>NC_042615.1:799961713-800326713 GCF_901001135.1 Rhinatrema bivittatum | reverse complement strand
TTCTGTTAGTTAGCCAGTAGTTATATTTAACCAGCTAACTAATGTGTATTCAGTGGCACAACCACACTACTGAATATATCCAGCAATCTTTAATTTAGCCAGTTATATATAATCTGAATATCGAGTTAGCTAGTTAATTTATCTAGGCAACTCGACTCCTCCCCAATCTGCCCATTCTTCCCCTCCTTCTTAGCAAGCTAAAAACTTTGCTGTCTAAGCCACTTATCTGGATAAGTGATGCCTGCTAAGTGCCATTTTGAATATAGGGCTCCAAATTTTTAGAGGAAAAATCAATTTTCCAAAGAAAAATCTTTATCACATTCAGGCAAATAATATACCTTAAAGACTGAGGTAACAGAATCATTGGAAACTTTAAGAAATTCTTAATAAAATGTCTTCAACATGTCCAAGGAGGAAACCATGGGATAGGAAGAAAAATAAAGAAATCTTAAATTTTGCCTCCTAGCATAATTTCCCATATTTTTTTTTAGCATATGATGTAATATCTTATTACTTTCCATTAAAGCCACATTACACTCATGCAATTTAGACTGTGAACTTACTATCTCAGAATTTTTCTCTTCTTACTCCTTAATTAACACAGAAAGATGATTAACCTGTGTTGTCAAACCACTCAATGAATTTAACATTGAATCAATTTTAGTAGACATAGATCTTTCTAAAATGGAAATTGCAGTCCATAATGCTTCAAGAGTAACTACTGCAGGCACTGCTAAGGTTAGTTGACTAGTGACTTTCAATCAGATTGAAGTAGTTAGATATAAATTAACATTATTGAGAAACATCCCATCTTGAAGAGGAGAGAGGTCAGATACTACATTGCCCACTTCTTCACTCCCAATTCCATTTAGAGTTGATATTTTTTAACTGTGGAAGAAGCGGTCATCAGAAGTAAGAGAGACTAACACCTCACCCAGAATGGAGCTGTCAGCTACAAGTTCCATTAGTTCTAGACCTATATTATTTTGTCTATGAATATTGAAAACTTCCGATGACAGCTGTGAAGCTGAAGAGGAATGAATGGATTGAGATGGGAAAATATGGACAATACTTTTCCTCTTCTTCCCTAAACTACAGCAAAAGGAATCAAGAAAGCCTGGAGACACATTGTGGCTATAGTGAATCTATCTGCATGAATGAATTGGTTAGCCAATATTTTCATAGAAGTAACCAATTGTTGGGTGCCCCATCTCCCTAGAAAGCACAACTCTGGCATTAACTCAAGATTCCCATATAAATTATTCTCAATTTCTACAATATGAGGTGAATTTTAAAAATCCGACATGCACATCAATCAGGGGATGCACAAATAAGTCAGGCTTGTGCATGCTGATTGGGCTTCTTCAGGGGAAACTTTTCATCTGCCAACTGTATATGTCACTACACCAAGATGAAAAATATTAAAAAACACAATCCCTTTAAATACTCAAACCATTCACATTACACATACTATACAAATAATCTTACCACATAATCCCAAAGCCATACGGCAAATACCTATGTCCTACTATTCCTGTCTGCAGATCACACAAATATTATCTCTTTCAATTCCCACATCAATCACTCTTCCCATTGTATTGCTTAATAAGATATCCAGTTCGACTTTCCATGTGCACCTATAATATAACATATATTATATTCACTTAAAACAACTTTACCACCACTAATCTCAATAAACTACTCTATAAAACTATTCTTTTACTCCCAGTATGCATATATACCATACCAACCTCTTACACGCCATCTACATATATAAAATTCATTTAAATTCCAATTTTGAGCATCCCACTTATCAACATCCCTGGTATCTAGATGCCTCCTCATCACAGTCCACATTCCTTCTGACCATACCTTAAGTACTGAGGTCAACCAATCCTGACCCTGTCCAGCATACGTCAAGCACACAAGCTTCGTCACTATACTTCCAACCCTTTAAGAACTTCTATGTCAAAAAGATCTAAACAAATGTGCCTGTCACTTAAACAAAACCACAAATAAACTTCAATATAATAATGTCAAAAATAATTTTAAAAAATATGCCTCCCACTCGAACTCTGTTCAATCCATATGGGCTCACAGTATTCCACATAAAAATAAATGTTTGTTCTATCTGCCATAAATGACGGACAAAGTCACCTCCTTCATTATTCTGAATTTGTTGAATAACAAGAATTATTGTTAGATCTGTAGAGGGGGTGTAAGAGGTTTAGAGTTAGTGTTAGGGTATGGGATCTATGGAGATTTACCCCATCATTCATCAAAAAAAGTTAATAACACATGTGTTATCAAAAAGGGGTGTGTTTCTGGAAATTTGGAGTGAGAAATGTCTCTAAAAGATGATTTTTTTTTTTACTATCTTCTCTCATCCTAGCTTGATGGTGCCCTGTTATAGAGTCCATCAAGTTAGGGTGAGAGAAGATAGTAAAAATTTCATCTTTTGGAGATTTTCCTCACTCCAAATGAAGCCAAATCTACATCACGGTATAGTGTGCTGTTCAAACATCTCACTCTACATGCGAAACTGGCCCCTAAACCCTAAACAACCACTAACACCTCACCTCGACCTATCAGGTGGCCCTCCTTTAGAGATAAATAGGTGCACTCAGTGAGGCGCTCTCTCTCCCCCGCCCCCCTAGCCATGGACATATCTCACAGCTTAATGCCAGGGAAAAAGCTGAAGTTATTTACAGCATTAAAACCATGCAACGTGGCCCCTAATTTAACTAAAACCTGCCCAAACTCCTATTCCACCCACCTCAAAAATTTGCATTTGCACCATAAACTACTATACTTTTTGCATGCGTAAATACCATAACACAGTTTGATAAATGATCCTATTAGTGAGATTTCGATGGGGGAGAAGAGTTGCTCTTTACGACGCCAGTTAATGGGCAGGGCCATGTGGGATGTTGAAGGGGTATAAGAATATCTACGGCCAGGATTAAAGGACATCTAGTGAGATTTCATTGGGGGTGAAGAGTTGCTCTTCAAGACACTAGTTTACATCCATATGAAGTTCCTGAGGAAGATATTGTTGTGTTGCTTTTAGATATTTTTATGAGTGTGAATGGATGTGTGAGTGACTGAATTATATGTGCTGAATCAAGAACGCTAATAAAGAACATCTAGCTTTGAACAATGGTTTGAATCTGTGTACATTATAGCTATGTAATTTGTAATTTTGATATTTTTTGTGTATGAATTTTATAATTAAATTTTGTAATAAATATGTGAATATGTATTAGGACATTTGGATATAAACTGTTTATCTGCTGGTATTGATGCTTTTGTATTGATAATTGCAGCAGGGGTAATATGCTTTCTGTTATATTTACCTTTTTGAAAATTTCCCACTCTGTGTACAGGTAGGTTCATAAGAACATGCCATACTGGATCAGACCAAGGGTCCATCAAGCCCAGCATACTGTTTCCAAAAGTAGTCAATCCAGGCTTTAAGTACCTGGCAAGTATCCAAAAACTAAGTTATCCCATGCTACTGATGCTAGTAATAGCAGCTAGGGATGTGAATCGTTTTAGGACGATTAAAATTATCGTCCGATAATTTTAATATCGTCTTAAACCGTTATGGAACACAATACAATACAGATTCTAACGATTTATCGTTATAAATCGTTAGAATCGTGAGCCGGCACACTAAAACCCCCTAAAACCCACCCCCGACCCTTTAAATTAAATCCCCCACCCTCCCGAACCCCCCCCCCAATAACTTAAATAACCTGCGGGTCCAGCGGCGGTCCGGAACGGCAGCGGTCCGGAACGGGCTCCTGCTCCTGAATCTTGTCGTCTTCAGCCGGCGCCATTTTCCAAAATGGCGCCGAAAAATGGCGGCGGCCATAGACGAAAAAGATTGGACGGCAGGAGGTCCTTCCGGACCCCCGCTGGACTTTTGGCAAGTCTCGTGGGGGTCAGGAGGCCCCCCACAAGCTGGCCAAAAGTTCCTGGAGGTCCAGCGGGGGTCAGGGAGCGATTTCCCGCCGCAAATCATTTTCGTACGGAAAATGGCGCCGGCAGGAGATCGACTGCAGGAGGTCGTTCAGCGAGGGTTCCGGCGCCTCGCTGAACGACCGGAACCCTCGCTGGACCTCCAGGAACTTTTGGCCAGCTTGTGGGGGGCCTCCTGACCCCCACGAGACTTGCCAAAAGTCCAGCGGGGGTCCGGAAGGACCTCCTGCCGTCCAATCTTTTTCGTCTATGGCCGCCGCCATTTTTCGGCGCCATTTTGGAAAATGGCGCCGGCTGAAGACGACAAGATTCAGGAGCAGGAGCCTGTTCCGGACCGCTGCCGTTCCGGACCGCCGCTGGACCCGCAGGTTATTTAAGTTATTTGGGGGGGGGGGTTCGGGAGGGTGGGGGATTTAATTTAAAGGGTCGGGGGTGGGTTTTAGGGGGTTTTAATGTGCCGGTTTTTCGATTTTTCGATTTTTCGATCTTTAACGATTTTTAACGATTTTTCACGATATTTTACCCCCCCAAACGGCAACAATACGATTCCCTCCCCCTCCCAGCCGAAATTGATCGTTAAGACGATCGAGGACACGATTCACATCCCTAATAGCAGCTGCTCTTTTCTAAGTCATCTTGATTAATAGCAGGAAATGGAATTCTCCTTCAAGAACTTTTTTAAACTGAGCTACACTAACTGCACTAACCACATCCCCTGGCAAAAAATTCCAGAGTTTAATTGTGCATTGAGTGAAAAAGAACTTTCTCTGATTAGTTTTAAATGTGCTACATGCTAACTTCATGGAGTGCCCCTAGTCCTTCTATTATCTGAAAGAGTAAATAACCAATTCATGTTTACCAGTTCTAGACCTCTCATGATTTTAAACACCTCTATCATATCCTCCTCAGCTGTTTCTTCTCCAAGCTGAACCGTTCTAACCTCTTTATTCTATCCTGATAAGGGAGCTGTTCCATCCCCTTTATCATTTTGGTCACCCTTCTCTGAACCTTCTCCATCGCAACTATATCTTTTTGAGATGCAGCGACCAGAATTGTTCACAGTATTCAAGGTGCGGTCTCAAAATCAAGCGATAGAAGCATTATGACTTTTCCATTTTATCCACCATTCCCTTCCTAATAATTCCTAACATTCTGTTTGCTTTTTTGACTGCCGCAGCACACTAAGCCAACAATTTCAATGTATTAACCACCATGAAGCATAGAATGCCATCACTTTCCAGTGATTTGCTACCTTGTAAGAAAGAACCTGATCTCAAATGAAAGAGTGCAGATAATGGGAAGTGGCAGAGACTTTATAGATAGCTTGGCTTTTGGGAAAAAGAGATTTATTGGTCATATACTGATAAATTCTGATAATCTAATTAATCTTGTACTAGAGGACATATAATGCAAAGCAAACAGCAGTCTGAGGCACAGTAAAAACAAAACAGTCAAGATCTGGAAATCTGGGCAAAACAAAGGAAGCTGCATTCAGAGAAAACTGGCACACCATAGTTAAAAACGATAAATGAGGATGACCATGGTCATCTCTACAGGAAGGCAAATCAAAACACCAACTAACTCAAGCCCCATTGTTTTTTTTAATTGGTGGGGGGTGTGGGTAGGTAGGAGGCTGTGCTTCTAGTCTCTTCCTGCAGGAGGAAAGCAGTTTTTCTTACCAGCAGCCTCTTCCTCCTTTGCCACCTTAAACATATCTGCAGTAGTATGGGGTGTTTCCAGGAATGGGGTTTTGGAGGGATTTGCAATTATGCGCATTCTTATGAATTTTTAAAAGCATGCATGCAATTTTTCTTATAAAAACTACCCAAGCAAATTAGCAGGTGTGAATATGTGCAGTTAGTTTTCATGGGATTTTTTTTTTCAAAGGGAAAGTATGCATGTACTTTTATTTTGAAAATCAATGTAAAGTCTGTGAGTAAAAAATGTTGACAGATTTTGCATTAATGAGAGCAGTTTTAAAACTAGCCCCTTAGTCGAAACCTTACATTTCTGGCTCAGATTAAACTTGGGTCCTCGAGACTGTAGAACTTTTTCCCCAAGGGGTAATTCAAGTCATTCGTTTTTCTGTTGAGATTGCTAACAATGCTCCTAAGTTAGGACAACTGTCGAGATGGGTTTTAGCATTGTGGATATCTGTCTTCTCCTAACTGGACTGGCATTACTAGCTCATTTCACATAGGTGCTGTGCAGCTTTCTGATGATCATGTTTTTCCATGTATTAGCTATCACTGTATTTTAAAATAATTTTCCACAATGTAAACTATTTAACACTTCAGAGACGAAAATTAAAAAAGAATTAAAAGGGCTGACCAGTTCAAAATATCCTCCTCATACTCTCATGGACAATGTTCCTTTAGCATTCATGACTTTTGGCTACATAGCATGCCTTGTAGAAACAGAAAATTAAGAAAGCTGTTATTGGAAATGCTCCATATTATTACAGATTTGTGTATAGGGAATAGGATGGCGTTTGCATGATTGTGATTCATAGTTCACGTCTGTGAGGTATTTTTATGTTCTGAAGTGTATGGCTCATGCAATATGCATCAGGCTTTAAAGGAAAGTCCTAATATTTTGAAACTGTTTAGTATACATGATGGAAAAGTAAGACATTATTCTAATACTCTAAACTGTTTCTTCTAGCTGAATTAAGTCTTAATGTAACACCAGAGTAATGGCATGAGTTACTTACTCTAGTATAAGTGGATATTACATGCTATAGTGCAATATATCACAGCAAACCATATAATACTAAATGGAGTGTTGATATGATATATCATGCTATTACTATTACTATACCTTACAGTGTGATGAATGCAAAATATCATATCCTTAAATCAATTGCTTAAAGATGTCCATTTTTTTGGGAGAGAGTCATGACATTTGTTGTTTCTGTTTAGTTGGTTTTTACCAAATTTGTTGGAAAACTGTAGTATAATAAAATAACATGGTCTTTTCTGATTTTTACTGCAGTTCTGATACTTTAATAGTAATATAAATGAGGGGTTGTTTTTTTTTTTTGTTGCAATGTTCTTGTATTGGTAGGTCCATTCAATGTGTACATTGATTGATTCCATGTTGCTTTTTGCATGTCAGGAAGAATAAACAATTGGAAAACATTTTCAGGTGAATTTTCAAAGGAGTTAATGTACATAAATGTAAAATACAATTGTAGCAATTTTCAAAAGATATAAATCAACAGCAGATACAAAAATACAACCAATTAGGAGAAGCATG
The DNA here is from genome assembly GCF_901001135.1 of Rhinatrema bivittatum. Classification (NCBI taxonomy): domain Eukaryota; kingdom Metazoa; phylum Chordata; class Amphibia; order Gymnophiona; family Rhinatrematidae; genus Rhinatrema; species Rhinatrema bivittatum. The sequence goes on along the minus strand of NC_042615.1, from coordinate 800,319,471 downwards.
CAATCTCACTTAATATTACATGTAACAAATGATGTAGACAAACTCAGCATCAGAAAAATGGTGCTATAAATTCCAATAACCTGTCTCTTACCACATAATGGGCTGCAGACAGTGTCAGAATAAAGCATCTTCAAGATCATTGAGACAAAATGAAACAAAAAAAACTTCCACCCCTTAAATTCCAAATTGTAGAAACAGGTGAACTTAGCTCTTAATGTTGTTTTCTTCTTTGAAGTAATAATTTGAACGAGCCAACCTGAACCGTTGCACACCATCTCCAACGCCGTTTTATTTTAATTCATTTCCCAGTATAACCCAGAATAGGCCCATGTTTCGACAAAACATTCACCTGCCTCAGGGGGTCATAATATCTAAAAATACATAAACACAAATATTAATCACTACCAACTAATCATATCCCCCAAAACCCCATGAACAAACATACCTTCATACATTTCATTCTCTGCATAACGCTCAAAAAACAACCAATCCAGTCACTCCACAGCCAATCACCTCTGTATAACTCAAGCAATGATGTAACCATCCCTCTTAACTGAACCACTACACTCCATGTGTGTATTTATCCCTTACAAACTACGATCCAAAAAATCAAGATCTCCATCTATCACAAAGTTAAAAATATAATGCATTCAATTTCAAGAAGAAAACCATTCAATTTCTTTATTCATCCCAAATGGATGTACAGTATTCAAAGTGTAAATCTACCTCTGTTCTCTGCATACTAACACAGAATCCAGATTTCTACCACAGACGTGTAAAACCACTTTTCCTAAGACAGTGAAGGTAAAATCTGAAAAAAGAATGTTGTTTAGCTACACAATGTTCAGCTAAAGGTGCTTCAATTCTCCTTCTTGTAAATGAACTTTGGTGCTCTATCATGCTTGTCCTCACCGGTCTTTTTGTTTTGCAAATATAGATGAGTTAACAAGTGTACCATAACATAGAAACCATCCATTGAGAAGAGCAGAATATATGAGCTGCCAATCTATGCTTAGTTTTACTAGAGGTAAAACATTCCCAAGAAAATGCTTCAGATATATCAAACACTTCCTGCAAGGGTGATGACCACTTTCCTTACACTATTAGAAGGTGAACCCTCAACATCACTAAATACTGACTGAACCACTATGTCACATAAGTTATGTCGCCTAATAAAAGTGAACACTAAGGCATCATGAAAAATTGAGTGAAGCTGCAACAACCTCCAATGTTTTCTTATAGACATAGAAACATAATAGAAACATAGAAATGACAGCAGAAAAAGACCAATCAGCCAATCCAGTCTGCCCAGCAAGCTCCCACACTTATTTTCCCATATGTATCTGTTTCATCAACCCCAATTTCAGGGCCCTTGTTGGCAATGGTAACTGATTCAATTTCCTGCTATCCCCTGCCATTGTTACATTGCATCTTATAAGTCTGCAGTGAAAATGGCAACACACAAACAATCCATTTCTCTTCATCCTGGGTACATGGTTGTGGTACAGGTAATATATAAAAGGAAATACATATCAAAAGTATTTCAAACATCTATGCCAATCATCTGGACCTTCTATATCTAGCTTAAAAGTTTATTCATTTAAACAAATACAAAATTTTCTTTTTCTTTTCTTTAAACCGCAACAGCAAGTCTGAAGACATGCCTGTTATCTTCTAAAGACCGATCGGATTATTCAGTCATTTGTGGTATCAATCCCAATTTATAATCCCAATTTTTATATTAAGTTTTTTGTTTTTGCAAGTGAAATCTAACTTCTCAAATATATCCCTTTTAAACTAAATGACTGTGGCTCTACAACGGCCAATGTTTTGCTTCTACTGCTTCTTCAGGAGCTGCAAAATCATTCACCAACATCTACAGCCATTCATCAATGCTTGCAACAATGTTTCCTTTCTGTTTCCTTTCTCCAGGACACCATGTCTCAACCATCTTCACCCAAGGAGAAGGCTTCAGTGACCTGGCATGGTAGACACACCTGACAGGCCATCTGGAAAGTAGAACTCCAGTGACCCGGTGTGACCGATGAACCTTACAGGTTATCTGGATGCAGGGTCTGCTGGGGGAGGCTATGGCTTGCCCTGGAACCTGAAACATCTGAAGCAAAGAGCCAGGATGAACTAGGGCAACTGGAGAAAGGACAGATGAGAGGAACATCAGGAACATCGACGAAGGCACTTGATGAGTGGATAGATGACAGCAAGGTTAGAATGAAGAGGAATCCGGGTGACACTCGAAGCAGGATCTGGCCCAGGCAGAGGCTACAGTGACCCAGCATGATCGATGCACCTGACAGGTCATCCAGAAAGTGAAATTTCAGACCCGGCATGGAAGATGCACCAGAAAGTCATCAAGAAGCAGAAATCGGCGGGAGAGCTAGGAGTCGAATCCGGAACCAGAATCCAAGGATAAGGGTATCCAAAGAGAGGAGCCAGAAGAAGAGGACATCTGGAGATGGACATCTGAAGACGAGGATATCAGGGACATCTGAAGCCAATGACATCTGAGGATTGGAGCATCTGAAGATGAGGACACAGGATCCAATGAGAGACTAGGAACCATGGATGAAGACAAGATGAAGGACCAGGAACCACAGAGGAAGACAACAAGGGAATTCCTATGAAGACAGAGTGCGTTGATGAAGCTGGAATCGAAGAGAAGTCCAGGAATGGACTGGCTCCTTCCGAAGGTACTGGAAGACTGGCAAAGGGCACTTTTATAGGGCTGAAGAGGAGGCACTCAGATGACACCATCAAGTGGGGCCGTGGGGCTACTCCTACCACGGGCCCTTTAAGAAGGAAGGAGAGGAGTGGCCATGAGCCTAGGAGGCAGGACCATGGACAGCGGTGTCCATGCTGTGAAGAGGAAGCAGGAGCGGCAGTAGGCCGCGAAGCCAGGTTCCTGCCCGGCGGCGACTTCCAGCTGCAATGGGAACAGAATCAGCGGTGACCCCACTGCACAGGAGAGGATGGTGGCAACAGCCCAGGCCAAGCAGCAGCAATGGCGATGGCTGCAGACTTCAGGTTGTGCGGGGGCATGGTGGTGGCTCCCTGCCGCAGCATGGCAGGAAGATGACGGTGGCCTCTGGGCTGCAGAGGTAGGCTGCAGCCCTAGGCCGCGAAAGACAGCATCGGGGCAGCTGACAGCAAGGTAAGAGGCTGCTTGCGGCTACGTCCATGAGCAGCATCGCAACACCTTGTGTGGAAGATTCACTATCTAGTTACCAGTATATCTTCTACAGATAAGTGGGCAAATAGGCCTCAGTCTCAAAAAAGAGAACATTAAATAGTAGTCCTGGCAGGCCTCCTGCCAATCCCTGTCCCCAAGTATAATTTACCTGCTGGCCCAGACCCCTCCCTAACCCATTTATATGATGAACATGAAAGTACCTGGCATGAAGGTTCCATTTGTCTCCCCCTTCACTTCATCCCTGCATTCCCCAAATAAGTTTGCATCATCTAAATCCCCCCCCCCCAACACCACAGCCTCCCTGGCAACTGAAGATCTTCCAACAAGACACCCCTCCCAATACCAATCCAAACAGGCCCCCTCCAGGTACTGACAGAGAGCCTCAGCTGCCGAGGGGGGGATGCACTACATGCAGATATCTACTCATCCGAAAAAGTGGCACTTCATATCTGAGCACTTATGCAGCCAATTTTCATACCCTTCTCTCAAATGAATGAATAAACTGTGTCAGGCAAGGTGGAATGTTTACTTATATATTAGCTGTAGCATCCATCATAAAGAGTGGAAGCACAGGATTGCTTGTGTCAAAAGCCAGTGGGTGCTAATTGGGTGCCCATAATGTGCATGCTCTGATGTATGCTTTGGTGTACTAAGGGAGATAACTATGAGCTCTACATCACCCCCAGACACAGATATACACAGAGGCTAACACAGAACATCACTCACACAGAGGCCCCAATTTTCTGTTCCTGGCCTGTTCATCATCAACATTATTGATGTCTGTGCCAAGCTTGTCCCTACCTGCTAAGGACATACTCAGAGTTATTACTTCTCACGGAAGATTGTCTACACCTGAAGCCTGACAGACATCTGTCGGAAGCACTGATTTATCCTTGTTACAGACATGGGTCCTTCCAGGCCTCAGGTGCCCCAGAATGATTGTCTTTCTACATAACAACAAAGAAAGTGCAGAAGACATCATGGCTACCACATGATACCTCTGGGAGCAGATGGCCTATACATTTTGCACAGAAGCAGGCTCCAGAAAGAGGCTTGGTTTTGGCCAAGTTCATCAGCTGACAACATCTTCTCTAGCCTTAATGCTAGATTCAGGCTGTGCCTTTAAGCATCTGTGCTACTTGTGATTTCTATGAATTATAGAGCACTTGACTGAATGTCCCAGACCCTGCTGGAGTTCCATCATACCTATGCATCTATCTTGTCAACATGTGAGGACTAGGACAGGATCAAAGTTGTAGCTGAGGAAAGCAAGAATGCGCAAGCTATGTACACTGCTTTGTAAGTCTTACATGAATGGTCTAGAAAGGTGCAACTCTTTTTTATTGACAATCTATATGAATTATTAAGACTGCCACATCTCTTTGAAGTTAGTTTTATTTTGTGTCTACTTTGTCTACTACTATCTATTGCATCTATTACTCAATTATCATGATGTTGCTTAACTAGGCCTAAATGGTTTCTGTTATATACTGACAGTCAGAGGACCTATGATTAAAAAAGATAGAGATGATACCAGCTAGAACCACTCTGCTTCTCTCTTCTTCTATGAATGGGGGAGGACTAGATGATGTGCAGCAGGGACGGATATGTTCGATTCGGTATTCATATTCGTTGGGACCCAAATTTGTTACATCCATTTTCTGGGGACCCCGATTCGACCATTAGTTACATATGAGATTTGTTTCCCATTAAAGTTAAAAAAAAAACCCATCCCAATCCTTTAAACTTAATTAACTACAACCCCCCACCCTCCTGGACCCCCCCCAAGACTTGCCAAAAGTCCCTGGTGGTCCAGTGGGGGTCCTGGAGCATTCTCCTGTACTTGGGCTGTCGGCTGCCAGTATTCAAAATGGCGCCGATACCCTTTGCCCTTACTATGTCACATTGGTTGGCCCCTGTCACATGGTAGGAGCAATGGACGGCCGTCGCCATCTTGTGCTCCTACAATATGACAGGGGCCGACCAATGGCACTGGTAGCCCCTGTGACATAGTAGGGGAAAAGTCTATCGGCATCATTTTGAATACCAGCAGCCAACGGCCCGAGTGCAAGAGATCACTCCAGGACCCCCACTGGACCACCAGGGACTTTTGGCAAGTCTTGGGGGGGGGGTCCAGGAGGGTGGGGGGTTGTAGTTAATTAAGTTTAAAGGGTTGGGATGGGTTTTTTTTTTAACTTTAATGGGAAACAAATCCCATATGTAACTAATGGACGAATCGGGGTCCCCAGAAAATGGATGTAACAAATTTGGGTCCCAACGAATATGAATACCGAATCGAACATATCCGTCCCTGCTGCACATCATCTAGTCCTCCCCCATTCATAGAAGAAGAGAGAAGCAGAGTGGTTCTAGCTTGTATCATCTCTATCTTTTGGCAAGTCTTGGGGGGGGGGGGGGGGGGGGTCAGGAGGGTGGAGGTTGTAGTTAATTAAGTTTTTCCATACTTTTTATCATATTTCCATACTAAAGCACAACCCAATAAATAACACATGTCTATTGTGTGCTAAACCCAGTTTAGCGTGCCATAAGGCATAGCGCGACTTGTTGAATGACCCTATAAGTTTGAACCTGTAAGTGGAATACGTCATCTCTGGAAACATGACTCCACCAGCAATCTCAGATAAAGGGGGATCTGGTAAAAGTTGCTCTTTAAGAAGTTCTATGAGTTGGCTGCACTATGGCTTTGGAGCTTCTCAATTAGACTAGGCTCTGGGTCATGCTGGTGACTGGAATTCAGGATAGAGGCATGTCATTGAAGCTGGTAATGCAGAAAACCTGACACTGTCCACAGATTTACACCTAATTGACTAGCGCATATAAAATAGGACATCTGTTGTCTGCAATTTTTGGTGGAAGATCTTGGTGTAATAGGAGAAGATCAGGGTGAAGTACAAGAGGATATCAGTGAACTGGAGATGGACTGGGTGAACTGAGAGAGGTATCAACAAACTGGTGATTTCAAGTACATATGCCAAGTATTTTTAAAATGTTATGCATGCATACTTTAAAATATACCTTCCTCTGTTTATAAACCAGGATTTTAATGTGAGCAAGTTATATTTTTTTCATGCATAAAATATACACTCAATATATTTATAAAATAAGAAGCAAAAGTAAGTACTTTCATTACATTTCAAATATTTGCACATAATGAAACATATATGCATACTTTAAGAGCAGAGTGTTGCACTGGAGGTGGACCCTTGGTCTGATGCAGGATTGGTACGGCCCTCTGGTCAGTCCCAGAGTGCCTGCCACCAGGAGGCAGAGCACACGAAGAGACAGAGGCTAAATGGAGCTTCACCAATAACAGTCTGGGGTTTCTGCAGGTTGAGCCCTTGGGTACCCGGACTGCCTGGACTTAGGTGAGCCTCAGGTGGTCTCCCACAGAGGTAGTGGAGAGGTGTTCCCACCACGAACAAGGGTGCGTGGCTAACGCAGATAGGATGGACTAGACCCGAACTGGAAGCTACGGAGACCTGAGGGAGGTCACAGTTCAGGAAGGTTCTCTGGGTGAGACAAACAGCACCTGTGGGTCTAGCCGGGTGGAAGCTGCAAGTGGATTCCTAGCAGGCTGGTCTGGTAGTCACAGTAGGCCAGAATAGAGTGTCTGAGAGAAGTGCAAGGGTCAGAACCAGAGTATCAGTCCAGAAGTAGTTGGCCAAAGCAAGGGTCAATACCAAGGTCAATCCGAGCATAGTCATGGCAAGTGAGGGCCAGTTCCAGGCATCAGTCAGAAGAATGTTCAGGCAGGCAGAAGTCAGTTCCAGGCGGAAGGCAAGAGAATGGTCAGGCAAGCAGAGGTCAGTACCAGAGGTCTGTCCGAAGAGGTACTACCTGGGAAGAACGCAGGAACACACGGAGACTCAGGAACAGGAAGATGCTGGAATTAGGAGACGCTGGAACAAGGAGACGCTGAAACAAGGAGACGCTGGAACACAGAGTAGGCAAACATATAACACCATGGTGTTGACCCGATTGCCAAGGCGAGGTCCTGGGGGACAATAGATTTAATGGCTGAGGCCCTACTGGAGAAAGGAATGGTACATACCAGAGTTCCATAGACTTCAGCGAGCTCTCCAATAAAAAATGTGCATAAACAGCATGTTTGTAATCCTGACGTATACATTTAAAAGTATAACTCCGATCATTGAAATGGATCTTGGCTTGAATTTCTCCAGTGGAGTGACATAGACGTCGAAGGTGCAAGAACTGTCCTACCACCATGCCAGTAGCTGTGTGACAACTGAGGAGGAGGAGTGCGTTATGTCCGTAGGTTAGAGAAACCTGACAAGTCAAGATCAGACGACTAGGAGGCCTGCAGTTGCTTGGGAGCAGGCAGATTTTCACAGACTGGCTGTCTCCCCTATATTGCCCTGTCATGTGGACCTGTATGGTACCTGTTCACTAACAAGTAAATATTTAAAACCCAGCACAGAAATCCCGGGAGATACGTGTGGCCAGGCAGAATACGTGCCGAGCGCATTTTCAAAATGGCACGGCTACCTGTGTATCTCTAGGTACGTGTGGAAGAACCAGAGTTTTGAAAGGGGCGGGGCAGGGTGGGACAGGGGCAGGCAAGCGGTGTGGTTTAGGTGGGGTGGGGGGGTGGGGTGGGGTCAGCCGAGTCAGTGCCATTAGGCGCTGTCTCAGTGAAGTGTGTGCCGGCAGCCGGCCGGCGAATGGAACTTACTTCATCTCTTCAGGTGAAGTCATTTCCAAAACAAAAATAATTAGCTGAGTTAGGGCGGGTTTAGGGGTCATGGGGAGAGAGGAAAAGGGAGGAAGGATAAGTAGGGGGATAGGGAAGTTCCCTCCCAGTCGGGTCCTTTATTAGAGTGGACTGGGGGGAAACTGAGCAAAGGTCCGATTGCGTTACCATACTGTTTTTAATTGTCTGCTTGACCTTTGGTTATTTACAAGAACTACTCAGAAAACTAATTTACTCTACTACTCTTTATTGGTTATCATTCACAATATTATTTTATATCATTCTATTATATCATTTTCAGCATACACAACATATGAACAAAATGAAACTGGATATATAGTGCAGTAGCAAAAAGTAATATATATATACTTACATAATGGTTATAGCTAGCAAGGTTCTCGCGCAGGAACAAGAAAAAAAAATGTCTCTAACTCACTTCATTTCTGTTCTGCCTTATATAGGTTAAAAGGCAAATTCAGCATACCAGCTGGTTTTCTGCTCGCATGTTTTCATAACATAAATCTTTATTGCCTTCTCTTGCTTAGTCTCTTCCCTTATCTCTCCCTGGCATTCCTTAGTACAGATTGCCTTAATGCGTACCCACCACGAGTCTCCTCCATCATCCTGTGTCTTCACTAGTCCTTCTGTTATCTCTTTGTTTTTGACTTTTCTTGCAGAGCTTGGCATTCAAGGTTTTCTGGTATTTCAGCAGAAATAACATCAGTATATTCATATTCATCAACGGTAGACAAACCGGGAATTGAACCCGGGGCATAATCATCAAATCCTCCCTTGTGAGCCAGAAAGGCTGCTGGCTCACACTGGCATTCATTTCTTCACACAGGGGATTTAGCAAAGAGGTGGGGGCCGTTCTTCACAATCCGAGGAGATACTTTCCCTGACACCTCCCTTTTAGCTATTCTCACTGTTCCCCAGCCCTGCTATCTCTTACATGATTTGTGGTATGCACTATGCGAACAGAATCCAGGTCAATGTTGCTATAGGCTATCATATTGTTCTTGATAAATCTAGGTCGAAACCATCTCTGTACAGAAAAAATCAAACTAGGTATACATTGCACAAAACAGCCTACACTAACCAAAATGATCAGAATAGATAAAATATATTGACAAGTTGTTTTAATCCACCCAGTCGGGAATATGGACCATATATTGTCCCACATATTGGACCAAGAATGAATTTTAATATCCTGTGCATACTTATGTAATTGGACAATTTGGTTTTCAATGGCCCATGAGTTATCAGTAATATTAAAACAACACATGTCGGGCATAATCTCACAACCAAATCGATGCTGCAATAATAAAAAATCAATAGCACCACGATTGCTAATGATTGCATTGCGGAGGACAGCTTGTTCTTGGTTCAATAATGCTAAAGCCTTAGAAGTCGTATTAATAGATTTTGCCAAAGCACAAGCAAGTTTTGTGACCTCTATATCAGCATGCATAGCCAAAGCAGGGACACTAATCAAAGTTAAAGCCAATGCTAGTGATTCTTGCTTACTAAATAATGAAACATTTCCATCACATGTGGGTTCTAATGAAGATAAGTCACGTGTCTGACGATGCCTGGAATCCAATTTTTTGGGTTTCTGGGGCAATACAGGCACAAGCCTACTGAGACAACAAGTGCACTCACTAATATTGGCAGGAATATAATTGAATGTGGTAAGCCCACAGGTAAAGAACCATCCTATGGGTAAAATAATGTGAGCATAGTTAAAACTGACATTAGTATAGTGACTGCAGTTCCAATTTCCCTCAGGGAGTTCCTGGCATTTACTGGCACCTCGTTTAGTACAATTTACGACACGAGCACAAGTGTCATTATGGGGTCTTGCTACATACGGGGTATGAAATTCCAAGGCATCTGCAGGCAAGCGTTTTGTTGTTCGACCCCAAAATGGGAGAGAGGTGTATTGTACTGCCCGCATCCTCCACCAATTATTCATTCAATATAGGGGATTTTAAAGCATTATGTGCAGCTTGTGGAATCGGTTTACAACAACTTGCGGTTATAAGCGCTCTACCTAGATTAACGACACATACTGCTGATGGTCTTCCCTTCCACGGACAAGAAAGAATTGACCTAGTGAATGCTTTAAATGTTCTTTATCCCACAGTAATTGATTTTACTGCTATTACTGCATTTAAATGGGATGTGTCCAAAGATTTCTCTGGGCATTTAACGAGATGTATGGATATTAGGGATGTGAATCGTGTCCTCGATCGTCTTAACGATCGATTTCGGCTGGGAGGGGGAGGGAATCGTATTGTTGCCGTTTGGGGGGGTAAAATATCGTGAAAAATCGTGAAAATCGTTAAAAAATCGAAAAATCGAAAAATCGAAAAACCGGCACATTAAAACCCCCTAAAACCCACCCCCGACCCTTTAAATTAAATCCCCCACCCCCAAATAACTTAAATAACCTGCGGGTCCAGCGGCGGTCCGGAACGGCAGCGGTCCGGAACGGGCTCCTGCTCCTGCATCTTGTCGTCTTCGGCCGGCGCCATTTTCCAAAATGGCGCCGAAAAATGGCGGCGGCCATAGACGAAAAAGATTGGACGGCAGGAGGTCCTTCCGGACCCCCGCTGGACTTTTGGCAAGTCTCGTGGGGGTCAGGAGGCCCCCCACAAGCTGGCCAAAAGTTCCTGGAGGTCCAGCGGGGGTCAGGGAGCGATTTCCCGCCGCGAATCGTTTTCGTACGGAAAATGGCGCCGGCAGGAGATCGACTGCAGGAGGTCGTTCAGCGAGGGTTCCGGCGCCTCGCTGAACGACCTCCTGCAGTCGATCTCCTGCCGGCGCCATTTTCCGTACGGAAAATGGCGCCGGCCATACGCGTATGGCCGGCGCCATTTTCCGTACGAAAACGATTCGCGGCGGGAAATCGCTCCCTGACCCCCGCTGGACCTCCAGGAACTTTTGGCCAGCTTGTGGGGGGCCTCCTGACCCCCACGAGACTTGCCAAAAGTCCAGCGGGGGTCCGGAAGGACCTCCTGCCGTCCAATCTTTTTCGTCTATGGCCGCCGCCATTTTTCGGCGCCATTTTGGAAAATGGCGCCGGCCGAAGACGACAAGATGCAGGAGCAGGAGCCCGTTCTGGACCGCTGCCGTTCCGGACCGCCGCTGGACCCGCAGGTTATTTAAGTTATTTGGGGGGGGTTCGGGAGGGTGGGGGATTTAATTTAAAGGGTCGGGGGTGGGTTTTAGGGGGTTTTAGTGTGCCGGCTCACGATTCTAACGATTTATAACGATAAATCGTTAGAATCTGTATTGTATTGTGTTCCATAACGGTTTAAGACGATATTAAAATTATCGGACGATAATTTTAATCGTCCTAAAACGATTCACATCCCTAATAAGGCACAAACTGGACAGGATGCTGATATATAGCCAAATATTCCAGTATTCCTGCATTTGTTTTATGCTACTTTACCAACTAACATGCAAAATAATTTAAATAATGTGGTAGCATTATCAACTAAACCATGGCCTGAGGTCTGGGCCACACTCTTACATTTTTCCTCAGTACATATAAAAATGGTTGGGGCTTCTAATAAAGAGCAATTAAAAATGTCTAATAAGCTAATGACATTACAAATCGCTGATTTAGAGAAGAAAAATTCCACACCTCCGGTGAAAGACCACTTACGACCTACAGATATTCAGGATTGTTATATTATGCACAGTTTATGCCTGCCGGAACATATCGGGGAAGATATCCCTCATATATTCCCCGAGGCAGAGGGATGAGAAGGGGACGTGGGGGTGGTAGAGGTTTTGTACAGGGGACCATGAATAGGCCATCCCCTGATAGAAGGGCTTATGTGCGATGCTGGAACTGTCAGTCCCTTGGCCATTATGCAAGCGAATGCAGTGTTGCTTCTGTAAACACCTGTTGAGTCTCCCCGGCATCTCCTCAGACTGTGGACCTTGCTCAGGGCAAGGAATCATCTCTACCCCCGCTTCTGTCAACGCTTTCACTACTGTGTCCCACCATGGGACACCGAAGCGTTCTTCCTTATCTTCAGCCAACCTCTCAAATATCCATTGTGTCACCACTCCTTCGCCCTTTCTGTCGATGACTTCCTTACTTGGTAAGTCTACAGAACGATTCAACTTACAATATTCACTGTCAGCTGGCACTTCAGATAATTGCACTACCCCTTTAATAGCGAAATCATTTCTTGCAGGAAACGCCTCGGCCCCACCACTTTCAAGGTGTCTAATCCTTTGTTTCAATCCCCCTAGACTAGGGTAAAGGGTATTCTCTTCTGCCCCTTCAAGCGCTCCCCGCAAGGGTCCATACCCCGCAGGGACTGGGATTAAGGGTTCAGGGATAGCTTTTGGTTGTTTGGGGGGATGCTTTTCCACATTTGGCTTTTTAAATACCACACACTCAGTTGCATATGGAGGGGGTTCCCCAATTACTGACTGACCACCCGGCTTATGGTCACCACTAATCTCAGTAATAAGTTTATTTCGTGCTTTTCTCTCCACATCAGCATGGTAAAGATCTCCAGTAACGGAGAACAAGTTCCATACATGTAAATGTTTTTTTAGACTGTCTTTCTTTTTTTTGTCATTTAAGAATTTAAGTAAAGGAGCCAACTGGCTTACTTCCAATGACCCTTCTCTTGGCCAGAAGAGAAAGGAGTCTTTCTCTGAATATTTTAGCCATTTTTCATTAATCTTATGTATCAAATCTTTATTGTGTGGAAATAAATTAATAACATGTTGGACAGCTGTGCGTGCATCAGCGCTATCAACATATAAGGTATGCAATGCAAAAAACGAAGGGATCGTGCACGGAGACACGGTGTTTTTACAGACCTCAGAACCATTTATTCAGTTATTAGTAGGTCCCCACCAGACCCCGATGCAGTTTTTAATTGATACGGGCGCCACTTCATCTGTTATCTGTGTAAAGCCAAATGCTGTTAAAAGATCTCTGGAAACAAATACTACTATCGGCTTCGATGGGAAGCCTAGTGAGACACACTTAACTGAATTAACCCCAGTGGTTATTAAAACCACGCAAGGTAAAAGGGAGGCATCCGTGAAATTCTTGATTGCTGAACATTGCCCTGTAAATTTATTAGGGCGAGATTTACTGACCCAATTTGGATTAACTTTAACGTTTAAAATTCCTGCGGTTAAAAGCCTCCTTTCATTAGTTGCAACAGGAGGAAACGGAGAGGAAAGTGAAATCCCGAATGAATGGCAATGGGATCAGTTACCCTTAGATTTATGGAGCACGGAAGAGGCTCCCTATGGTAGGGCAAAATCAGCTCAGGCCTACCAAATTAAGATGATGTCAGGTAAACAGGGGCCATTTGTGAGTCCTTACCCAGTTAAAGAAAAATTAATGAAACCTACTATGAAACACATTGCACAGCTTTTAACCCATGGTATTCTTGAGGAATCACAATCACCCTATAATACTCCTTTGTTCCCTGTACCAAAAGGAGAAAATGATGTCAGAATTGTTCATGATTTACGTGCTTTGAATGATGTTGTGATTCCACAATATCCAGTTTGTGCTAACCCTCTGACGTTATTACAAACTCAGCCTATATATAAATTTAATTCTGTCATTGATTTATCTAATGCATTCTTTGCAATTTCATTACATGCGGCTTCCCGTGATTTAACATCTTTTGTATTTGGCACTAAGGCGTATCGATGGACTCGAATGCCACAAGGGTTCACGGATAGCCCGACTGTTTTCTCAAAACAGTTGAATAAGGATCTAGAACAGTTTAGGAGTAAATTACCAAATTCTGTATCCCTGTTCACCTATGTTGATGATATATTGCTTTCAGCTGATAATAAAGCAGAATGTTGGGAATGGACATATAAACTGTTACAAGTATTGGGTGAAGCTGGATATAAGTGTAATCGAAAGAAATGTATATTAGCCAAAACTCAAGTTAATTTTCTGGGCCAAATAATATCTTCAACTGCTAAACATATAACAAAAGATTTGCTGTTAGAGTTGCAGAAACAAGAGTTACCCCACAATTTAAAACAATTAAGAGGTTTGTTGGGAACATTTAACTATTGTAGACAATGGATACCGGGATATTCTGCACGTATTTCACCTCTACTGAGGCACCTACAGGTACCGGCTGGTACCTGCTCTAATGCGCAATTGACTTTGACTGATAATGACGAAATGATTGTACGAGAAGTGTTACAGGCATTGCTACAAGCTGAACCTTTAGGTACGGTAGACCCCCGATTGGATGTACATATTTGGGTACGAGATATGGGACATACATGGGCTGCTTTTGTAAATCAGGAAGATACCCCGAAACGAGCAGTAGCATTTTTATCTGGTTCTTTTAGCACAGTGGAAATGGCTCTCCCTGAGATCCCAAAGTTATTAACAGCCATTGTTGCAGCAGTTGGGAAATGGCGGGCTGCCATGCCATACAGCGCGTTAATATTACACTGCACTCATTCCATACATTATCTGTTATCAACTAGTCAAGCGGCATTGACAGCATCTAGACTTGGTAAATATCAAGCAGTATTAAATGGCCAGAATATTGTGACGGCACCCCTTACGAAAGCTCAGAATAAATTACTAGACTGTTTCTTTCTGTGTATCTCTAGGTACGTGTGGTAGAACCAGAGTTTTGAAAAGGGGCGGGGCAGGGTGGGACAGGGGCAGGCAAGCGGTGTGGTTTAGGTGGGGTGGGGGGGTGGGGTCAGCCGAGTCAGTGCCATTAGGCGCTGTCTCAGTGAAGTGTGTGCCGGCAGCCGGCCGGCGCATGGAACTTACTTCATCTCTTCAGGTGAAGTCATTTCCAAAACAAAAATAATTAGCTGAGTTAGGGCGGGTTTAGGGGTCATGGGGAGAGAGGAAAAGGGAGGAAGGATAAGTAGGGGGATAGGGAAGTTCCCTCCCAGTCGGGTCCTTTATTAGAGTGGACTGGGGGGAAACTGAGCAAAGGTCCGATTGCGTTACCATACGTATATTTCAAAATCCCTCAACCCGCGCACATGTGCGCGCCGATACAAAATTGGGTGTGCATATGTGTGCGGGTATTGGATTTTAGAACATGCGCGTGGTGATGCACGCATGTTAAAGAAACAGCATGTCCATGTGTGCATGCCAGAAAACGCACGGCTTTAAAAAATGTACTCCTAAGGCTGATAGTTAGCGAACAGATCCACTTGGTGGTTGATAAAATTCAGTGGACCCATGCATGTGCTAGATGCATGCCCATCTCACGATTTTGATGCATATCTGACTTTTAAAGTTCACCTTTTAACCCATTGCATGCATTCGCACATAAGCTTAGCTATGTATATGTTGCTGGAAAATGATATACATATTTTATGATACACACAGTTTATAAAATATGTTTGCAAATTTTAGCTTAGTGCCAAGAAGTTATTGCTGTCGGTGCCTCTTTTTTCCTTTGCTACCATGTACATTGTGGTTAATGTATGCTCAGGTTAATGAAATCTTTTTTTGAGCTGGAACAGTTTAGGGGTAGATTTTAAAAGGGGTGCGCGTGTATCCATAGGCCGATTTTATAACATGCGCACGCGGGGGGGCAGGGGGGTGAATTTTAGTAAGCTACATGCAGCGTCACAATTGGGCCTTCCCGTTCCCTCCCTACCCCCTTGCCTAACCTTCCTTCTCTTTCCCCTCTCTACCCCAACCCCTAACTCCTACCTGAAAATGTTTTATTTTTCGACATATTGCTCATCCCGAGCAGAAGTAGTTTGCACACGCTGGCTAATGGCTGCTGTCCCGGCCAGCCTCCGGCCTGCCCTGCCTCTCCTGCCCAGACCACACCCCCATCCCACCCCTTTTTCAGGGCCCAGCACTTGTGTGCATATGGGGATTTACACGCGTGGCCGGACACGCACTAAGTCCCGATTTTTACGTGCGTGACCGTTTGAAAATTCAGCCTTTCGAGCTTTTATAGATTTCAAGAAATGATGTGGTTTATCTGCATTATTAGATGGCAATGATTGGGTCTGGCTGAGAGTCATATATGTGGTTTTCCAAGCTTTCTGATAATGCTTTACTTTTTCTTTTATATTTGACTAGCCGTTAAGCCCGTAACAACGGGCTACATTTAAAAAAACTTTTTCGGTCCATTTCCTTCCCACTTTTTCCCCCCTCTAGTCTCCCTCCCCCCTCCCCTCACTCTCTCCTCCCTCCCCCCACTCTCTCCTCTCTCCTCCCTCCCCCCACTCTCTCCTCTCTCCTCCCCCCACCTCACTCTCTCCTCCCCCACCTCACTCTCACCTCCCTCCCCCCTCTCCTCCCCCCTCTCCTCCCTCTCACCTCCCTCCCCCCACCTCCCTCTCACCCCCTCCCCCACTCTCTCCTCCCTCCTCTCAGCTCACGCTCTCCTTCCTCCCTCACTCACTCCCCCTCTCTCAATCCCCTCCCCTTTCAGCTCATCCACACCCGGCAGACAGGGGGGTGTCCCTCCCTCGCGTGCGTGCCGCCGCCGCTACTGCTCCTCCCTCCCTCGCGCATGTCGCCGCCGCTGCTCCTCCCGCTCCTGCTTGTTGTCGTCGTCGTCGCCGCCGCGGCTACTGCTCCTCCCGCTCCTGCTCGTCGCCGCCGCTCCTGCTCGTTGCTGCTGCCACCGCCGCTCCTGCTCCTAAGGAGCAGGCGCCATTTTTTTTTTTCGGGCACGCTCCGCTCTGGCCGACGTGCTGCCCGCGCATGCGCGGTAGAGTTGCTCTCTACTGCGCATTTGCGGCACGTCGGTCAGGGCTCCCTTATCTAGTAGATACTGTTTTTCTCTCCTGCTATCTGATTTCTTAGAATCTCCTCCCCCTCATTTTAGGATTGGGAGCTAAAATTTGTGATTTCTTATTTTATGTTTCTTTGCAGTAGTTTTTTTTTTTTCTTATATTTCTTAGAAATCACAACATTTCTGTTAAAGAAGAGTTTCCTGTAATGTATGATCATTTCTAATAAAAAGTAAAACAAATTACTATTGTATATATATATATATTTGCGGCCATATATGCGCATATAGACTGCCGTGCACAGTTGTTTGAAAGTTATTCTCCAAGCCAAAATTTGAGTTTAGGAGTATTCCTGAATCCTATTTCCAAACCTGATTAATTACTTTCTCCCCCCCCCCCTTTTTTTTGGGGGGGGAAGGGCTGTTAATTTCATCAAGGCTTTCGATCATTTTGAAAATTTGTAATGGTTTAGCCATCATAAATGTTATCAGGGTAACGGGTTATAAAGGCCACAAAGAGATTTCCTAATGGAATATGGTAAAAGGACAAAGCAATGCTTGCTGAAAATATCCTGGAAATTTATCTCGTTATCTTAAGCACATCTTTCTCAGACAACCTTACCATTCATATTCTATTACATCAAAAGAGGTGAATTGCATTTCATCCACAAATTAGATGAGATGTGAAATTACTGCTATGGCAGCTGAGCCACTGGAGATTGTTAGACTTGTCTTGGTCAATATAAAATACTTCTATCTCACATACATACTCTACTTTCAATCCACAAGAGAGCTTAAACAGCTACAACCAATGACTTCATGTACATTTTACAGCTGTATTATTATAACATGCATCATACAGTAAGATTTGAAATATATACCATAGGATACACAGCAGTACCAGTTAGATATTTACAATGCAATAACTCAACTGCCTTTATTATATCATCATCCAAAAAAAATAAATAACATGAAATGAATGAAATTAGTCCACAGTATTTCAAAATACTGAGCTGTTGTCTGGACTCTAATTTAATCTGATCCTCTGAAATATAGATGCAACTACCACACATCTAGGATGAATGACCTTCTCACCCAAAATGCAGAGCAGTAATCAAAGGGGAAAAGGAACAATGTTAGCATTCGTATTCACAAATTAGAATTTAATGAACTAAGGCATGGAAAAATTGAGTTTCCAAAACCAAAATCTGGACATTATAACATACATGTAAGTATATTCCCAGCAAAGAATCTGATCACCTAATATTTAACTTCTGTTGCATCTCTCAAAATGTTAATTGATTTCCACTTTGCTAATAAATATTCTCATTAGTCAGAACTTTGAAAACCCTAGATATCCTGATTACTAGTGAGAACAGTCACTTGCATGATATTGATTCGGACAGGGGAGACCAATATTCAGTGCTACTTACCCAGATAAGTAGTGACTTATCTGGCTAAGTGATGGCCACTAAATACCTGGCTATGTTCAGCAGCCGCCACTTAGCCAGATAAGCCACTTATCCAGCTAAATAGATAGCCAAATATTCAGTGGGTGAGCAATGGTTGTAATGGGTTAGTGCTTCTCAACAGGACAACTTAGTCAGATAATTGCCAATATTCAGACTAATCCAGTTAACTTAATCAGATAAGTTAGTAGTGACAAAGAACAGGTCAAACTTATCTGAAGATAACTTATCCTGATAAGTAGTGCCAAATATGGGGATATTTCCCTTGTACATTAACTAAATAAGTCTTATCTGGCTAATTTACATAGCTGGATAACTCTGAATTATAGGCCCTTAAATTCCATTAGTGGTTAATGAAATGAAAGGGCATTTAATCAAATTACCTTGTCTAAATGGGACTGCATGGGATACTGAATTATAATCAAACAACTCGTAAAATTTCTTCCCCATTATTCAAATTATAAGTTTAAATATTTGCCATTATTGTAGGCAGTGCTGGTGCAAGAGCTTCATTGCTGCATTCATAATCATATGACTTATTCAAGTAATGTCTAAGAAATAACTTTTTTTTTAATTATTATTTTTGTTTTTTTACAATTAAAAACACTTGTCTTAATACTCCAATCAATTCCATCACCTTGACATGGTTCACATTTTGAAATCGTATTTCTGCATTAGGAGACCTATAAACATTGTCTTTCTGCAGATTACGTTTGTCTTCTGCTAATCTTAAAATGAAACAAATCATCTGTTAAATATAATGGAAGTGATCATTAGCCTCATTTCACCTGTTATTACAACAATATTGTTCACCATTCAAATATCAGCGTACAATATCAGCTTGGCACCAAGTCACAATTGGAAGTACCTCGAACCAACTTCAAGATTATATGACAAAATTAAACTTCCCGAAAAATGTGTAAAGTCTTTCAATTCAAATAACGATACAATTCAATCTCCAAATTCTGCAAACATCAGAGTGCTCATCTAGCAGGCATGCAGTTATATCCTTTCCTAAAGTGCATGTCAAGGATAGTGATATTCCCACAATGCTCACAGGTCTTATCAAGCTAGCATACCTGTTTGTGGTTGGATGCATTCATTCACAGATGCACTCTGCCCCAGGTACCTAGGCTAACGATCAACTATCATGTCCAAATGGTGAGGCCCTTGTCTGTTGTTGTGTCATATTGATTATGTGAGTTTCTCAGGGAGGCTAGACAACTATGCTATTCTGATGTGTGTAGGCAGGATAGGTAATCATATGGTATCATTGCCTTCACCTGTATTAGAAAGTGACCTTGCAAATCACAGTATAGTTTCCAAAGACTCTGAGAGCACCCACATGTCTCCTAACCAAATCTTCCCCTCATATAAGCCACTACAAAGGTGTGTTAGAAGCAATTAGCCTAGCCATACCGATAACAGGCAGCCTTTGCCAACTATGGAATTGTGATAGTGCTGCATGGCCCTTGGGCCATGCAGCACTATCACAGCTCAGGGCTAGTCTCAGGGCTAGTCAGATTGTGCAGCTGTATGTATGTGCCTAGAAATTATGCAGAACTGTGTGTTTGAAGTGCTAGCTAGTACCTGTTCCACTCCTTATGCTATCTGCAGGCACTCTTAAAGCACATAGGTTGAGCCCTGTGTGAATAATCCACTATCAGGTGGCTTAAGGTAGGAGGCCCTTGCTGGTCCAGATGTCAGCCTTAAATTGAGGTCCCCAGGGAAGCATAGCTGTCCAATAGATGGTGGTTCATGTGGCATTTGTCCCTGTAACAGTTTGTGGTGAGCAGGACAGGTATGCTGATAGTATCTCTATCCTCAGCTCAGTGTCTAGTCTCATTCCTAAAACAAGTGCTGTCAACTATGGACCACAGGAGCCTACAAGTTGCCTCTGTCCTAAACCAGCCACAGTGCTGAATGTAGAGGCCTATTGCTCCCCAAGGTCTCATGTGTTCACCATTATGGCTTATGTGCTTTCTGTGTTGGTCTCTTGCAAGATACCCATTTAGTAACACGTGAGGTCCTGAGGGGCCCATGTCCGTACCTCAGCCAAAATATGTCTCATATATACTGCTGACAGATATATTTTATGTATGCAGGTATAGATAATGTTAGTGGTAAGTAAGGACTCCGGCTCCCTCATTAGCAGGCTGCCACAGACATCTAAGCTGTTTGTGAAAAATCAATCCAGGGACATATGCATTGGCCATGTGTAGGTGCACGAAGTGCAGCTGTTAGTCACTACCCAACAGATATGTGTGTCAGTGTGCATCTGGGAAAGTGACTGCAGTGTTAACCTCTGTCAATATCTGTGTCTTGGGGGTGATGTTGGACTGATAGTTCCCTCCTTGCCTCACCAATGCATACCCCTGAGAAGGCAGTGTTTGTGTCTGCACATTCATTTGGCGCACACTACCTTGGAGTCAGTGACGCAGTGCTTGCACTCTTAACAAGGGCTGCCTCAGAGAAATGATAGTAGAGGGGCTGGTGTCTGAATGGGCTCACTCGTAGTACAATGACATTCCCCCAGGCCTCTCACTGTTAAAGCCTTGCATTGAGAGGGGGTGGCGTGGGGTATGGTAATTGCCAGAGTCAGACTGCCGATCTGCAGCTTCATGTTTTGGGAGGAGCTGATATCTGCCTGTAGTGCACACCTAAGTTCCCCTCCCCCCCTCCCCATCCCTGAAGTTCTTACACATAGTACCTGGAGTGGACTTAACAGTCCAGGAAATGGGGAGTGTGTACGGTTCTCCGAGGTTCAGCTGCCAGGAAGGCCTAGCAGTTATTAGAGGTGAGAAGCTGCCCACTGAATATATGGATGCAGGGATTGGCAGGAGCAAGAAGTGAGAATGGCCCCCTCTTGCCATCATTGTTGCACTTACATAGAGAAATGGGTTGGAAGAGGGGCATTGTGCCAATACGTTGCCCATATGTGGAGGGGTAGTCTGTGCAAGGGTGGGGGCAGGGTCCTGATGCCTGCTAGCTCTCCAGTTTTAGGTTCCCCTTTTTCAATACAGTGGCCTCCTTAGCCTCCTCTCTGTAGGTCGTATCATGCACAGTTTACATCGAGGCTGACACACCTTAGGGCACATCACGTCACACTTACTCTGCTGGCAGGGTAGGCCTTCCTGGATTCACACATATGCAGCCCAATATGTTTACTGTGCATATATATATATATAAATGGCTGGCAACTATCTGTTGTAGAATCTAGAGTACAGATTTGGCTTAAACATTCTGGCATTTATTTTGTCCAGTAAACAACCTTTGCATTATGCACCGCTTTATAGTAACAGGCTCTGGAAGAAGGTATCAGCTGCTATGTGACTACTGAGGAGGAGTGAGTGAGTAGCATCATATAGAGAAAGGCCAAAGGCCAAGAATAGATGGTACAGAGGGTGGCTGTGGCTGTTGCTGCTGCTGCCCTAGCTTGGGACCAGGCAGACTTCCAGAAACTGACTGCAATGCCTGCCTTGTGGATCTCTCTAATAACTGTTTGCAAAGGATGAGCTAGAGGCAGAGAGAAGGGTTATTCTTTGGTCAGAGGTGATATATCTTCACAATGGAAGAGCCCAATGGTTTGTTTTAGCTGCACTATGACTGCACATAGCTGGACAAACCATTGGGCCCCTCACAAGGAAGACATAGCTGCTATCTAGCCAAGCATTTCAATACCTATTGTACTGGACAGCATATGGGGCGGAACACTAGCTAGCTAGTGCCCATCTCACATTCAGGCCTATGTATCCCAGATTTAGCTAAGAGTATGCTGTCTGAAGAAGGCAATAGGATGCAATTGTGAAGCTCAACAGTTAGGAGAATCTTGTTTAGATCTTCTTGTCTTCCTTGGGAACATACATTGAACTGTCAGTTATATGGCCTAGGCCATATGGTCTTGCCTGTCAGATAAGTGGTGATTTGGAATGTGAAAGGCCACTGTAGTGGGCAAGGTCATGTAGAGCCCACATCTTTGACCTACTCAACCCTTAAGAAAAAAAGACACAATAAAAACACATAACCAGTAAAGGCTTTTTTCAAACCTGTGAGCAATTTATTCCAGAACAAATTTATTCAACAGATTAAAAGCAAGTCAACATTTTTGGTAATCACATTCTGCAAGGACAAGATATCAAATAGCACATAACATTGTCACAGAAATGAACTGCACTTTGAGTGCAGACCTGTACATACATTTATAGAAATGGCATCATGACATTTATTTATTTATTTATTTAGTTTTATATACCGACAACCGTTTGCACATCGTGCCGGTTTACAGATAACTTACAACCAGATTATATGTAGGCAAAGCCTTTACAAGGAACAGTATGTAACATAAACATAGCAACAGAGTAATAACTAGGTAACTAGGGGAGGGAGGGGTGGGGATGATCGAGACAGAGGGGGGAGCAGGGGGAGGGTAAGACAGTCCAGCTGCTGGAGCATGTGGTTGTGGTAATGCTGGTGACAGAACTGTTGCTGGGGCTGGAGCTGGTGCTGGGGATGGTGGCAGTGCTGTGGCTAGAGCTGGTGCTGGAGACAGTGCTGATACAGTGCTTATCATGTTTCAATATGCAGTTTCCACATCCAGAAGGGGCATGAGGGGGCTCCAGATCATTGACTGCTGCCTTCTGCTGTCCATGTGGTGTGCTGTAGCAAGGCCATTGCAGTCTGAATTCCTCCTTCATTAAGGCTGAAAGATTTAAACTGACATTGAGTGGGCTGGCTGAGCCCAGGCCTTTCATGAGTGGGCTGTGCTGCTGCTATGCCCTGGACAATGGCTTGTCGACCTAACTGGGTAGGCTTACCCAGAAAAGCATACCAATGACTGACTGGGTCCATTTCCTGACACATACATAACACCTACTCACTTCCCTGACCCCCTATCCCGCCATTTCCAGCACTTGTTCCCTAGAAAAAATCCTTTTTACTGTAGATTTCCAAATGTTTTATCAATCTTGGTTCCTCTACCAAACGCTTCTGTAATCCCTGCTACTTGTACATTAATGATATATTGATTTAAAAAATGGTTCTATTTCCAAATTTGACTGTAAAGCCTGTTGTATGTATCCCTTTGTTTAATATTTTATTGTATCCCCTTGTTTAATACTTTATTGTAATGCCTGTTGCTGCATTACTGTTTAATGTAAACCGAGGTGATGTTCTGAATGTGCCGCGGTGTATAAAAATTTCTAAATAAATAAATAAATAAATACGCCACTTTTCATGTAAGTGATGCAATCATATCCATAACAATCCCCTGTGTCACTGTCATCTGCTATAAACACATAACTGGAGAGGGAGAATAGAAAGAGGCACCACATTTACCTATGAACAAACTGTCACTGTTGAGGTTGTTTTCAATTTGTTCAAACAGACCAAATTGCCTAAATATAAAGGAATCATACACAGCTCCAGGGTACCTGGTGACCCCATCGAGGATGTGCAGTTGAACATCACAGACAATTTGCACATGAATAGAGTGCAAGAGCTTTCTGTTGCAGTAGATCTCCTCCCTGCCACAGGTTGGAATGATGGCTATGTGAACGCAGTCAATAGCTCCCACAACATTTGGAATGTTGGTAATGGCATAAAAATCTCTCTTCAAGTCCAGTAAGTCCTGCCTTTCATGAGGGAATGCTATGTAGCAATCAATGCAGCTATGACCTGGCCCAGACAATGGGGAAAAGATGTTTGGGACATTCCCCTAATGACCCCAACTGTTGTTTGGAATGAGCCAGATGCCATAAAATGCAGGGCGCACAATAGTTTGCTGAGGCCTGGTATAGCGCAGAAATGTTCTGTATCCGGATCCAGAATCCCTCTGAGTTCTTGATATAATTCCATGATAGCCTAAGAGCTGAGGTGCTATCTCATAACCATGTGGTCCTCTGGAATACCAAGCAATTTAGTATGGGGATGAAAGATGCACTCTCTGTGCTGCCTGAGTGCTCTGCTATGTGGCAAGCCCTGATGTGGACTGGGTACTCCACTGGTGGGGCTTGCAGCTCTAGCTCTGGTGCGGGTACTTCCCTAGGAAGCGTTTGAACCTCCCTTAACTGTTGTGGCACTTGTTGTTGTTGTTGAGCATCTTGAAGCAGCCAGTATCCCACTACTAGTACACTTTCCCTTAACATTGAAGCTTTAGGAAGCAGGGCAGGTAACAAAAGATGTTTTTATTGGCCCACCAGTAGGTGTGTTGGAGAGAACATCTCTTTTTATCACGTCTGATATTATCTGCAATCCATGATAATGGCTGTTGGCATGTGATAAAAACTTTTTTGCCACCCTACCGCAAATCAAAAAAGTGATATTATATCCTACATTAAATTCAGCGTTATTATGTGCTATTTTTCTGCAAAATGCAGTTTATGTCCCTCATTTGCATAATGCTCTTAGTTTAGCATACTCATTATCTTATTTAAATACTAATGCATGACACAATAAATATTGTGCTATGCGTGTTAGACCCCGTTTATCGCACGATGAGGCCCTAATGCGGTTTGATGAATGACCCTATAAAACAGTAGCATAATACTTCATGGCAGATAAAGACCAATTAGCCTATCCAATGTCCTCTGTTATCCTGGTTTACACTGCAAGAATATATACCAGCTGTCTGCAATAGAAACTAGATTCTTCTTTTTCCTGGTGCAAGAGATAAAGGTGGTGGATCTGCTTGACAGCAGTGATCATAATGTAATACAAACATAAAATCTGACATAATCAATGGAGGGGGAATAGTAAAGAAAACTACTGCAGTTGCTTTTAACTATAAAAAGGGAGACTATGAGAAAATGAGGAACTTTGTTAGAAAAATACTGAAAGGAGCAATCTACAAGGTTAAAGACTTGCAGGTGGCATGGACCCAGTTCAAAATTAGCTTTTTTGAGACCCAGACAAAATGTATTCTGTGTATTGAAAAATGTCAAAGATAAACTAAATAACTGCTGCTGTGGTTTAACAGTGAAGTGAATGAGGCAATTAAACCAAGAGGGTATCATTCAAAAAATGGAAAGCAGACCTAAAGAAGGAAAATAGGGAAGAACATAAGAACTGATAAGTTAGATGTACAAAAGTAATTAAGAAGACTAAGAGAAAATTTGGAAATAACAGGGCAGCCCAGACACCCATGGGCTCTAATCCTCCCCCACCCCAGCCCACCAAGGTGTGATACATAATTTAGATGCAAATGCCACGGCCGTTTATTAGAATCCCTAACATGGGAGTCTAAATAGGCGCTGAGTCTGTTCAATAATGTTTACAAAATTGTGGCCGGGCAGGTGCTGATAACTCTAATTTCTGCCCAAGTGGAGCCGAGGGGAGTCTCGCACCCATCGAGTCCCCGGATCAGGCATCGTGACTGCCAAGCACCAGATGGGATCTCGGCTCGGGCCACCACAAAACAAGCCCTGCACTAGATCCCATCTGCCAGAGGGGGATCCCGGTCCAATCGCCATAAACAAAGCCTTGCTGGAGCCCCTTTGCCACATATCAGCCCTTGATCCGTCGAGGCCCCGAGCCTAGGCCCGACATTGATCATCCGTGGCAAACAAGTGAGGGCCCTTAGGTCTCTCACGTACATATCAGCACCTCCCAGATTCCTTCTAATGCTTCTGCATTTACAAATGCTCTCCTGGACTTGGTCCCCACCGCCATGACAGATTAACTGATAGTTGAAAAACCTGCTTTCTAACAAATAACTCTATCTACTAGGGATGTGCAGAGCAAAAGTTTATGTTCATAAGTCCATAAGTCGAAAGGGGGTCCCATTTGCGGTCAATATGGAAATATGGAGAATTCCATAAGTTGAGTCTATATCCATACGTGCAAATAAAAATTTAAACCCCTCACCCTCCTTAATCTCCCCCCCCAAGACTTACCACAACTCCCTGGTGATCCAGCGGGGAGTCAGGACGCCATTTCTGAACTCCTTTGCGAGGAGCACGTGACGTCGGCGCCACGTCGGAGTGACGCGGCGTCACGTGATTCCCCGCGGGTTCGCTCCGGGACCCTCGTTGGGCCCAAAAGGAACTTTTGGCCAGCTTGGGGGGGCCTCCTGATCAACAATCGCGATTTCCAACCTATTCAACATAGCTATGTTGAATAGGTTGGAAATCCAATCGTTTTCGCCTCATCACTTTTTTAAGTTAAAAAAAAAAAAAAGTTGTGTTTTACATTTAAGTTCAAAACGAATGCACACCCCTACTATCTACTCTCAAGGCTGGGGCCTGGAGGGGAAACAGCTCTGCTCGTAGTCTGAGGAGGAAGATTCTGGACCAAGGGGAGCCGTCAGGATTCAAATAGCGCACTGGCTGCTCTCCCCTGACATCAGTGATGCAGACTCCCCCCTGGCTAATCAAGTGACCCGGCATCAGGACGCATCTCGATGAAGTCACAACTCCTGATGCCAGGCCAACTGGGTAGGAGTGTTATCAACTGTGACGCCACTGCAACTAGGCACCCTGTGGTGCCGGTAACACAATGTCGGCGCCATTCTTGGCAGCATGCAGTGGGGATGGGGATCGGGCCCCTCCCCACACAGAGCAGAGGTAGGCATCATCATGGCAGTTGTGGCCGCCCACATGGGTGCATCGGATGCCCGGGAGCTGCCCATTAACCAGGCAGCCCAGATACCCTAATCTGCCCCCACCCCAGCCCTGCTGGACTCTACCACTTACACACAAGAAATATGTGACATAATTTGAATGCAAAGGCTGCAGCCATTTATTAGAATCCCTAACATGGGAGTCTAATTAGGTGCTGAGTCTGTTCAATAATGTTTACAAATTTGTGGCTGGACAGGTGCTGATAAATTTCCATCCAAGCAGAACCGCAGGTTCTTGCACCCAGTGAGCTCCCAGAACAGGAGTTGTAACCACCAAACATTGGATGGGATCCGGGCTTGGGCCACCACAAAGCAAGCCCCCTGCCAGAGCCCACCTGCTGGAGGGGATTCTAGCCCAGCTGCCACAAAGCAAGTCTTGCTGGAGCCCATCCCCTTGTACCAGCCCACAATCAGTCAAGGCCCCAAGCCGGTGCCCATTATTTATCATCCGTGGCAAATGAGTTAGGGCCTTAGGCCTCTCATGTACATATTGGCTGTTATGATATTGAGGTGTTTAGTGGATTCTTAGGGGCAACAGTGATAGTGACTCCCATGGGGAGGAGCCCCATAGGAAACTGTAGCACCAGGCTAGTCTCAGATGCACAAACACAGAGAATATATCTTTATTATACAGCTTGTATGGTTCACCAGAGGTGGCAGTAGAGAGTGGATTAGATAGTAACAGTCTGTGATCCTCGGCGGAGGAGACCCGTCCCACAATGGTGGTATAAGACCCCGATGCAGATATCCAGTGAGGTGCTGTAGGAGAGACAGACTGGCAGATGTTATTACACACTCCCTTGTAGCTGAGTAGATAGAGTTCCCAATAAGCAGTAGAGAGAGGATAGATAGCAAAGGTCTGTGATCCTCGGCAGAGGAGTCCCATTCCACAGTGGTGGTGAAGGGCAGATAGACAACGAGGAGCTGTAGATGAACATACTGGGAGAAGAAGTACTCACTCTCTGTAGCTGATAGGTAGTGTTCCAACAGGTAGAAGAATTGATAGCAGGCACCAGGATAGACACACAGGCCGTCAGGAGCAAATACCTGGATTCAGGATAGGCATCTGGAAATTAGCAAAGGGCCCCCGAGGAGTGGGTACCCAAGTTAGTAGAACCCCGGAGGGTGAAGATAGCTTCCAGCAGCAGCAGAAGTGGCAGAGCAGGTTCAAACCGGAATGAATCCAATCCATTGCTAACTCGGCGAGAGTCAGCAAATGGGCAACCTTTTGTAGTCGGAAGCAGTGACGTCACTTGAGGGGGACACCCCAGAGGTTCGCACCAACACTGCTATAAGACGTGAGATGTGCACGCACGCACACCCTAGGAGGCCTCAGTTCAACATGGCGGATGCCACATCAAAGCCGCTCCGGGGATGCCTGGAGAGTGTGGCAAAGAGACGCTATGGACGCCATTCTCCCGAGGCTTGTGGAGAAGGCTGAAATAGAGGTGAGGCATGTCAGGTGAAGCAATTTGAGGACGATGGATGCAAAAGTACCCCCCTTCAAAGAACCTCCTCCAGACCCCCCTACCTGGTCTTGGTTTCTGAGGATGTTAACGATGATACTGGTTCATCATCTATTTGTCCAGAATGTTAGACATAGTTTCCCACGAGTTATTTTCTGGTCCATAGCCCTCCCATGACAGAAGGTATTCCCATACTCTGCCTCTCTTCCTTACATCAAGTATAGCATCTACCTTGTACTCAATGTCTTCTTCTGTGTCAACAGGAGGGGGATCTGGTGTCTTGGTGTTGAATTTGTTGAGAATAAGCGGTTTCAGTAATGAGACGTGAAACGCATTATGGATCTTCATTGCTGGAGGAAGTTTGAGACTGTAGGAAAGATTGCCCAGATGTTGGAGGATGGGGAAAGGACCAACATAGCGTGGAGTGAAGCAAGCAGATGGAAACTTCAATCTAAGGTGCTTCGTAGACAACAAGACCTTATCACCAGGCTTGAGTTCACGAGACTTGCCGTGATGAATGTCATAGTCTCATTTTGCTCGAATTCCAGCTTTGATGAGCATCTCCTTTCTCTTCTTCCAAAGTTGTTGAATCTCATTGGCAGTGACTTGTGCTGTCTGGAATGACACTGAAAGTGGAAGTGCAAAGGTGGTGAAGGTATCGTCCATATACCACTTCGAATGGTGTTGATCCAGTAGATGTTGCTGGATAAGAGTTGATTTAAAACTTGGCCCACGGTAGAAGTTTAGCCCAGTCATTCTGGTGTGAAGAGATGTAGGCTCTGAGGAACTGTTTGAGGATATGGTTCATCCTCTCAGTTTGGCCATTGGATTGCGGATGGTAAGATGAAGTAAAGTCGAGAGTGATATCAAACTTCTTGCAAAAAGCCTTACAGAATTTGGCTGTGAATTGTACGCCTCTGTCTGAGATGATGTGCTTCGGTATTCCGTGCTGGTGGAATATGTGGCTGATGAAAAGCTTTGCAAGTTCACTGGCAGATGGTAAGCCAGGAAGTGCCACAAAGTGAGCCATCTTTCAGAATCTGTCCACCATTACCCAGATAGTGTTGTTGCTCCCGGAGAGGGGTAAGTCCACCACAAAGTCCATGGTGATGTGAGACCAGGGCTCATCCGGTAAGGGTAAAGGTTGTAGCTGACCCCAAGGACGTCTGGGTGGAGATTTTTGTCTGGCACAGTTGGTACAGGCTGCTACATAAGTGAAGGCATCTTCTCTCGTAGATGGCCACCAGTAGAATGTTTGCAGCTTTGCCAGGGTTTTCCATTGACTGGGATGTCCAGCCAGTTTAGAGTCATGAGCCCGTGCTAGTACTTTCTTCCGGAGGTTTATAGGCACAATTGTTTTTCCCGCAGGTACTGGGTGAGTAGCTGATAGAATGACTCTCTCAGGTTCAATGATGTGTTGCGGAGCGTCAGGCACATCTTCAGATAAGAAGGAGCGAGATAGGGCATCCTCTCTGATGTTTTTATCTCCAGGTCGGTATTTCAAGATGAAATCAAACCTGTTAAAGAACAGGGATCACCTCGCCTGTCTATGGTTGAGCCGCTGGACATGAGGAAGGTATTCTAGGTTTTTATGGTCAGTAAAAACCGTAATCCGGTGTTGAGCACCCTCGAGCCAGAGTCTCCACTCTTCGAATGCCAGCTTTATCGCCAACAATTCTTTGTCTCCGATTCCATAGTTCCTCTCAGCCGGTGTGAATCATCTGGAGAAGAAGGAACAAGGCCGCAGGATCTTGGAGTCACTGGTTTAACTTAATACAGCCCCTACGCCAACATCAGAGGCATCCATCTTGACAATAAAGGGGCGTGTAGGATCCGGGTGATGAAGACATGGCTTGCTGGAGAAAGCATCCTTCAGCTTTTGGAAAGCGGTGACAGCCTCTATAGACCAATTGGCAACAGTGGCACCTGATAGAATCCTAATTGACCCCCTGAAATGTGCTGAAAATTTGGTGTGGATAGGATGAATAACCAAAATGTTATTAGGTGGTGTAATTGTGTTGTGTATTCATGAAGTATGTAGATAACCCCCAAAACACCTGTCATGATTCCAGTGTACCTTCTGCATGTAAAAAGTGGAACAGCAAAAAAAATTGTTGAGCCTACCATTTTGTTTCTGAGTATAAAAGATTTTTTTCCCTCATTTTTTTTCAGGAATTAGAGGGAGAACATGGAACTTCATTTAATTTTTTCAGCAGAAAACTTTTTTCAATATAAAGAACATAAGAAATTGCCATGCTGGGTCAGACCAAGGGTCCATCAAGCCCAGCATCCTGTTTCCAACAGAGGCCAAACCAGGCCACAAGAACCTGGCAATTATCCAAACACTAAGAAGATCCCATGCTGCTGTTGCAATTAATAGCAGTGGCTATACCCTAAGTTAACTTGATTAATAGCAATTAATAGACTTCTCCTCCAAGAACTTAACCAAACCTTTTTTGAACCCAGCTACAATAACTGTACTAATCACATCCTCTGGCAACAAATTCCAGAGCTTAATTGTGCGTTGAGTGAAAAATAATTTTCTCCAATTAGTCTTAAATGTGCTGCTTGCTAACTTCATGGAGTGCCCTCTAGTCATTCTATTATCCAAAAGTGTAAATAACCGATTCACATCAACTCGTTCAAGACGTCTCATGATTTTAAAGACCTCTCAGCTGTCTCTTCTCCAAGCTGAACAGCCCTAACCTCTTCAGCCTTTCCTCATAAGGGGGCTGTTCCTTCCCCTTTATCATTTTGGTTGCCCTTCTTTGTACCTTCTCCATCGCAACTATATCTTTTTTGAGATACGGAGACCAGAATTATACACAGTGTTCAAAGTGCGGTCTCAACATGGAGCAATACAGAGGCATTATGACATTTTCCGATTTATTAACCATCCCCTTCCTAATAATTCCTAACATTCTGTTTGCTTTTTTGACTGCTGCAGCACACTGAGCTGACGATTTCAAAGTATTATCCACTATGATGCCTAGATCTTCCAGTTGTTGCATAGGAAGTGGATCCTTGGGCTAAGGTGGGATTGATGCAACCCTTAGGATAGGGCCTACTGGCCTCTGGGTCCCCACCATCAGCAGGCGGAGCGGGCTGAAGCTGGAGGCCACTGGAGCTTCACCTACACCAGCCCAAGTTCTCCTCAGGTTGAGCCTTCAGTTGCTGAGGCCGGCTGGACTTAGGCGGGCCTCAAGGTTAAGTACTGGTAGTAGATGGTTCAGCCCAGAGACAGCAGCCAGCAGATGGTGTGGTCCTATCCTGGACAGGATATGGAACAGGATCTCAAGCACAAAGGAACAAGAAGGTACTGAAGGTGCCTGAGCAAAGGGAAGCCAAAGCCTTAATAATCTGTGTCCAGCAGATAGTGACAGAGGCATCACTATCAAGCTTGAATGGAAGCTGGTGGCACTTGAAAGGTGTAGAAAGCAACGTGGAACTCTGGACTCAAGAAAGTCTGAGGCGAAGTTGTTTGTAGCAATGGTCAAGGCATGGAGAAGGCAGGCGTGGTCAGACGTAGCAATGGTCAAGACACATAGAAGGCAGGCATGGTCAGACGTAGCAATGGTCGAAGCATGGAGAAGGCAGGCGTGGTCAGATGTAGCAATGGTCAGACTTGGAAAAGGCCTTCAAGGTCTGGCGTAGCAGTAGTCAGGCTTGGAAAAGGTAGGCAAGGTCAAGCGTAGCAGTGGTCAGGCTCGGAGAAGGCAGGCAAGGTCATGTATAGCAGTGGTCAGGCTTGGAGAAGGCAGGCAAGGTCAGACGTAGCAGTAGTCAGGTTTGGAGAAGGCAGGCAAGGTCAGGCATAGCAGTGGTCAGAACCAGGATGTCAATCAGCACACAGACGTGGAACAAGATCCAGGAACTCGGAGAAACAGGAACATGAAACAAGGCTCACAGAGAAGCAACAAGTACGAGGAAACCTGGAACAGGAGACCAAGGAGACCTGTTGCAAAGGTAACGCTTCAGTGTGAGGCCTGAGTATTTAAGCGCTGAGGTAACTGACATCAGCATCCGGGTCTGCGGCCAGATTCCCGCCGCGGGCCCTTTTAAAGGTTTTACTGGTCCACGCACGTGCCAAGGGAGGGGTGTGGCACTGCCAGCGGCGTCTCTTCGCAAACTCCGTGGAGTGGCCTGACGGATACAGGCATCCTGGTTGGAGGTCCCTGGAAGCAGAGCAGGGCTGGAGGTGCTGGCGGAAGTCCAAGGTTGGGACTGGTGGCCCACCGCCACCAGCAATAAGGAGCTGGAGCCTGAAGCTTGTGTAGAGAGGTGAGAAGGCCACACTGTGGGGCTTCTACAGGCAGAGAGCATAACATGAGTCTTGCAAGGTCCTCCTGTAATGTATCACAATCCGCTTGTGATTTAACTACTCTGAATAATTTTGTATCATCCACAAATTTGATAACCTCACTCATCATATTCCATTCCAGATCATTTACATATATATTGAAAAGCACCGGTCCAAGTACAGATCCATGAGGCACTCCACTGTTTACCCTTTTCCACTGAGAAAATTGACCATTTAATCCTACTCTCTGTTTCCTGTCTTTTAACCAGATTGTAATCCATGAAAGGATATTGCCTCCTATCCCATGACTTTTTAGTTTTCTTAGAAGCTTCTCATGAGGGACTTTGTCAAATGCCTTCTGAAAATCCTAATACACTACATCTACCGGGTCACCTTTATCCACATGTTTATTAACCCCTTCAAAAAAATGAAGCAGATTTGTTAGGCAAGACTTCCCTTAGATAAATCCATGTTGACTGTATTCTATTAAACCATGTCTTTCTATATGCTCTATGATTTTGATCTTTAGAATAGTTTCTACTATTTTTCCGGCACTGAAGCCAGGCTCATTGGTCTATAGTTTCCTGGATCACCCCTGGAGCCTTTTTAAATATTGGGGTTACATTGGTCATCCTCCAGTCTTCAGGTACAATGGATAATTTTAATGATAGGTTACAAATTTTAACTAATAGATCAGTAATTTCATTTTTTAATTCTTTCAGGACCCTAGGATGCATGCCATCTAGTCCAGGTGATTTGCTACTCTGTAGTTTGTCAATCTAGCCTGCTGCATCTTCCAGGTTCACAGAAATATGCTTCACTTCGTCTGACTAATCAACCTTGAAAATCATCTCTGGAACTGGTATCTCCCAAACATCCTCATTAGTAAATTACCCCTGAAGAAGACAGACTTTACTTTGCTGTAAGACTGATGTTGGGATGTTTGGTGGATAGTTGTAAGTTAATAATTTCTGTGCCATTTATGGTTTTACCAGTCCAGAATTTAGAGAAAATCTATCCAAGCTACAGCATATCTGTCAACTCTACTTTGAGTACTGGGTCAGTGTATCAAGCGTAGTGTTGATTGATTCTGTAATTACAAAAGTAAAATTGAGTTTTTAAATTTTGATTCTCAAGAAAATTATTTTTTGAAAACACTATTTTTACAATCAAATAAAGACAGAAAGTTTGTTATAATAATGTTGGACAGAGAGGATGATTTTTTTTTTTAGTGCAGTATCTCTGTTATTCACCTAGAGGCGGATTTTCAGAGCCCTGCTCGCGTAAATCCGCCCAAAACCGGCGGATTTACGCGAGCAGGGCCCTGCGCGCCGGTAAGCCTATTTTACATAGGCCTACCGGCGCGCGCAGAGCCCCGGGACTTGCGTAAGTCCCGGGGTTTTCGGAGGGGGCGTGTCGGGGGGGGGGGCGTGTCGGGGGGGCGGGCCCGAACCGCGCGGCGTTTTCGGGGCGTGTCGGGAGCGTTCTGGGGGCGTGGCTACGGCCTGGGGCGGTCCGGGGGCGTGGCCGCGCCCTCCGTACCCGCCCCCAGGTCGCGGCCCGGCGTGCAGGAGGCCCGCTGGCGCGCGGGGATTTACGCCTCCCTCCGGGAGGCGTAAATCCCCCAACAAAGGTAAGGGGGGGGGTCTAGACAGGGCCGGGCGGGTGGGTTAGGTAGAGGAAGGGAGGGGAAGGTGAGGGGAGGGTGTTAGAGGATTCCCTCCGAGGCCGCTCCGATTTCGGAGCGGCCTCGGAGGGAACGGGGGTAGGCTGCGCGGCTCGGCGCGCGCCGGCTATACAAAATCGATAGCCTTGCGCGTGCCGATCCAGGTTTTTTAGTAGATACGTGCGGCTCCGCGCGTATCTACTAAAATCCAGCGTACTTTTGTTTGCGCCTGGAGCGCAAACAAAAGTAGGCCTATTCGCGCACCTTTTAAAATCCGCCCCCTATAGCTTTATTAAGGTACTTTGTATGACACCTACATTTAAAGAAATATGTATGAGCATAGATATTTATTTAACATCTAACCATAATAAAGAGGAAAGTTGCTCATACTTGCATTGTTGGTTTGCAAATTGAGCTCCACCCACTCCCCCCTCCCTCCTCCCCCCTCCGCTGTACTCTCCAGTTTGGCCCTACTCTCCAGCTCTAACCCATCTTTCTGTATAGAAACTGAGCCTGTGTTTACTTTGTATTTTATTAAAGTGCTTTGTTAAAATTCAATAACATTAAAAAAAAGAAAGAAATTGAGCTTTGCTCCCTCTCTCTCTCTCTCTGTACTCTCCAGATCTGCCCCTTTCTCTATATTGTCCAATCTACTGTCTACTGCTATATATGAAAATTCAGCTCCTCTCCATTCTCTGGCTGTACTCTCCTCTTCCTCCTGCTCTCTCTCTCTCTCTCTCTGAGTTGTCCCCTCTCTGCAAGCACACAGTACACCTGAACTCAGCTTGCACTCTCTACCACACCTCTTTACCATCCTTGCATGGGCTTTTACTACTAGTATATTTTGTGTGCTCATTTTTTTACCATGTAAATTAGATATTGTTTTGGACTCCATTGTATGTACTGTTCTGAGTTTTTAAGCAACCCTTGTGTACCCTCTGACATTTGGTAAAAATTTGGTGTAGATTGAAAGGAAAATGGATGGAAAACAAAAACGCTATTAGGAGTTGACAATTGTACAAACATATATATGGAATAGGCGGGTTAAAAAATACCATTATTTGACTCCTCATGGTCCCTTTCACATGCCCTTGAATATGTGATGCCCATAGCCTAGCGAATAGGAGAGCTATTATGCTATTAATGAGGGACAGAAACACAAAGGTGATTAAATGTCTCCTTCCCTTTGGAAAGTAGATTAAAAAAAGATATATTTACCCGTGAGTTATGAGACTCGTTAATCATAACAAAAAATAATCACAGGGAACATAATAAAATAAAAATTGCAATATGCTGGGTCACATCTACAGTCCACTGAGCCCATTATTCTGGCTTTGATAATAGTGATGTGCACTTTTTTTTATGTTTCACTAGTTTTCTATTGTTTTTCATTCTGTTTGTGGTATCTATCATTTTCTTTCATCTATGCAAACCAAAATAATAAAAATGAATGGAAAACAAAGCAAAACAAAAGATTAAAAAATCAAAACAAAATGTAGGGCCACAGCCCCCTCCCTCCCTCCCTCCCTTCAGTGCTGGGAAAAATAGTGGAAACTATTCTCAAGATCAAAATCGTAGAGCATATAGAAAGACATGATTTAATGGGACACAGTCAACATGGATTTACCCAAGGGAAGTCTTGCCTAACAAATCTGCTTCATTTTTTTGAAGGGGTTAATAAACATGTGGATAAAGGTGAACCGGTAGATGTAGTATATTTGGATTTTCAGAAGGCGTTTGACAAAGTCCCTCAAGAGAGGCTTCTTCGAAAACTAAAAAGTCATGGGATAGGAGGCATCCTTTCGTAGATTACAAACTGGTTAAAAGACAGGAAACAGAGAGTAGGATTAAATGGTCAATTTTCTCAGTGGAAAAGGGTAAACAGTGAAGTGCCTCATGGATCTGTACTTGGACTGGAAAGGAATACGACGAGTGAGGTTATCAAATTTGCGGATGATACAAAATTATTCAGAGTAGTTAAATCACAAGCAGACTGTGATACATTACAGGAGGACCTTGCAAGACTGGAAGATTGGGCATCCAAATGGCAGATGAAATTTAATGTTGACAAGTGCAAGGTGTTGCATATAGGGAAAAATAACCCTTGCTGTAGTTACACGATGTTAGGTTCCATATTAGGAGCTACCACCCAGGAAAAAGATCTAGGCATCATAGTGGATAATACTTTAAAATTGTTGGCTCAGTGTGCTGCAACAGTCAAAAAAGCAAATAGAATGTTAAGAATTATTAGGAAGGGAATGGTTAATAGAATAGAAAATGTCATAATGCCTCTGTATCGCTCCATGGTGAGACCGCACCTTGAATACTGTGTACAATTCTGGTTGCCGCATCTCAAAAAAGATATAGTTGCGATAGAGAAGGTACAGAGAAGGGCAACCAAAATGATAAAGGGGATGGAACAGCTCCCTTATGATGAAAGGCTGAAGAGGTTAGGGCTGTTCAGCTTGGAGAAGAAATGGCTGAGGCAGAATATGATAGACATCTTTAAGATCATGATAGGTCTTGAACGAGTAGATGTGACTCGGTTTTTTACACTTTCAAATAATAGAAGGACTAGGGGGCATTCCATGAAGTTAGCAAGTAGCACATTTAAGACTAATCGGAGAAAATTCTTTTTCACTCAACGCACAATAAAGCTCTGGAATTTGTTGCCAGAGGATGTGGTTAGTGCAGTTAGTGTAGCTGGGTTCAAAAAAGGTTTGGATAAGTTCTTGGAGGAGAAGTCCATTAATGGCTATTAATCAATTTTACTTAGGGAATAGCCACTGCTATTAATTGCATCAGTAGTTGGGTTCTTCTTAGTGTTTGGGTAATTGCCAGGTTCTTGTGGCCTGGTTTTGGCATTTGTTGGAAACAGGATGCTGGGCTTGATGGACCCTTGGTCTGACCCAGCATGGCAATTTCTTATGTTCTTAAAATAAAAATATAAAACAGAGCAAGTGCCCCAAAATGTAAAAAATGGCATCCACCAGCACCTTCTCCATTCCCCCAAACCCATTTTACCCATTTTACCCCATCCCCCATCCCCATAAGACCAAAAGGGGAAGGAGCAATCTCCAGTCACTCCTGATCCATCAGTTCAGCATTTCAAATTGGAAGAAGTGGATAGTGAGACTGATGCTATTCTGTTGTAGGGCAATAGAGAAATATGTCCATATAAGTAAATGGTGCTGGCTAAGAATTATTTTTTTAACTGCACAACCCTAAAGATGGGTCCCCTGAACTTAAATTTTTAAATTTTTGGACACTGTGTAGGGTTATTATTTTTCTTTTAAGTGATGGGTTTGAGGCTGCAGCTGGAGGCTGCTTCATTGAAAATGAAAGGAAATGAAAACAAACACAATTCTATTCATTTTTCAGAGCAAAACTAATAATTTAGTTGGAATTTCCTGTTTTGTTTCAAATAAAAGTTCATCCCTATCCCATAGTGTCCAGTTTGGGTCATTGGGAGGTACCCACTAGATCTTAATGAGAAGATCCCTTCCCTATTGTCCATTTCCAGAAATAAGAGGTGATAATTCCCATTTCTGTCTGGTAAATTGTTAATGATAATGCCTAGGGATGTGAATCGTTTTTTAACAATTTAAATTATCGTCCGATATTTTTAATATCGTCATTAATCTTTAAAGAGTGTGATACAATAGAAATTCCCCCGATTTATCGTAAAAAAATTGTTAATCAGGTTAGTGCGCACTAACAGAAAATGATACAATTTGACACTTTTCAGGTCAGTTAAGGTCAGGTAGGAATGAATATGTATTCCTATTGGCTGCCCTCTTATTTATTGATGTTACCAAGGTTCCCACCAAGGTGATGGTTTAATATATGGGGGATGGGAAATGGAAACGGTTGGTAGCTTGACAAAGGGAAGGGAAAGGGGGAGATGAAGGGCCAAGCAGTCCCACTCCCTGGTCTCTGAAGGACAGATCTCTTCAGAAAATCAGAGCTGCTGAATGCAGGGGCTGTCTCGCCCTTCACATCCCTCTCCCCCCCCCCCCCCCCATTCACTGTGTTCAAGTTTGCAGTTATTGTGTTAAACTAAACTTCTTTTTTTTCACTAGAGTAGAATAAAATAAAATGAAGTACTTTGTGTATTAAACTAAAGAAACTTTACATAACATGAAATTAAGTACTTCTCTATATTGTACTTTAGTGAAACAAAACATTTAATAAAGAAACTTGCAACCTGAGCTTCAAAACATTAACATACTATAGAAAAACTAAACAAAAAACGTTATTATTAATTTATTATATTTACAGTGGTTAAATTTAAAGAGCAGGCTGAGGCTAGACTGGCTACTGGCTAGTGGCTACTGCTGGCACTGTCACTGCTGCAGCCTGCTGGCACTTTTTTTCTCTTTCTGGCTAGTGCGTGCTGTATCTGGTAGCAAAATGGCCACGGGGGACAGCACCAAGCATGCGCGGCTTAATGTGCACCTCTAGCTAATGAACATTTCCTCAACTGTTACTTTTAAACCATTAAGTAACAATTTTTTGATAGTGCGCACTATTCAGAAAAACGATTTTTTTTGCAAAAAAATCATGCCGATCAGATTTTTTTCTCCCCCCAGCTGATCCAGATCATTAAAACGATCAGGCACACGATTCACATTCCTAATAATGCCTCCCAGAAATGTATCCAAACCTTTTTTAAAAGCATCTATACTAATGACCTTGATCATGCACTCCAGCAACAAATTCCAGCAACAAATTGACAGAAAAAAACTACTTTCTTAAATGTGTTTTAAATGTGCTAGATTCATGGAATGTCCCTCTAATTGTTCCATATTAACCTCCACCATGACTCATAATTTTATTGGGAATGTGCAATCATTGAAATAAATGCAACATTTCATGTTGCATTTTTTTTTAATATTTCCAGTTCAATCTGGAACTACTTCTACGCAAAAATATTTTAGGCTTGTTCAACCCAGCAACAGAATGAAGAACAAAAAACATTAAAATGTCCAAATTTTAATTCAAATAACCTTATTTTGCAATTTTCAAATAGTTTTATCTTTTGTATTGAAAATAATCGGAAATGGAATTTTACCCTAAGAAAAAGTAAAATTAATTTTCTTCAAAATAAAAATACAGATAGATGTACAAATTACATTGATAAATGAAAAGAAATAGAACATCAGCACATAACTGAGGGGCTATTTTGTAAGCCTATCGCCTTTCATGGTGGTGCTATTGGGTGCGAAAGCCAACAGCGATAACACTGCGGTGGTGCGATTGCTGCCGGCTTTCGAAGGCCCACCCTCGAAAGCTCGTTACCGCGGGATTTACAAAGCTGTGCGACAATAGAAAATCCAGGCCTAAGGGGGTTATTTTGTAAGCCTATCGGTCACGAAAAGGGACTTTTCACACACAGAAAGCCGGCAGCAATAACACCATGGTGGTGTGATCGCTGCCGGCTTTCACAGGCCCGCCCCCCCCCCCCCTTCGTCCACCCCACCCCCCATTACCGCGGGATTCGCTAAGCTGTGTGACATAGGAAATCCAGGCCTAAAAGTTCAAAAGAAAAAACATGATTTTTCTACTTCAAATTGTATTGGTATATCTAGAAGCTCCAAGTCCACTCATCCTTGAGCCCTTGTTTTAAAATGACAGATAGTATCTAATAATAATACTGTAATCTATCTCTATGTACATTCTGGCAGCTAATGATAATTTATAAACCAATTGAGAAGAGATTAGTGTAAAATATTTATATATCATATATGGGCAGATGATGTGATAATCAAGGAAAAAATAGAATGATTAAAGGAGAGATGTAGAGTGAAAAGAGGAGAGTAGAGAAGAAACTGATCATGACTGGAAAACTATACAGGCTAGAGACAAGCACTATACAAGCCAAAGAATAGAGACTTTGGGAGAAGACAGGAATTGTAAACCATACTAAATTAGGAATCCTCATGAAAGGCTTTTAAATGTGTCATTAACCTCCATTCCCATAATGCATTTGTGCCTTTTGACCTAGAAATGGTTTAAAATCTCATCGCATGTTCCTGTCTTAAATGGATTGTAGATATGAAGTATTAAGCTGCATTCAATTATATGTCTGCAATTTTGAAAAAAGCAAACAGAAAAAGCTTTGCTTATATCTCAAGAAACCATTAGTTTAGCATGTGATGATATTTGCTTGGGCCATGATTTCTACAGCTGGTAAGTAGACTTGTCTGAACTGAACTCACTGTTTTAAAGGAAACATTGCAGCAGAAGTGGCAGAAAATCAGACTTGAAGCAGTGGAATTAATTGACCATGGCAGAAAATGTATAGCAAATTAACTGGCAAGACTGCATGCACCATCAGATCAACTAGGCCCTGAACTATGCAGAATATAATATTAGCTTAAGATGACTTTAGGTCCAGCTCACAGAGATGGCATCAACCTATCTGTCATTTTGTTAGAAGTCAGACTGTAGGGCACTGGACTATATGACAAGCTATATTATTTAGTCTATACATAATTTAAATGCTAGAGCTGCTCTCAAGGGTAAATTCACTTTATCAATATGTTTAATTAACCATTGGATAAATACTGAACTTTCTCTTTCATAGTATGCCTACTAAGGACATCTTATTTCTAAAGTAAAATCCCACTATTCTTATTGGATGTTTCACCACTGGAGTTTTGGGCTCTCAAGAATTGATCAATGACCCGATCTGATGTTTTCCTAAATATCTACTATCATTAAAAGAGATATATAGCCACAGTTCATGCTGTTTTGTAACACTCTTAACAGTAATTCAAGCAATCCCAAATGAAAATATTAGCAGTATGCAAGAGTCAGAGTCAGCATACACGCTCCATTATCAGGCTCAACTCCTTTCAGTCCTGACTCCAAATTCATCCACCTAGAGGCATGGCTTGTATTTACCACACAAAGACCTCAACTCTGATTACATAGATGTCTGCTCAGAGCAGGAGTAAGTCTGGGCTGTTTCACTTTTGCCTGTATAGATATTGATAATTACGTAATTGAGATTAATTAATCTCAATTACGGAAACAGAAAAAATACTACAAAAAATAAATCCAGCGCGTCATGAACTCGATACTATTCCAACCCGCGTATTAAAAGAAATGGCTCATTTTATCACACCAACCCTAGCTGCCATTATTAACAAATCTCTGGAAGAAGGTCAACTTCCTTCTAATCTGAAAACTGCTATAATCACCCCCATTCTGAAAAAAAAGAACATGGACCCAAAAGATCTGAACAACTATTGCCCTATCTCCAACCTCCCCTTACTCGCCAAGATGACTGAAAAAGCTGCTTTAAAACAACTCAACGAACACTTTGAAACAAATAATATTCTCCACCCCTCACAATACGGCTTCAGAAAGAACCGCAGCACTGAAACCCTTCTGATCAACTTATCTAACAAAATAATAAGAGGTTTTGACAACAATTTAAACCACTTATTAATCCTACTTGATATATCTGCGGCCTTTGACACTGTTGCTACAAAAAACTAATATCTAGTCTTTCCAACATAGGTTTATCAGGAAAAACTCTAGACTGGTTCTCCTCTTTCTTAAAAGACAGGTTCTTCAAAGTCACCTGTAATAACATATCATCAGATCCATTTCCCCTACAAACCGGAGTACCACAAGGTTCTGCCCTCTCGGCCACCCTCTTTAATATATACCTACTCCCACTCTGTCAATTCATCTCAAATCTAGGCATCTCTTTCTTTTTATACGCTGATGACATACAATTACTTATCCCAATAACTTCAACTATTGACGAAGCAATCAACCTCACAATAACCCACTTAATCTCAATCAGAAGCTTACTGAACAAGCTAAAATTATGCCTCAATATGAACAAAACTGAATGTATCCTCATAAAAAGAATCAACCCAGAGCAAACAACCCTTATGCCTTCCATAAAAATCGACAAAAGTAATATCCATTTGAAATCTCTTGTGAAAGACCTTGGTATCTGGATAGACAATGATCTGAACCTCAAAAAATGCATCACAATGAAAACGAAAGAAGGCTTCACAAACTCCTTATACTCAAGCACCTTAAACCGCTTTTACACCTGCATGATTTCAGAACAGTCTTACAATGACTCATTTTTTCAAGCCTCGACTATTGTAACGCACTGTTCATTGGCCTACCCAAATCTACACTAAAACCACTCCAATTATTACAAAATGCCGCGGCCAGGGTACTCCCTGGCAAGAAGAAATCTGAACATATCACCCCAGTACTGAAGAGTCTTCACTGGCTACCGATACTTCAAAGGATAAATTACAAAATGTTAACTACTCTACACAACGAAATCTACAAAGTAGATAACACCGCCCTTGACCACATGATTCAACTGCACAAAACACCACGCACGACAAGAAACACCAGCAAATTACTTCTAGTCATTCCCTCCCTTCCCTCTGCTAAATTATCCAACACTAGGAATAGAGCCTTTTCGATTGCTGGTCCAAAAGCTTGGAATTCATTACCAGCCTATCTAAGCTTGATCAGAGACTCCAAATCTTTCAAAAAAGAACTGAAAACTTGGTTATTCAGACAAACTTTCCCAGACGAAGTTGATTAATTTAATCACATCTGCTCTGAATTTCTTCCTCTTTTAGCCATGACCCTTTTTCTTCCCTCTTCCCTTGCCATTTCCTCTTTAACCCCTTATTCAATTGCAGATTTGGTACCTTTTTTCCTCCCATGGCTCCTAAATCCCTTTCCCTCCTTTCCTTCCCGCTCCTATTTCACCACTTATATGAGCCTCTTTCACACATCCAAGTATGTTTCCATTTAAGTTGTGTATCTAAATGCTTACCTACTCATGCTTTACTACTGCAATTCCTATTGCTAAGTCATTCTCTTTTATACCTATTCTCACACTTCTGACTTACGCCAGATTGTTATATTTGTCTATACACGTTTCAATATGTTCATAATGAATTTGTTGTATGTATTATGTTGTTTACATTGTAAACCGGAGTGAAGGCAGCCTGCTAAACTTCGGTATATAAAAGAATCTAAATAAATAAATAAATAATTTCTTATGGGAGGAAATATACATTTCCAAAAGTCTTTTTCTCTCATGGAAAATAATGGGAGCCAGATCATGTCACTGTCTTTTTTTTATACCCTTTCCAATTCAATTAGAATACAATATATAGGAAAAATTACCAAAAATTCCTGATTTTGAGTCAGTTCTCGAACTTTTGATGAGACAGTATTGTGATCATCATAACACACCACTATGCTTGTCTGTTGAAAAACAGCTTTCCTAGTATAACATTGCAACATATCTCTCCTGCATGTCTCTTTGCCCAGGCCCCACCTCTCACCCCCTCACCCCCTCACATTCATAATTCCTTTTCCAAATCACTTTCATGAATATGCACTGTCCAGACAAAGCTGTCTTCCTGAGCACGTGATGCGTTATGTTTCTGGGAGGTAGTTGAGGCCCTTAAGAACATAAGAACATAAGAAAATGTCATACTGGGTCAGACCAAGGGTCCATCAAGCCCAGCATCCTGTTTCCAATATTGGAAGTCCCCTTTCTAAGTGAAATTAAATGAACACTTTCTAGATCCAGAGCTGTTTCTTACATAGGTCCATGTCGTTAGAGCCATTTACCCAATGAGGTCCATCTAATCACTAACTGATTAATATTCAGGAAGACAGTCGATTCATGATGGTTTGCCCAATCTTTTGAAAGCCATTAATCCAGGCATATCATCCAAGTATAGTCTGAAGCCCTGTTTATATTTGCTATGTTATATTCTTTGCCCTGACAAGACTATCAAGGAAAAGTTGATTCAGCTATTGTTTTGAATTAAGGAGCACTATAAATTCATTCAAGTATTAATGGTAATATATGTTTATTAAAGGGAGTTATTATTTCATTTTTGGTTAACTATTGTTTGTAATATACAATTAATATTATAATCATTGTATCAGGTATTGTAACTGTTTATACAATACATTATTTATAACTCACCTTTGGACATGTTGGAAAGGCAAGGATAAATTGATATATTCCTGATATACCTTTGGTATAAACAGACAATGAAATGACTCCTTTGTTTGCACCTTCCGCATGACATGATGTAAAAGCCCTTCTTTACCTTGAAATATGGATAACATACCAGCTTGTCTTTATTCATTACTACTTGATGAAATATGTAATTGACTTAGCAGATAGTCCTGGTGTTCTTCTCAAAGGTCATTGAATGCCTAGATTTATTTACCTGCTGTAAATATCACATGCAATGAGTAAAGGGGCATGTTTTATGGCAATAGCCTCATTATCACAATGTGCACAGGTATTACCACAAAGTGTGTTAACTTTGTAGTAATACCTATGGAGAGAGAGAGAGAGAGAGAGAGAGAGAGAGAGAGAGAGAGAGAGAGAGAGACTAACTATAAGGCCCTTCTAGTAGTTAGGTATTTATACCTCTATATGGGGCCCACCTAGTCACTCGAGGTGAGGATTAGGTAGTAGTGTAGGGGTTAAGGGCCACTTTGACATGCAGACTGAGATGTACGAACAGAACAGTATACTCTTGTGAAGAATTGATGTCTTTCAGAGTGAGTACCATTAAGCTAGGTTGAGAGAACATTGTACAAATCTCATCTTTGTGT
This sequence comes from Rhinatrema bivittatum, assembly GCF_901001135.1. NCBI lineage: Eukaryota > Metazoa > Chordata > Amphibia > Gymnophiona > Rhinatrematidae > Rhinatrema > Rhinatrema bivittatum. Next base: position 800,274,610 of record NC_042615.1, on the reverse strand, counting down.
GTTTCCTCACTCTGAAGGACATCAAATCTTCACAAGAGTGTACTGATCTGTTTATACGTCTCACTCTGCATGTAAAAATGGCCCCTAACCCCTATACTACTACCTAAACCTCACCTCGACTGACTAGGTGGGCCTTCTATAGTAGCATAAATAGCTGCTTACTATGGTGCCACCCCTAGAGGTGCTCTCTCTCTCTCTCTCCACAGTGTGATAAATAGGTTATTACCATAAAACATGTCTGTGATATTTACTGCATTTTAATAAAACTAGGCCCAAATTTGCTGTTTATCTCATTTAACTATTAGCCAAACTTCCCACAAACCTGAACAATAGTCATCTTCCCTTTGCAACTGAGTTGTTTTTTATACAATTCTCACACAAGATGGTAACTATGAAGGATCATATTCAAAATCCTGGCGAGTGATAGCTTAACCTGGATAATATTATACAGATACGTTTACCCAGATTTTCAGCAGCATGTCTCAAGGTAAAAAAAAAAAAGCCACTGAATATACTTGGATAATATAAACATACAATAGAGGAAAATAATGATGGCATTATTACCAGATGATTTGGAGGCAGAAATTTATTTTTATGCATACTGAAGATTATGGCTTCAGCATCTGGTAGTCGGTGGGAGAAGAAGAGATATCCAGCTGGCACCATAACTGGGAGGAGAGAAGAGGAGCAGTCACTACACTGGTGCTCCATAAAACCCAATAGTATGGAAGGTGTCCACAAGAAGAGAGAAGAAAATTAGAGAGCTCAAGATAAAGCACTACATCCCAGATATTTCAGGGGAAGCTTTTTCCAGTTTGCCCAGGGCAGCTTCATATGCCATCCAAAGAGAAAAAAAGGACCCAGAGGGAGAGATTAAGGGACCATAGATTTACAGATTTACTGCTTTCAGTTGCATTATTGAGATATCCAAATAAACTTATATCAAGTGCCATATTATTCAGGATGAATAACCTTTTCAGTAATATTTTATGCGGGAAAACCATTACAGTATCCATCTTATTTATTGGCATTTGGAAGATTACATTAGACAAAGCACCCAAGATCTTGGAGTTTTATCTTTACCCCTAACAGAGGACATGCATTTGGAGTAGAGAGAAGAGTAGAATGTAGTCACAGTATTCCGTTTTTGTCTCTCATTCTTGGGAAAGGTCCAAGATGTTACACATAACCTTGTACGCGATGTCTCATTGCCTGCCAAGTGTGTGAGCAAAATGTTACAAGGTGAGGGACACATTTAAGAATGAACCATTGGGGTAGTCTAGTGGTTAGAGCAGTGAACCACAATCCAAGAAACCAGGATTCAAATTCCACAATCACCCCTTGTGACCTTGGGCAAGTCACTTTACCCTCCTTTGCCTCGGGTACAAAATTAAATTATAAGCCCTGTGGGGGAGAGGGAAATACCTATAATACCTGAAGGTAATCTACTTTGAAGTGTCGAAAAGCAGAATCTAAAAATAAGTCATGCCAATGTCAAATGACCCCATTCTTGTCATGAATTCTAGAAACCAATAAAAAAAATGTTCTTTATGTGTACTTGATGGTAATGTTGATTGCTAGAGTCTCTTTATACATTTTTATATTGCCTTAATTTTGATTTTAACTTTCATTATGTTTTATGATCTTATGTATTTTATTTTTATTTATGAATGTTTTATGGCAACCCACTTAGGACTGGAGATAAGTGGGCTATACATTTTTAAATAAATAAATGATATAGATACATGATATATGATATAGATATATGATGCATATAGAAATCAGTGTTTATAGATTTCAAACATTATTACACTTAAATAGACTTTTTATCTTGCTAAAGAATCATCTGCTTCTTACCAAGGTATTCTCATCAATCTGTTTTGTCTATCCATTATTCCTAGCTCTCTCATATTTCAGCTTTCTCTGTGTGTTCCTCTGTCTTTTCACACCCCGCACTCAGTTTAAATGCTCATCTTAATAAATTTTAAATCTACCCCACCCCCCAGAGAGTTATGTTAAACCTATACTTATTAAAACCGAGGATATGAAAATCTCACCTATATTTGTGTCTCATATGAAATAACCCTTGAAACTCTTAAGAGACCTCTCTAGTAATCATTCTGCTTTTTTGTTCTGTCTACACTAGATTAAAGGGTCATACATTTAAGACCATAATTGAAAACAAATCCAAAGCCTTGAAGTTTTATGAAGGATAGAGCACTTTGATAGTAGAACAAAAGTTATATCCTTGCAGCATTGTTTTCCATACAGCATTATAGTTAAGAAGACGAAGAATAATGCAAAAAAAAAGACATAAAAAAGGAAGAAAGGAAAGGGGCATGAAGACTGAGTTCCAATATAAGCAACAGTAGGGATGGCGGGACTTGTGTGTCAAGTTTAGAATTCATTAAATTTTGTCTCAGACAAAATTATTTTAGTGGTAAGGGAGTGGGAAATGCAGGGAATAAGTTTTGTATTGAAATGTTCATGCTTATCTCTCCAGGATGACAAAGAAACCATAGTGGGAAAAATACAAAATTAAACTTGGATAAGGAGTGATAAGCAGTCAACTTAAGAACCTAAGGGGTAGATTTTCAAAGGGGTACGCGCGTAGGATACGCATGTACCCCCCGAAAACCTACCCCAAACCCCCCTGCGTGCGCCGAGCCTATTTTGCATAGGCTAGGAGGCGCGTGCAAGCCCCGGGACGCGCGTAAGTCCCGGGGCTTGCATGGAGAGGCGTGCCGGGGGCGTGGCGGAGGGAACGGAGGCAGACTGCGCGGCTCGGCGCGCGCAGGCTGCCCAAAATCGGCAGCCTTGCGCGCGCCAATCCCGGATTTTAATGGATACACGCGGCTACGCGCGTATCTATTGAAATCCCGCATACTCTTGTTCACGCCTGGTGCGAGAACAAAAGTACGCGCTCGCACAAAATTATAAAATCTACCCCTAAGAACATAAGTAGTGCCAAGTAGGGTCAGAGCAAGTCCTTTGAGCCCAGCATTCTGTTTCTGACGATGGCCAGTCCAGGTTCCTATTACCCATCAAATCCCCAACAGTTGATCTATTTCTTGTATCTCACTCTCAAGGATAAGTGCTGGCTTTCCTAAGCCTATCTGTCTAATAACTGGTTATGGACTTTTCCTTTAGGAACTTGTCCAATCCTTTTTTGAACCACATTATCTTATGGCTTTAACTACATCCTCTGTCAACAGTTCCATAGCTTGATTATGCGCTGAGTGGAAAAATACTTCCTATGATTTGTTTTAAATCTACTGGTTGTTACTTTCATAGACTGTCCCTTAGTCCTAGTGTTGTTTGAAAGGTTAAATAGCTGATCCCTATTTACCTGTTCCACTTCAATAATGATTTTATAAATTTCATTCATATTCCTCTCAGTCATTTCTTTTTCAAGCTAATGAAAACTAATCTCTTTAGCCTTTTTCCATACATGAACTTTTCCATCTCCTTTATAATTTTTGTCAACTTTCTTTATAACTTTTAAATGTCTGATATGCCTTTATTCAGATAGGCAATTAGAACTGCACACAGCAATCAAGATGCAGTCATATTATGGATCTATACAAAGGCATTATGATATTCTCAGTTTTATTCTTTTTTCCTGTCCAAAGAATTCCTAAAATTGTATTTGCCTGTTTGACTGTCACTGCACATTGAGACAAATATTCCTAACATAGAAACCAGCATTGTATACCTATATTTGGGATTCATTTTCCCCATTTGCATTACTTTGCTCTTTCCCATATTAAATTGCATCGGCCATTTAGAAGCCTAATCTCCTAGACCCACAAGATCCTTCTGCAGATTTTCACAATCTGCTGCTGTTTCAATGACTCAAAACAATTCTGTCAACTGCAAATTTAGTCTCATGTAACGCTCTTTTTTTCTCTCCATTCATTTATGAATATGCTAAATAGCACAGGACTCAATACAGACTTCCGGAGCACTCCACTAATGACCTTTCTCCATTTGGAAAACTGACCATTTAGTCCTACCATCTGTTTTCTGTCTTTTGTTCAGTTATCAATGCCAATCCACAATAGAACACTGCCTCCAATTCCATGACCTCCCAATTACCTGAGGAGTCTCTCATGAGGAGTTTGTCAAATACCTTTTGAAAATCCAAAATACACTGTATCAACCGGCTCACCTTAGTCCACATGTTTATTATTTACACCCTCAAAAAAATCTAGTAAATTGGTAAAGCAAGACTTCCCTTTGCAAAAACCATGTTCACTCTCCCCATTAAGCCATGACTATTTATGTGACCAGTAATTTTGTTTTTTAGAATTGCTTCAATCATTTTGCCTGGCACACACATCCATCTCATCAGTTTATAGTTTTCTGGATCACTCCTGGAGCTCTTTTTAAAAATTTGCATCACATTTGCTACCTTCTACTCTTCTGGTACCATGGCTCTTTTAAATGTTAGGTTACAAATCACCAGAAACAGGTTTGCAATTCACTTTTTAATTTCTTCAGATCTCTGGGGTGAATACCATCCAGTCCTGGTGATTTGTTATTCTTTAGTCTGTCAATATGAATTATTAAGTTCTCCAGTTTCATAGTGATTCCATCTAGTCAATCAGGGTCATCACTATCAAAAAATGTTTCTGTTATGGATATGACTCCAACATCCTACTCAGTAAAGACAGAGGGAAACAATTCATTTAGGGCCGGATTTTAAGAGATACGCGAGGGCGTAGATTAGTGCGCACAACCCGGCATGCACAAATCTATACCCGATTTTATAACATGCGCGCGCAGCTGCACACATGTTATAAAATCCGGGGTTGGCGCGCACAAGGGGGTGCACACTTGTGCACCTTGCATGCGCCGAGCCCTAGGGGAGCCCCAATGGATTTCCCTGTCCCCTCTGAGGCTGCTCCAATTTATCGGCCTCAGAAGGAACTTTTCTTCCACTCCCCCCCACCTTCCCCTCCCTTCCCCTATCTAACCCGCCCCCCAGCCCTACCTAAATCCCCCCTACCTTTATTTTCTTATTTATGCCTGCCTCTGGCAGGCTTAATTTGCGTGCACCGGCCGGCTGCTGGCGCCCAATCCTCCGGCATGGCCTCTGTGCTGGAAGCCTCGGTCCCACCCCCAGACCACCCACGGACCGGTGCCCCACCCATGCCCACACCCCAATTCCACCCGTTTTTCAAAGCCCCAGGACATACTCGTGTCCTGGGGCTTGTGCGTGTCGCTGGGCCTATGCAAAATAGGCTTGGCACGCATAACCGCCCTGCACGTGTAAATCCAGCCAGATTTACACGCGCAGGGCTTTTAAAACCTGGCCCTTAGTTTTTCTGTTATTTCTATGTCCTCCCTGACCACCCGTTTTACCCCTCAGTCATCTAATGGCCCAACTGACTACCTCACAGGCTTTTTGCTTTGAATGTACTTGAAAAAGTTTTCATTATTTTGTTTTACCTATATGGCAAGCTCCATGGGTGCCACCCCAGCATAGATGGTTGGCCACCACGAATAACTGGGCGCCTGATGCACCTATGCAGGCAGTGCTCCCACTACACTAACACCATACCTCTGCTCTGTGGGGAGAGGGGTCAGTGTGCCATGAATTCTAATACATAATACTGGTTTACATCCATGGACGTATCCGCCTTGTATACTAACATCCCTCAGGATCAGGCATTGGAAGTGATACACGCCACAGTCAACAGAAGAAGTGGGACACAGAGAATATCAACATCTTTCAATATGCAGTTGCTGAATTGGTACTCACCAAAATTTATTTTTTGTTTGAATTCACTTTATATTTACAGACCAATGGCTTCCCCATGGGTTCACCGTTGGCCCCGATGACTGCCAATTTTTACATGGCGCATTTTGAAAGCACACATATTTACACATCGGACTGGTGGCAGGATATCATTATCTGGTATCGTTACATAGATGACATCTTTTTTATTTGGACAGGATTGGAGGAACATTTGAGTGCATTTTGCAAATGGATTACTACCATAAACGAAAATCTACAGTTCACCGCACAATGGTCAGACCGTAAGATGATGTTCTAGGATGTTTCTGTACAATACGAGGAAGGCACATTGAAAACCACTGTATTTAGAAAACCCACCGATCGGAACAATCTCCTCAGGTTTCATAGCCATCACTCTTATTCTTTCAAATGCGGGTTACCTACCAGTCAGTTCTTTCGCATTAGAAGTATTTGCTCTAATATATCAGGATATGAAACTCAAGCAGCATCACTTCGGGATAGATTCTTAAAAAGTGGTTATCCCAAGAAAGTTGTTAAGCAAGCCTACAAATGGGCGAAATACTCCGATAGACAAGCTCTCCTCACTTACAAGCCAAAAAACAAGAACCAAATTTAGTCTGTGTATTGAAACAAAACTACGGCATTTCCAGCTCTATCAGCATCAATCAGAAAACATTGGCATATCTTGGGGATTCACAGTATATTTCAAGAACCTCCTTTGATCGTGACATCTAGAGGCAGTAACATCAGGGATCGTCTAGTGTATGCACAAGCACCTCAAAAGATCTATCAGGGTGACATCGGACACTTTAAATGCGGCCAATGTACACGTTGCACAAATTGTATTGAGGGCAAAACATGGACAGATCCAGTATCTGAATACAAGGTGACACGCAAATCATGCATGATGTGTAATTCAGATCATGTTGTATACGCCTTCATTTGTGATTGCCCCAAGGTTTATAGTGGGAGGACTACTCGGAACATGAGGACAAGATTAAACGAACATAAATCTCACCTGCACACACATTGTGAGCAATGTCAACATTCATTTTCCCAGATAAAATGGACAAACATTGACCATGTACGAGCATCTACATGCAGAGGCAACTGCATACATTTGCTGAATTTGAGGGAAGCCTACTTGATTTTTACATTATGCACACAATCTCCAGAGGGATTAAATGAGGAGCTTGAATGGAACATGTTACTTTGAATGTATGAATAAGTGATGTTGGCTGTTCTAACTTCATTTAATTAAACAATTTGACAGCTTGGACGTGATGATGTCATTTTGATGTTTATCAGGGTTGGTTACAACTCGAGGAAGAGTGAATAGATATAAGCAGGCAGCAACCTGGGCATTCGAGCTAAAATGGTATGGTTTATGGCATGTAAACTTTGGTGAAACGCCGGACAATATTAACGATCTGGATACATTGGATTACCTCCTGATGAAGGATCCCTGGTCCGAAACAAGGCCTTGTTGGGAGATGGACACATAAGAAGATAAGTTTGGGGGTTGATTTAGTGTTACCAGTCTTCAGTTAACATTTGAAGATAATGTCGGTGTTTTTGGAAAGGTTTGGCATTCTTTGAAAGAGGTTTTGAGCCACAGTTAAAGGCAGTTAGTGCCTAAGGCCACAGTCATAAGATAGGCTCGATTCTACATAACAAGCGATTTTAAACATAATATTCACACAAATAAAAGTTACTTTAATTACATCACATGCTATATATATAGATATATAAAAAATACTGGCGGGAGGAGGTCGGTTAATGATTAGAATTACATACACCACTGGATGTGGTGACACATTAAATTATATGAAACCTTCCTCTTCTTTCCTTAAAAGTTTTCTTTTTAAAAAAAACCCTTTGTTTTCAGTTTAATCTGGATACAGACAGATAAATTAATGATTTGATATACTTTTTGTATGAGTTGATTTGTATCAACATATTGATTGAAGATCTGAGAATTCATAAAGGAGGTGATATCGTGTATCATTAAGCATCGGGTTGCTGGCATCACTGGGTGCCTTGGCATAGCAGCACCGCTATTGACATTGCTCCCACCCGATTGGCCCAGCATCAGGAGCAGTGACATTGTCAATTCGCACCCTGATGCCGGGTCGCTCGATTGGCTGGTGGGACCACATGTTGCTGACATTGGGGGAGGCAGCCAATGAACAATTTAAATCCTGCCGGCTCCCTCCTGGTCCAGCCTCTTCCTCCTCGGCACCTGTCCGCAAAGATCTGTTGGTCCGAAATCAATCATACCCTGACATTGCCTGATGCATACTGGGGGGTGGGGTAGGTACCATGCCAAGTTCAACCAACAGTTAGCCAAAGCCATACAACTCGAAAGTGGTTATCATTTATGACATGAAAGTGTGAACAGACACTATAGAGCATTATGTGCCCTGGATCAGGTGAAACTTTGGTAATGATCTGTTCCTGCAAGCTATGCAGAGGCTATTCACCCAGCTGAGGCAGTAGTCATAGCCATTGTTTGGGGGTTCCTGTCATGTGCAGGAAGAAAGAAGCTTCTATGTCCTTCCATGCTGGGCCCTGTGGCGGTAGTGACCAAGTCCAGGAGAGCATTTGTAAATGCAGAAGCATTAGAAGGAAATTGGGAGGTGCCAATGTTGCATTTGTCAGTCTCAGATGGCTTCGCCCGACATGCCTCACCTGTATTTCAGCCTTCTCCACCAGCCTCGGGAAAATGGAGTCCATAGCATCTCCTTGCCGCACCCTCCGTGTCCCCGTAGTGGCTTTGGCGCGGCATCCCGCCAAGTTGACCTGAGGCCTCCTAGGGCGCATGCGCGCGCATGCCTCACATCTTACAGCAGTGTTGGCGCGAACCTCGGGGACGTTGCCCTCAAGTGTCGTCACTGTTTCCGACTACAAAAGGTTGCCCATTTGCTGACTCTCGCCGAGTTAGCAACGGATTGGATTCGTTCCGGTCTGAAGCTGCTCTGCCACTTCTGCTGCTGCTGGAAACTATCTTCACCCTCTGGGGTTCTACTAACTTGAGTACCTGCTCCTCGGGGGCCCTTTGCTTATTTCCAGGTGCCTATCCTGAATCCAGGTACTCACTCCTCGAGGGCCTGTGTGTCTATCTTGGTGCCTGCTATCAATTCTTCTACCTGCTGGAACACTACCTATCAGCTACAGAGAGTGAGTTCTACTTCTCCCATTCTGTTCATCTACAGCTCTTCGATGTTTATCTGCATCGGGCCCTTCACCACCATTGTGGAACGAGACTCCTTTGCCGAGGATCACAGACTTTTGCTATCTATCCTCTCTCTACTGCTTATTAGGGATGTGAATCGTTTTAGGACGATTAAAATTATCGTCCGATAATTTTAATATCGTCTTAAACCGTTATGGAACACAATACAATAGAGATTCTAACGATTTATCGTTATAAATCGTTAGAATTGTGAGCCGGCACACTAAAACCCCCTAAAACCCACCCCCGACTCTTTAAATTAAATCCCCCACCCTCCCGAACCCCCCCCAAATGACTTAAATAACCTGCGGGTCCAGCGGCGGTCCAGAACGGCAGCGGTCCGGAACGGGCTCCTGCTCCTGAATCTTGTTGTCTTCAGCCGGCGCCATTTTCCAAAATGGCGCCGAAAAATGGCGGCGGCCATAGACGAACACGATTGGACGGCAGGAGGTCCTTCCGGACCCCTGCTGGACTTTTGGCAAGTCTCGTGGGGGTCAGGAGGCCCCCCACAAGCTGGCCAAAAGTTCCTGGAGGTCCAGCGGGGGTCAGGGAGCGATTTCCCGCCGCGAATCGTTTTCGTACAGAAAATGGCGCCGGCAGGAGATCGACTGCAGGAGGTTGTTCAGCGAGGCGCCGGAACCCTCGCTGAACGACCTCCTGCAGTCGATCTCCTGCCGGCGCCATTTTCCGTACGAAAACGATTCGCGGCGGGAAATCGCTCCCTGACCCCCGCTGGACCTCCAGGAACTTTTGGCCAGCTTGTGGGGGGCCTCCTGACCCCCACGAGACTTGCCAAAAGTCCAGCAGGGGTCCGGAAGGACCTCCTGCCGTCCAATCGTGTTCGTCTATGGCCGCCGCCATTTTTCGGCGCCATTTTGGAAAATGGCGCCGGCTGAAGACAACAAGATTCAGGAGCAGGAGCCCGTTCCGGACCGCTGCCGTTCCAGACCGCCGCTGGACCCGCAGGTTATTTAAGTCATTTGGGGGGGGTTCGGGAGGGTGGGGGATTTAATTTAAAGGGTCGGGGGTGGGTTTTAGGGGGTTTTAATGTGCCGGTTTTGCGATTTTTCGATTTTTCACGATTTTTCACGATTTTTCACGATATTTTACCCCCCCAAACGGCAACAATACGATTCCCTCCCCCTCCCAGCCGAAATTGATCGTTAAGACGATCGAGGACACGATTCACATCCCTACTGCTTATTGGGAACTCTATCTACTCAGCTACAAGGGAGTGTGTAATAACATCTGTCAGTCTGTCTCTTCTACAGCGCCTCAGTGGATATCTGCATCTGTGCCTTATACTACCATTGTAGGACGGGTCTCCTCGGCCGAGGATCACAGACTGTAACTATCTAATCCACTCTCTACTGCCATCTCTGGTGAACCATAAAAGCTGCATAATAAAGATTAGGGATGTACAGAGGGACGCCATACGTTGCATTCGGGATTCGTATTCGTCGGGTGGCAGATACGTTGTATACGTCCGTATGGCGTCCCGATACGGTTATACGTCTAATCCTATTCATTACCCAGCTAAAATTAAATTTACTACAACCCCCCACCCTCCTGACCACCCCAAGACTTACCAAAACTCCCTGGTGGTCCAGCAAGGGTACAGGAGCACTCTCAAACCCTCTGTACCAGTTCAAAATGGCGCTGATAGCCCTACCATGTGAAAGGGGCTACCGGTGCCATTGGTCAGCCCCTGTCACATGGCCATCGGTGCCATCTTGTGCTCCTGCCATGTGACAGGGGCTGACCAATGGCGTCGTAGCCCCTGTGACATAGTAAGGGCAAGGCTATCGGCGCCATTTTGGTTCCTGGCACCCGACGGCATGAGTGCAGGAGATCGCTCCTGGACCCCCACTGGGACCTCCAGGGACTTTTGGACAGCTTGGGGGGGCCTCCTGACCCCCACAAGACTTGCCAAAAATCCAGCGGGGGTCCGGGAGCGACCTCCTGCACTCGGGCCGTGTTGCCAGTATTCAAAATGGCGCCGGCGCTAGCCTTTGCCCTCACTATGTCACAGGGGCTGAAAATTGGTGACATAGTGAGGGCAAAGGCTAGTGGCTGCCAGTATTCAAAATGGTGCTGGCGCTAGCCTCTGCCCTCACTATGTCACAGGGGCCAACCCTCAGCCCCTGTGATATAGTGAGGGCAAAGGTAGCGCCGGCGCCATTTTGAATGCTGGCAATACGGCCTGCGTGCAGGAGGTCGCTCCCGGACCCCTGCTGGACTTTTGGAAAGTCTTGTGGGGGTCAGGAGGCCCCCCCAAGCTGGCTAAAAGTCTCTGGGGGTCCAGCGGGTGTCCAGGAGCGATTTCCTGCACTCGTGCCGTCGGATGCCAGGAACCAAAATGGTGCCGATAGCCTTGCCCTTACTATGTCACAGGGGCTACTGACGCCATTGGTCAGCCCCTGTCACATGGCAGGAGCACAAGATGACGCTGATGGCCATGTGACAGGGGCTGACCAATGGCACCGGTAGCCCCTGTGACATAGCAGGTCAAAGGCTATCGGCGCCATTTTGAACTGGTACTGAGGGTGTGAGAGTGCAGGGGATGGTTCCCGGGCTCCCCGCTGGACCACCAGGGAGTTTTGGTAAGTCTTGGGGGGAATCAGGAGGGTGGGGGGGTTGTTTAAATTGGTGGCCGAATAATTCGGCGAAAATTCATTGTATCCGTGGGGAATCGCGATACGTTTCGCTTCCCCATGAATACAACGAATATTGGCACATCCGTTGCGGATTGCCAATACATAAGGACCGAATGCACACCCCTAATAAAGATATATTCTCTGTGTTTGTGCATCTGAGTCTAGCCTGGTGCTACAGTTCCCCACAGGGCTTTTCCCCGTGGGATTCACTATCACTGTTGCCCCTAAGAATCCACCAAACACCTTAATATCATAACAGATTGCTAACTCCATGGATTCGGCTCAGCTCACCATGTTGCACACCATTCCAGGCCTTGCCCAGCGAATCACCAAACAACAGAACACACTGGATAGCTTGACTGTGGCCTTTAATCTACTGCACTCACAGATGAACACTTCTACTACCTCAGGTAAAGAAGAGACGGTTAAAACAGTTTACCCCTCTCCGCTCCTATTCGTTTCTCAGGGGAAGCCTGGAGATGCAGGGGATTCCTTAAAAAATGCTGTATGCATTTTGCACTTCAACCTAATAATTTTCCCACAGCTTATGCCAAGACCTCGTATATCCTGTCTTATCTGGACAGAAAGGCACTAGCTTGGACTTTTGCGCTGTGGAAGCGAGATGACCCCATCTTGAGGGACCTTGCTGGGTTTCTGGAACTGTTCAAATCCGTATTTGATGACCCTGCCAAGTAGACAACCACAGTATCCACATTGGTTCATCAACAGCAAGCTAATAAATCTTTACCAGACTTTGCCATCGAGTTTAAGACTTTGGCTTCAGAGTTGAATTGGGACTCGAGATGCCTAAAGATCCTTTTCTTTGAAGGCTTGAAACAAATTGCAGAGCTTTATTGTGCGTTGAGTGAAAAATAATTTTCTCTGATTAGTCTTAAATGTGCTACTTGCTAACTTCATGGAATTCCCCTAGTCCTTCTATTATTCGAAAGTGTAAATAACTGATTCACATCTACTCGCTCAAGACCTCTCATGATCTTAAAGACCTCTATCATATCCCACCTCAGCCATCTCTTTTCCAAGCTGAACGGCCCTAACCTCTTCAGCCTTTCGTCATAGGAGAGCTGTTCCATCCCTTTTATCATTTTGGTTGCCCTTCTCTGTACCTTCTCCATCACAACTATATCTTTTTTTAGATGAGGAGACCAGAATTGTACATAGTATTCAAGGTGCGGTCTCACCATGGAGCGATATAGAGGCATTATGACATGTTCCATTTTATCAACCATTCCCTTCCTAATAATTCCAAACATTCGGTTTGCTTTTTTGACTCCTGCAGCACACTGAGCTGATGATTTTAAAGTATTATCCACTATGATGCCTAGATCTTTTTCCTGGGTGGTAACTCCTAATATGGAACCTAACATTGTGTAACTATAGCATGGGTTATTTTTCCCTATATGCAACACCTTGCACTTGTCCACATTAAATTTCATCTGCCATTTGGATGCCCAATCTTCCAGTCTTGCAAGGTCCTCCTGTAATGTATCACAATCCGTTTGTGATTTAACTACTCTGAATAATTTTGTATCATCCGCAAATTTGATAACCTCACCCGTCGTATTCCTTTCCAGATCATTTATATATATATATTGAAAAGCACCAGTCCAAGTACAGATCCCTAAGGCACTCTACTGTTTACCCTTTTCCACTGAGAAAATTGACCATTTAATCCTACTCTCTGTTTCCTGTCTTTTAACCAGTTTGTAATCCACAAAAGGACATCGCCTCCTATCTCATAACTTTTTAGTTTTCTTAGAGGCCTCTCTTGAAGGACTTTGTCAAATGCCTTCTGAAAATCCATCACTTTCCATTTATCACACCAGAGAATTACCTGCTTGTCCTACGACCCCTTCTCCAAAATTGCCAATGCCACCATAAATGGGAAAACTTCCATAAAACAATATTCCTTGTTAAACCTGTCACCTCACCTCCAGGCAACCAGCCAATGCTCAGAATACTACAGTACCTACAAAAATACACCAAATTCCAATAATCCAGCTGCATCAGAATTCAGCTCCAAGTCCCTATTAGAAAATGAGTATTCTTGCATTACCAAAGCACCACTGAAAGAGCTTAAGAAAGTCTCCCAGATTTTTGTCACATATATAAAATGATACTCAGACCTCATTTCCACCATTGCAGCTGGGTAACCATGGGTAACATCCGACATGCACAATTTAAAGAGACAGCAACTGCATCAGCACGACCTCCTTAGCAGCCTGTACCTGACTCACCAGTCCCTTGGGCATCCACATACTTTCTAAATGAAACGAATGATAATTAAGCAACCCTAACTTTTAGAAGAGTGGAACTGATAATATGTTGAGTGTACACTGGTATACTATATCTTGTGATAGCTAATTAATTACTGCAGCGTATTGGGATATAATTCTCACAAGTGTATTCATTCCTACACATTCACAATTCATACATGCTTGCGGTTCATACACATTCCCTTTCTTTTTGCTCACTTAATTTAGTTTTGGAGTTGAGGAGTAGCCTAGTGGTTAGAGCACTTGAACCAGCGAGACCAGGGTTAAAAGCCCCCTGCTGCTCCTTGTAACCTTGGGTAAGTCACTTTACTCTCCATTTTCTCAGCTACAAACTTAGAATGTGAGCCCTCTGGGGACAAAGAAATGACTACAGTACCTGAATGTAATCTGCTTTGAAGTGCCAAAATGCAGAATATAAAAAAAATAAATGTCTCATTAATATTCCTTATACCCACAGTAACTTATGATTTATCTTCTCATAACCCTTTCCAAGTAAAGCTCCAATGTTCCTTGCACTGTTTCCTCTTTCTCAGTTTTCTTACTTTATATATTTTTCACTGAGGGTCATGTACTACTTGCCCCTATTCCTGGAACACACTTCTTGCAAGTTTTGCTTATACTGGATAAGGTTTTCGAATTTACCTAGTCCTTGATCTATAGGACAGGTGGACATATTAACGTTGTCAATGGAAGAGCCTTTGGGCTTTTCAGGGAATTCATTTTAAATGACTTATCTTTAGTGTGTATTTCTTTTTAAATAATTTATTTTATTCGGTATTCCAACTTTCATAGCCATCTACATAGCCTGATAATAAAACCGTGGTTCAGCTGATTAATATTAACTGTTTCATGTTCTTACATTTTGCACAATTAATTATTACATTTCCACTCATTCCCATTCATTCTATAATGTTTTCCAACTAGTTGGTGCTTTTAATCAGAAAACAGATCTACATTTGAAGGCACTAGCAGCACAGGTTGCTTCTTCCCTTCAGCTTCACTCAGCTCTCTCTCTGTCAAAGTTCTAAACTGCCAGTATTTTATGCTTGAGAAATTCTTACTTTCCTGATGTCACTCTAGAAAATAGTACTTATCATGCTCAGCTTTAGCTTAAGAATTTCACAATTCTCAACTTAAATCACCCAGTTCATGTAACTCGATAAAGAAAATAATTTTAAGTCTAATAAAATTGTATTTTTATCAGTCAATTACTTAAAATCAATTGTGATTTGTCTCAAAAGGGAATAATTACACTGCACTCATAACATTTTAGCTTCATGTGAGCTACACTGTTTCCATGGTGTCTCTATGGAAACAGCTTCCTTGGTTACTAGTTGCTATGCTATACCCAGCTGACGGACCTTGTTTTAGTTTTGGTTGGTATTGAAATTCAGAATAAATGTAGTTAAAACTTATAAAACAAAATATAAATCCCACTTAAAATAATCATAGTCACTCCAAAATCATCCAATTGTACCAACACATACCCCAGGGATATATTTATGTCACCCAAAAATTAAATAATCTCCTTGTACATAACTCTGTGTTAAATTTCCAAATTTTAAAATCATTGTTCTCATTTCAATCTGTTTAAATAATAAGGATGGGCTCTGGGTGCCTTTAGACAAATAACTGTGTCATAAAATATGTGTTCCCTTCAAACATGGTCTTGCCTAAGTCCTGTAGCTCTCTTAACATAACCACCACCTTCAAATAATTTCATTTCATTCAACTTATGTGAGTTTAGAGATCATGTAGCAACTGGAATTATAAAGTGTTTTCTGGGCTTTAAGACTTAAATGGCAATCTCTACTCATACCTGCCATCAAAATCTCCATGGTTTCAAACCTTAAATGTACTTATTATTTCCCTGTTTTTCAACATAAAAATTGTACTTTTAGGCATTTGCTCAGCCACTCACCCCCTGAAGTAACTGATGACATCAGGCTCCTGTATTGTACCGGGTCTCACCTAAGACCCCAGTGTCATGATTCAACACCATCACCACAGGGGCAGCATTCTCAGGGTTTCTTTACTTATTGCTGCCATTCGCCCGGTGATGCAACTATAATTTAGTTAATTCATTTTTGGCCCTCTCCAACAGTTCCTTCAGGCCCGAAGTGGTTGTGGCAGTCTCAGTTGCTATCTGCTCTGGTCCTGAGTCATGTGGCTCTCATTCTGGGAACTCCCCAGACTCCTGGGACACTCAGACAGTCCCTCCTGAGGTAACGATGGTGTCAGGGAAGCTCGGAGCAGCAGCAATCAGCTCAATTAGCTGATCACTCAGACTTCCCCAGTGCCCGGATGCTTCCTCCCCAGAATGGTTGAAGCCACTTTCAGTCTATGTGGATGACATCCAGTTCTTTTATTCTTATCAACATTCATGGACATTCACACTAAATCTGCTTTAAATTTACCTGAAAAAAATTCATTCATGGCTTTCTCATAACAAATTACTGTTAAATGTTAATAAAACAGACACATTGATTCTATCCACTCAAATAAACACTAATTTTAGTTTCCCAAAATCCTTTATCTTTAAGGACCAAGAAATTCTCATTTAACAACAAGCCCATAACTTGGGCATCATCATTGATAGTTCTTTGTCAAATAATCCACTTATAGGCAATCTGGTGAAGAATTCATTTTTCAACCTTCGTATGTAAAGAAACTTAAAAACTTTATTAGCTCCACAAGACTTTCGTACTCTTCATACCTAGGTACTTGCTAGGTTCTTGTTTATTTATTTATTTATGTGTTTATTTATTTGTTTATTTATTTGCAGTTTTTATATACCGACATTTGTTTAGTAACCTCACATCAGTTCACAGATAACAGAAACATTGCAGCTGTGCGAACTAGAACAAACATATGCAACAGTGCTTTACAAAAAACATTTACAATAATCAATAAACTTGTTAATGAAAAATTGCAACAAAAATATGCTTTACAATAAACATTTACAATAATCAATAAACATTACAATAAACTTGTTAACGAAAATATGCAACAGTGTTTTACAATAAACATATTTAACCGGGGGGGGGGGGGGGGGGGGGGGGGAGGAGGGGTAACAGTGGAAACAATGGAAGGGAAAAATCAAATAATGGTACATAGCAAATTCTCGCTGAACTTATGTCTGTAAATAAATAGAATGAGTTTTATAAAACACAATTGGAAAAGAGAGAAGCTGGGCCTGAGAGAAAGAAATAGGATAGAAATCTTATGTCCAATTGAAATACAATAGATATGAGTAGTTGCCAATAAGACGATAGGTGTGATGAGAGAGAACGGGGATGTACACTTAAGTAAGTTAGTGGGCAAGGCTGTGGAGTAAGAGAGAAAGGAGAGCATAAAGTTAAGTTAAGTTTCCAAAAGAGGCCTGGTTTGGCCTCTGTTGGAAACAGGATGCTGGGCTTGATGGACCCTTGGTCTGACCCAGCATGGCAACTTCTCATGTTCTTATGTTAAAACCTTGGTTTTAACTGGAATAGACTATTGCAATGCAATATTAATTAATCAACCAAATAATACATTGAGATCTTTACAGATAGTGCAGAATTCTGCAGCTCACTTACTCACTGGAACAAGAATGAGTATACATAGGAATGTGCATTCACTTATCACAAATTAGACAATTTCAACAAATGTGTGCACTAACCCGAAAATCGGCATCCCCGAAAAAATAAACCCGAATGGCGGGAAAAAACGAAATTTCCTGCGGTGGGCCAAAAACAAATCCCGAAGCAAACTGCAGAATCACTGCACATCTCTAGTCCATATTACGCCAACACTTTCAGTCTTACACTGGCTACCTTTCAATACAGAATTCAATGCAAAATAATTACAATAATACATGCATTTCTACAAAACAATACCTTTTTATGGTCCAATGCCATTCTTCATATCTAGAAACCAAATAGAGCCCTTAGAACTGAAAGCAAGAAATTTCTTGAGATTCCTTCGATTAAGGTGGCCAGGTTGAGCATAAATCAAGAAAGAGCCTTTTTGATAGAAACAAGGAAGATAATTTATTGGACCTACAACAAATATCTTGATCCACTCCTTACCCTTTGGGCTATCCCGCTGCCTTCCCAAAATCTCACAAATCTTGTAAGGGACAAAAGGAATGTCCTGACTGAGCCCGACCCATGACCTTAAACATAGAAACTTAGAATTATAGAAATTATGGCAGAAAAGGACCAAATGGTCCATCCAATCTTCCCAGGAAATTTATGGTAGTATCTGCTGTGCCATATAGGTTATCCCATGCTTATCAGTTCTCCACTCCTTAAAAGCAAGGGCTCTTGTTGGTTGCTGTTTGAATCCAATTCACCATTACATCTTGCTGTTGAAGCAGAGAGCAATGTTTGAGTTGCATCAAAATATCAGGTTATTAGTTTAGGATAGTAACTGCTGCATCAGCAAGTTACCCCCATACTTGTTTCCCCAGACTGTAAAAGTTGGGGATCTCAGTTGTTGTACAAATCAACTCTCCTTTTCTTCCTGCCATTGAAGCAGACAGCAATGCTTGAGTTGCATCAAAGTATCAGGCTTATTGGTTTAGGGTAGCAATCGCCACAACAGTGAGTTACCCCCATGCACTCTTTTCTTCATTCCCATCCTTTAGCCTTTAGGGATCCACTATTTATTTCATGCCATTTTGAATTCTTTCACAGTTTTGGTTTTTACTACCTCCTCTGGAAGGGCATTCCAGGCATCCACCACCCTCTCCATGAAGAAATACTTTCTGACATTGGTTCTGAGACATCGTCCACGGAGATTCATTTCATGACCCCGAGTTCTACTGATTTCTTTCCAATGGAAAAGGTTTGACATTCGTATATCATTAAAATCTCTCAGGTATCTGAAGATCTGATTTATATTACCCCATGCCTCTTCTCTTCCAGGGTATATAAATTTAGATCCTTTAGCCCCCTCCTTATAAGTCTTCTGATATAGATCCACACCATTTTGGCAGCCCTTTTCTGGACTGCCTCCATACTCTCTTTTGAGATAATAGCTCCAGAACTTCATTTGCTGTTTCACATGTTTTTGGAATTGAGCCATATAAATTGATTAGCTGTGATATTAGCTGCTGACCCCCACATTACCTTTATTGTTCATCTGCATCCGCCACAATTTAATATCCTGACTTCTGCAAGATATAAATTGGTTCTCCTCTTCTCCCTAAATCTCTCATCATAATTTAACCATGCTCACCCTTCATAATTCTTATAGGCCCTCTAAAAAGCTAACAGCATAAGTCAACAAGGAACCATATTGTGAAGGGTCATAATGCCCAAACACACTAGATAGTCTCAGGAAGCACCATACCCATCTAAATATATTCTCAGCATTTTCTTTTTGGATCCCATTTCTTTGACTTTATGCTTTTATTTTTCCTATCCTTCATTTCATCTCTCTTGCTATTCAACAATTTAAATTCAGTATGTCAATATTTGTCCTCCTCTTAAGTTCCCTCCTCAGTCTTTTGTATATGTTGCGTGTCCTGGCCGCGCTGGTGCCACAGACGGGCCTGCTCACCTCAGGCTCCCCTCTGCAAGGCCTTGTCCATCCTCCCTCGCAGCCGCAGCGGAGCCCCACGGCATCTCCAGGCCCTTTGGAGCCTTTGACCTTGCACTGCTCCTCACGGCGGGACTCGGCATCCTCATCGGTGTTGGGTCCACCCCTAGGCGCGCATGTGCGGATCACCCATCCCTTTAAAGGGCCAAGGGCGGGAAATTCCTCCGAGGTGTGCAGCACTGATGTCACATGAGCCCTGCTTAAAAGGCAGGGCTCAGTCTCCAGTTCCTTGCTTTGGCAAACGGGTCATCACATTTATGTGAAGCTAGTTGCCGTCTTGTGTTCCTGCTTCCTTGATTCTGTGCTTGTTCCAGTGTTCCTGTGTTCCTGTCCTTGTTCCAGTGTCCCTGCGTTTCTGTGTTCCTGTGTTTGTTCCAGTGCTCCTGCATTCCTGTGTTCCTGTGCTTGTTCCAGTGTTCCTGCGTCTGTGTTCCCGTGGTCCTTCCTGTGTGCTATCATCTGTCCCTGATTCCTGCTCCACTTCCCAGGCTGTACCTTCTCGGACTGATTCACGGTACTGACCTCGGCTTGCCTCTGACCACATTTGGACTGATACCCGGTATTGACCTCTGCTTGCCACTGACCACATTTGGACCACTGCCTGGAACTGACCTCTGCTTACCACACTCGGACTGATACCTGGAACTAACCTCTGCTTGCCACTGACCACGTTTGGACTGATACCTGGAACTGACCCTTGCTTTGGCTGACCACCCTCAGATGGATACCCTGGCTTTGATCCTTGCGCTTCATTCAGACACTCTCTTCACTTCTGTGACCACCAGATCTGCCTGCTCTGATGCTGCCCACAGCCTTCTACAAGCTAGACCACTAGGCACTGCCTATTCTGTCCAGAGGACCTTCAGTTCCTGTTCCCTTTCAGTGGTTTCCAATACACTCTGTTCTGGTCTAGCTAATCTGTTCTCCATTAGCCACGTACCCTTGTTCTTGGTGGGCACACCTCTCTGCTACCTCTCCGGGAGACCCTCTGAGGCCCACCTAAGCGCAGGCGGTCCGGGTATCCAAGGGCTCAACCTACGGAAACCCTGGATTGTTATTGGCAAGCTTCAGCTTACCTCTGTCTCCTCGTGTTCTCCGCCTCCTGGCGTCAAGCGCCCTCTGGGACCTCCCTGAGGGCCATACCAATCCTGTGCCAGGCCAAGGGTCCACCTCCAGTACAACAGCATATCCCCCTCTCACAATTCCAAAAACACCACTAAAGCAGGGTGTCCCATATACTACCTTGGTCCTGAGGCCAACTCTCACTGACCAAGTCTAAATCATCATCAGACAATGAAGATGAAGACAATGATGATGAATACAATGAAGATAAGTCAGAGGATAAAGAATGCCTAAAAATGGATTTCTTCCTGTTACCCTTTTCTTTTCTGCTTGATCCAGGCAATTCCTTAGCAGGTGAACTCTCTAGAGTCTGTTCTGCAACTTGAACCCACTATATCTCTGATAATTCCTAAGAAGGAAGATACTTCATTCAGGTCATCCAACCAAATGATGGGCATCTGTAACACAAGCAAAATTGGGATCCCCAACACCCCCTATCACCATTCCTGCCATCTAGAACCTCCTCTAACAAAAATACTCTTCCACCAACTGAAAATCCAAGAAAACCTCCTTCTTCTATCCCCTATCCCTGCCTTCAAAACTCCCCCATCCCCTCCACAAACTCAACCTGGTACAACTTCCATTCAATTCACATGTTCCACAATCTGGCCACCCTGACCATGACCCCAAAGCACCCCAGCTATAACCTCCTTATACACTCAGGAGCTTCCCACATCTCATTGGTGAGGTCCTCCAACCTCTTCCAAATCTTCACTCATCACCTCTGAACTCTGCGGTACAGTTCCAGGCACTCTTGTCTTCTGAGATTCCCTTCAGCTGCTTGAGCTGCATATCCTACTTTGGGGCTTGTGTCTTCTGACTAGTGATGTGAATTGGAACCAGAATCGGTTCCGATTCCGGTTCTGATTCACATCGTTAATTTTTTTTTGTGCGGCCCAATCGCAGTTTTGTTTATCGGCTGCGCCCGAGCCGATAAACAAAAAAACCCACCCAACCCTTTAAAACTGTTCCCTTAGCTTTCCCCACCCTCCCGAACCCCCCCAAAACTTTTTACAAGTAACTGGTGGTCCAGTGAAAGTCCCGGGAGCGATCTCCCGCTCTCAGGGCTGTCAGCTGCCACTAATAAAAATGGCGCCGAAGGCCTTTTGCCCTTACCATGTGACAGGATGGGTATCCATGCCATTGGCCAGGCCCTGTCACATGGTAGGAGTAATGGATGGCCGGTGCCATCTTTAAAAATGGCGTGGGCCATCCAGTGCTCCTACCATGTGACAGGGGCCGGCCAATGGCATGGATACCCTGTCACATGGTAAGGGCAAATGGCCATTGGCGCCATTTTGATTAGTGGCAGCCAATGGCCCGAGAGCGGGAGATGGCTCCCGGGACCCCCACTTGACCACCAGGTACTTGCAAAACGTTTTGTGGGGGGTTTGGGAGGGTGGGGGAAGCTAAGGGAACAGTTTTAAAGGGTCGGGGTGGGTTTAGGGATTGTGTTGGTGTGCCTTTTTCCTGCCCTACCCCAAAACGATAAGAGAACCCCAGGAACAAAATTGTGGGGTTCTCTTATCGGGAGCCCCCGATTTCTGATGATTTTGAAAATATCGTCCGATATTTTCAATCGTCCGAAGCCCGATTCACATCCCTACTTCTGACCCTGAAACAACTATAGTGTCAGTCAGTTGGGAGCGCAGCAACCCAGCATTGGCCCAAACACAGTCTCTACATCTCTTCCTCTTTCTTGCTGAAACTGCTTTACTATTTCCCTTAGAACTTCATATGGTGCCTCTCCCTTGCCCAGCTTCAACCTTATATCTTCCATCTTCAGGCCTTAAAATCACAACTCCACCATACAAGCAATACCCTCTCTCCTAATACCCACTTTCATTACTGGCCTATCATGGGCCCCATGCTCCAGACAAGGCCCCATCACTGAATTCTCATGCAGTTCAGCACAGGCAGCAGCAGGCACTCCTGGGACTATACTCTCCTGGCTATTGTCTTTATGATAGTGACAAATCTCAGGCTAGCTCCTCCCTTTCAGTGCACTTGATCACTGTCAATTAGGACTGCACCTCCAGGCTTCCCCACACAAATATATGAACAGAAGAACATAAATATTGCCATTCTGTGTCAGACTAAATATCCATAAAGCCCAGTATCCATAAAGCGCAGTATCCTGTTTACAACAGTAGTCAGCTAAGCAGCAACCTCTGAATATGTGCCTATGTTCAGCGGCTGATGCTTAGCTGTATAAGTCAATTATACAACAAAAAATTACTCATACAAAAAGTAGGCGACAAACGGTTTGATTGGGTGTTGAGTGAGATAGCCGTATAACTTATACAGCTAACTACAAATATTCAGTGTTAGCCGATTAAGTATACATGCAAGTTTAGATGTCCACAGAGTAGGTCTAAACTTAGCTGGAAAGACTTGCCCAACTAAGTGCATATATATATTGGGGCGGATTTTCAGAGCCCTGCTCGCCTAAATCCGCCTAAATCCGGGCGGATTTAGGCGAGCAGGGCCCTGCGCGCCGGTGCGCCTATGTTCAATAGGCCTACCGGCGCGCACAGACCACGGGACTTACGCGAGTCCCGGGGTTTTCCGAGGGGGGCGTGTCGGGGGCGGGCCCGATCCGCGCGGCGTTTGAGGGGCATGTCGGCAGCGTTTTGGGGGCGGGCCCGGGGGCGTTGTTACGGCCCGGGGCGGTCCGGGGGCGTGGCCGCACCTTCCGGATCCGCCCCCGGGTTGCGACCAGGCGCGCCAGCGGCCCGCTGGCACGCGGGGATTTACTTCTCCCTCTGGGAGGCGTAAATCCCCCAACAAAGGTGGGGGGGGGGGGGTTTAGACAGGGCCGGGGGGGTGGATTAGTTAGAGGAAGGGAGGGGAAGGTGAGGGGAGGGCGTTAGAGGATTCCCTCCGAGGCCGCTCCGATTTCGGAGCGGCCTCGGAGGGAACGGGGGTAGGCTGCGCGGCTCGGCGCGCGCCGGCTATACGGAATCGATAGCCTTGCGCGCGCTGATCCAGGATTTTAGCGGATACGCGCGGCTACGCATGTATCTACTAAAATCCCGCGTACTTTTGCTTGCGCCTGATGCGCCAGCAAAAGTACGCCAAATCGCGCGGTTTGAAAATCTACCCCATTGCGTATATTGTGGCTTTGTTGTGCCACTGAATATACATCATAACTTAGCCAGATTAGTTATAACCGGCTAAGGGGGTGACTTTCAAAAGCGATCATACACGAAAAGTCCCTTTTCCCGTGTGATCACTACATGGGGGTGGAGTCGGCCCCAGAAGAGGAGTCTGGGCGGCACCGGGGCCGACTATGGAGAAATCGCTGGCGGTGAAAGGTAAGGACCCTTATCGCCGCCAGTTCCACGCCGAATAACTACACCTTTTATGGTGTAGTTATTCGGTGCGAAAGTTGGCAGCCAGCGCAACGCAGTGGTGCGATGGTTGCCTGCTTTCGCAGGCCCGCCCCCCACTTCTCCCCCCCCCTCCCCGCCCCCCATTACCGCCGGAATTTCTAAGGTCTGTGACCTTAGAAAATCCAGGCCTAAGTTACTTACATGGCCAGCTTTGAATATCTGCCCAATTGTGTTCTGGGATATATCATCAAGTACAACATCATTCTTTTCCTCACAGGGTTTTATATAACAAATAATTAGTTCTTTCCCTGATGCAATCATTTATTGTTGAAGCATGGCAACAATTGGACTTCAATTTTACCAAAAAAATGTTTATTTTATTTTATTTTCTTGCTTTATTCATATACATTACTATGATTTCTGTGTCTTTGATTTTATATATTGTATTTTTTATATTATTTATCATTTAAGAGGGTACATGCAAAATGTATACATTTAAAAACATCTAAATTATGCCATATTTCAAAGCAAAGTTATGTAAATAAGTTATGTGTACAATGCACACAAATTAACCAGTACTATTACATGTGCTTTTTGAAGAGTATAACATACGTGTGATAATTTCAAAGCCCTAGGGCTTTGAAAATCTGTGATTATTTACTGTGATAATCCTCCTGGATTTATGTGTGTAGGGCTTTGAAAATCTGCCCCCTGTGTGTAAATTATCACACGTATGTTATGCTCTTCAAAGAGCACATGTAACTGTACTGGTTAATTTGTGTGCATTGTACACAAATTAACCAGAAGGATTTACGCGTGTAGGGGGATTATGCGCACTGGGCCTATTTTCAAAAGGCCTGGTGACGCTCGTAAAGCCCCGGGACGCGTGTAAGTCCTGGGGCTTGAAAAAATGGGTGGTCTGGGGACGAGGCAAGGGTGTGGCCAGAGGCCTCTACAAGGCTGCTGGGCCGGGGGATCGCGCTCCAGCAGTTGGCCAGCGCGCGCAAGTTACGCCTGCCTCTGGCAGGCGTAACTTGTGAGATAAAGGTACAGGGTTTTTTTTTCGGGCTGGGGAGTGGGACAGGTAGGGGTAGGGAGGGAATGGGGAAAGCCAGCTGGTCTCCCCGAGGGCTCAGTGCGCATAAGGTGCACTACTGTGCATCCCCTTGCGCGCTGATCCCTGATTTTATAACATGTGCAAGCATGTTATAAAATTGGGCGTACATTTTTGCGTGCCAGGTTGTGCGCACAAATGTATGCTGCGTGCGTACCTTTTAAAATTTAGCCCAGGGAGCACAACTTTCAAACCTATCTGTAGCACAGTATTTGCGCACATAAATGAACATGCAGAGATTAATGCTAGTATTTTATAAACTATTTGGTGGGAGCTCTACAGTTTATAAAATATGACATATGTATGCTCCAAAGTATGACTGTCATTTTCAAACCGGATCATGTGCGCCCATTTATGTGCATACATCATCCCGCCCCCAGAGGTGCAGCTGTTTTATAATGTATAAGCACCTATGCATGCATGTTATAAAATAGGCTGGCTCTGCACACACGTGCACCAAATTTTACCCTGTTTCCCCGAAAATAAGACAGTGTCTTATATTAATTTTTGCTACCAAAGATGCACTAGCCCTTATTTTCAGGGGATGTCTTATTTTTCCATGAAGAAGAATTCACAGTGGCCCTGCTGCCGGGGCCTCTTCCTCTTCTCGGGCCACAGCGGCCCTGCTGCTGGGGCCTCTTCCTCTTCTCGGGCCACAGCGGCCCTGCTGCCGGGGCCTCTTCCTCTTCTCGGGCCACAGCGGCCCTGCTGCCGGGGCCTCTTCCTCTTCTCGGGCCGCTGCAATGATTTGCGGCGGCCCGTAAGCGCTTCTCCTCTTCTGCACATGCTGATGCTCCTTCTCCTTCCTGCCCACGCGGCTCCGGCAACGCTTACCTCCGGGGTCGCGCAGGCAGGAAGGAGGAGGAGCATCAGCGCGTTTGAACGCGATCATTTTCTTCGGGCCGTGGTGATGTGAGTTCCACCACGGCCCTGCCGATCTGCCTGCTACATGCGTGTCACTGACTGCCGCATGAGCCTCCCTGCGCCCGGGGGCATTGGCTCCCCTTGGGATACCACTGCTCGCGGCGCCCCCTACTGTAATACCGTACTTTGGCTGGAAACTTTATACCGGTACAGTAATTTTAAAAAATGCAAGCTGCATCTACGGTAAGAAGCATCCGTGAAGCGTTAGGCCCGCGCAACCCATTTTACTGTATAGAGCGCTATACAGTATCCTGGGTGCGCTGGCCTAACGCTTCACGGACACGCTGGTACCGGTATCTGTCATTTCAAATGTCATTTCAAATGACATTTGAAATGAAATGCGTGCGATTGGGCTGCTCAATGCGTGACGTCACGACGTTTGGCGTCACGGCACGTGACGTCACGCATTGAGCGGCCCAATCGTACGTACAGGGGCCGCTTTCGCCCGTGGAGGCATCCATCTTCGCCTCCGGGAGGCAGGAGAGCCGCGATCTGTGTCCATCTCCGGAGGAGGGCTGTAAAAAAAGTAAGTCACATCGTTGCTTTACACTGCCAGTCCTCTCCCCTCCTCCCGGAGCAAGGCTGCTTTTCGCGCCTTGCTTCAGGAGGAGGGGAGAGGACTGGCAGTCCCGCGCGTATGATCGCCCGTCCTCTTTCACCTCTCTCCTTTGCAACTTTTTTCGCCTTTTTTTTTTTTTTTTTTGCTTTTTCGATTTTTTTGTGCTTTCATTGCTTCGGGAAGTGGGGAGAGGACTGGGGCTGCCCCGGAGACCATCACCCATGGACGCGGCCAGGGCAGGTGAGCGGGGGCTGGGGGAAAGTTTGCCGCCTACCCTTACCCCTGCCTCTAACGCAGGGGTAAGGGTAGGCGGTAAGTTAGCAGGTTAAACGCGCGGCAAAATGGCAGGGGCGTGCGTTACTGTATGGGAGGGAATACCGTAGCTAATTCGATCGTTTACATGTACTATGTGCTAGGTCTTACTTTCGGGGGAGGTCTTATATTTAGCAATTTGGCAAAACCTCTATGAGGTCTTATTTTCGGGGGATGTCTTATTTTCGGGGAAACACGGTATGTGCAAATCCCGCTTCTACCTGATAAAATCGTGGATTTTAAAAGGGGGGGGGTGCACCAACATAATTCCCAGTTTTACCAGTTTGACCCTAGTTCAACCAGTTAAGCGATAAATCCTCCAACCCCTCTGGTTTGATGGCCTTCCCTCCCACCAGTTAGCCCCGATCCTTAAAACTCCGCAGATCTGCATAGTTTCCTTTAAATGTTAACTTACACGGCATCCATAGCAGAAGTAAAATTATATAGCAGGGGGCCTTGGCACGCACCAGGTCGCATCAATATTTATGCACACATTTCATGTTCTTGCCCCAAAATGCCCATGCCTCACCCAGGATTAGCAGCCAGATGTCCAAATGATTTCCTTTATTGGGTAGTAACACGAATATATGAACAATGCCCAACTCTGGCCGAGTTTCGCCCTCTTACAATGGGGCTACATCAGGGGCTACAACATACAATAACACATACTTGTAAATAATAAAAAATAATAATAAGAACATAACTGAAACACACAATTAAAATGGTAACATGAAAATGTGGTGTAAATATGAATTATGACACAGCATATAAGTGTGAAAATGAGAACAACAATTAAATTTGTGGTCTTTACCTCTACTTGAGTCGTGTTATGATGACAATCCAAGTCTTAAAAAAGACTGTGCAACAAAAGGTCTGTAAATTAAATGTATAAATTCATTGAAAACAAATATTGAATCTTAAAAATTCTAAAAAATATTTATAGACCTTTCAAAAAACATCAAAGCTGGCATGATAAAAAGATTATTGGTATTAACCATATTAAAAATAGAGCACTAAACAAATATAATTATAACAGGTAGTGAAAATTAAATAGAATGAAATAAATAATATTTGCAACATTTGTTAATGTGATTTCCACTAAAAACAACTTTTTAAACGGTATTAAGAAAATTTATATGAAAGATGAATTTTAAAAAGAGGGCGAAACTCGGCCAGAGTTGGGCATTGTTCATATATTCGTGTTACTACCCAATAAAGGAAATCATTTGGACATCTGGCTGCTAATCCTGTTTTGTCGCCCTCACGGCTTTGTTAGACAGCCTTCCTTGCTGTTTCTTCAGTCCATGCCTCACCCAGACCATGCCTATGTCCCAAACCTTTCTGAAAACTTTCAAGATGTGCTCAATGCGCATATATCTCAGGGGCTTTTAAAATCCAATCATGCATGCGCTAGGCCAGCATCTTTGCATATTCCCTAAATAGGGGCAGATTTTCAAAGCCCTATGCACGTAAATCCTATGGATTTACGTGCGTAGGAGGGGATTATTGCACCGGGCCTATTTTATAAATGCCCAGCGACACGTGTAAAGCCCTATGATGCGTCTAAGTCCCAGGGCTTCGAAAAAGGGGCAGGGCGGGGCCAGAGGCTCTGGCACAGCGGCCATTTGCCGGCAGGCTGCCAGCGTGCAAGAGGTAAGTTAAAGAAATAGGGGGGTTAGAATAGGGCTAGGGGGTGAGAAGGTTAGGGGAAGGGGTAGGAAGGATAGAGTAGGTAGGAGGGAATGGGTGAAGGCCGCGGGTGTCGGCATACGCATGATGCACTGGTGTGCACCCCTTTGCACGCACTGACTCCCAGTTTTATAACTCCCAGTTTTATAACATGCACGCACCTGCATGTGCATGATATAAAATTGGGCGTCCATGTGTGCGCAGAGGCTAGCGCGCGCACATGGATGCCCGCACATATCTTTTAAAATGTACCCCCTTAATGTGCATTTTTGGCCTTTAAAATTCACCTATCTGCATATGCTTCAGTATGGATGTAAATTTCCAATGCATGAAAATGCATACTTTCTCTACCCATTTTATAAACATAGGCACATATAGGGGTAGATTTTCAAAAAATGCACATTTGCGTACTTTTGTTGGCGCACCAGTTGCAAACAAAAGTACGCTGGATTTTAGTAGATACGCGCGTAGCCGTGCGTATCTGGTAAAATCCAGGATCGGCGCGCGCAAGGCTGCCAATTTTGGGCAGCCGGCGCGCACCGAGCCGCGCAGCCTGCCTCCGTTCCCTCCGAGGCCGCTCCAAAATCGGAGCGGCCTCGGAGGGAACTCGCTTTCGCCCTCCCCTCACCTTCCCCTCCCTTCCTCTACCTAACCCACCCCCCCGGCCCTATCTAAACCCCCCCCCCTACATTTCCGTGCGCCAGCGGGCCGCTGGAGCGCCGAGACGCAACCCGGGGGCGGTTCCGGAGTGTGCGGCCACGCCCCCGGACCGCCCCTGGCCGAAACCACGCCCCCGGGCCCGCCCCAAAATGCCGCATCCCGCCCCCAAAGCGCCGCGTCGGTCGGCCCCGCCCCCGACACACCCCCGTCAAAAAACCCCGGGACTTACGCGAGTCCCGGGGCTCTGCACGCGCCGGCAGACCTATGGAAAATAGGCGCGCCGGCGAGCAGGGCTTTTAAAATCCGCCCCATACTGTATGATACATCAAAATAATTGTGGCACTGTGCAAATAAGCACCTACAATTAAAAACGGAGGCATATATTTTATAAAGCATGCATGTATATTATTTAGATAATACTTACTTGCACATGTACTTGGCAGCACCAGTTTGTCAATATCTCCAGTAGTTCACCTCAACCTTCTAAAGAGGCATTTTTGTATTTATAGACTTTTTCACCTTCTAATTGACTCACATGATTGAAATTGGACTTGTCTGTTGTCTGCAGCTTTTGAGTAGGAAGTGTGGGTAAACTGGTAGGGTTTCTGGGTGAAGTGCTAGAGTAGTGATTCTCATCTCAGGCCTCGGGGCACACCTAGCTCATCAGATGTTATAGGATATCCACATTGAATATGCATGAGAGAGATACGCATTAGGGATGTGCAGAGCAAAATTTTATGTTCATATTTTTTATGTCCGAAAGGGGGTCCCACTTGCGGCCAATATGGACATAAAAAAAATCCAATGAGTTGGGTATATGTACATATGTGCAAAAAAAAAATTTAAACCCCCTCACCCTCCTTAATCCCCCCCCCAGACTTACCACAACTCCCTGGTGATCGAGCGAGGAGTGAGGACGTCATTTCTGCAATCCTTGGCGAGAAGCATGTGACGTCGGTGGCACGTCGAGTGACGCGGCGTCACGTGATTCCCGGCTCGTTCGCGCCGGACGGCTCGTTCGGCCCAAAAAGAACTTTTGGCCAGCTTGGGGGGGCCTCCTGACCCCCCCAAGCTGGCCAAAAGTTCTTTTTGGGCCGAACGAGCCGTCCGGCGCGAACGAGCCGGGAATCACGTGACGCCGGCGTCACTCGACGTGCCACCGACGTCACATGCTTCTCGCCAAGGATTGCAGAAATGGCTTCCTCACTCCTCGCTCCATCACCAGGGAGTTGTGGTAAGTCGGGGGGGGGGGATTAAGGAGGGTGAGGGGGTTTATATTTTTATTTTGGCTCAACAATCGCGATTTCCCACATATCGAACATATCTATGTTCGATATGTGGGAAATCCGATCGTTTATGTCGAATCAATTTTTTAAGTAAAAAAAAAATATGAGTTGCATTTTACTAATGCGGTCAATCCGAATGCACACCCCTAATACGCATACAGTGGAGGTAATACATAACCTTTGCCTCTTCTTCTATGTTAAGGTTAATGTTATAATCCCCTGTTCCTTGTAAACCGATACGATATGATCTGTATCATGAATGTTGGTATAAAAAAGTACTAAATAAAATAAATTCATAAATAAATCTATCTCATGCATATTCATTGTGGGTATCCTGAAAACCTGACAGGGTTACGTATATCCCAACAACTGGACTGAGAACTTCTGCTCTAGCACTTCACCTTGAAACTGTACCAGTTCATCCACACCTCCTTCCCATAAACTGCAGGCAACAGCCAAGTCCAATTTCACTTGTTTGAGTCAATTAGCAGATAAAAAAAAGTGTCTCTTATCAAATTACAACTACAGTGCATACTTCAGAACCTCTCCTGGAACTCCCGTTGACCACCCTTTTTTTTTCTCCCAGTAAAAGTTATATACAGAACCAAAAACATGCTCACACTCTCGATGTTTATATAGTAACATTTACGCATGAAACCCCTATGAAAATTCATTCCATACTTTTTAAAATAATTTAAAAAAATGGGTCTAAATCCCAGTCTAGTTTTTTGGAGCTCCTATTTTATGTGCTCAAAAATATTATGCATGAAATAGGTTTATGTGCATATGTTTATGTACACAACCTAACACACACTTTATAATACGTAAGTGACTTTGAAAGTTAACCCAAATGTTTGTTTGTTTTTTTTTTTAATACTTTGCTAAATAGGTTAAAAGGTTCTAGCATCCCACTGATTTTTCCCTTGGTTTCCATCACATTTTTTGTTCAGTACACCAAATTCTCCGGGCATACCAAGGGATCTGCAAAGATTATTAAAAGGATATTTTTGGTGAGAATCCTCATGTTCCACAAATATATTTGGGCAATTGTATCAACTAATAACTGTTTGGTTTTGCATTTGGTCCACACCAAATATTTAGGAGATGTCAGGAGAATGAAAAGGAATTGGAACAAAATTACGTACATGAGTAACCACCAAACTTTTTGCGACTAAGAGACTGCATTCTTTACTGCAGAGGAATAGTTGTCAGTAGTGCTTTTTCAAAATGACTTTCCTCAATTTGTCCTCAAGTCCACTTCAGATATAGTACCTGTAGACAGGCCAATCAATGCAGTATGATGTACTGGTTACTGTCCAAAGCAGCTGTTTTCTCTAAGGTAAAAACCAATATACTAAGATCAGCTTGAGAAATGAGAAGAACTATATTCCCACAGCAGTCATTCCTGGCTTTGAGCATCAGTATCTCATATGTGTTGCAACAATTTGTAGTAAAAAAAAAAAAAAAAAGAACTTCTGAGACCATTTTAATGAAAGCAGTCACAAACATGGGAAAACTTCATTCAAGTTGAAAAGCATACCTAAAAATATGATGGGATCATGACCTTTGTCATCTTGTAACTTCAAGGGCTTGATCATGTTAATAGTCATTTCTCATACTTAGGATCACATTAATTAAAAGGCTCCTAATGGTTCTATCTTTGTATAGCATGTTAAATTTAAAAAGCATGCTTAAAGAAAAATAATATTGCATTAAAGCTGGGGAATTATTTATTACGTTCATAATACTTTCTTCTCCATGCACAATACTTGGTCAAGGACAACAGCATGTATGCAATTGCTTTACTCACATTGAATCCTCTAATTACAGAATCAACTATGTGTTTATTGAGATCAAATAGGAATGGCATTTTCCTTGATTCTGATGAGAATGAAGCTATGCTTCATTTGAAAAAGGGTGTTTAAAAGTTGAACAATATCGTGTAATAGAGAAAGTCTTTAGCAGCAACCTTTTTCCATTCTAACTAGCACATATATTGGTTTTCCAATCATTTAGTAATTATATAAGGAGGACATATTTATTCCGAATTATTGATTTTATAATTACGGCTGCTGCTGTTCACATTACTACACAATGAAAATCTTTTAATATACAATGTTCTTAACATTCATTGGCAAGCAGATACTGCAGTGCAATTTAGTGAGTAGCCCAGAGTAGATTTTTATTGGCACTTTTTTGCCAACAAGCTAAGTGGTTTGCTTTCTGAAAAATATTGCTAATGGCGCTTAAACCAAGATGAATGCCTGATTTCAAGGTCATTCATGGCAGCTGATTAGAGTCAGCTACTGCAGTCATAGATTCTATTTAATTGTTAACTTATTTTACCCCTAATATCAAAGTGAATTAAAAGTTATAGCTTTAAATTTTCTGCAAGCTAAATAGACCTCGAAGGCCACTATGATACAGTTGATCATGACACATGAAGACATATCTCTTTTTGAATCGATTTTCAACATGCTCAAGGTGCTATGTGAAACTTTTACAGGAATGCATGGCCAGTAGACATTATAATCAGAAAGAATGTAACAGGATTTGAAAACTTTTAGAAAGCTGGTTAAGGCTATGTTTTTTTAGAGAAGCATGTGGGTAGGTTGGTGTTATTCCTATTTGTTTTATCTCTATTTTATATGTCATTATTTGTTTATTAATGTTTTATTTGCTTGCATTGCATATGTAATTTTTATGACAGTTTTATTTGTTATAAGCTCTGTGCTTTTTGAAGAGCATAACATACGTGTGATAATTTCAAAGCCCTAGGGCTTTGAAAATCTGTGATTATTTACTGCCCCAGTATGTATTGATACCTAAAATAAAAATAAAAATAAAGGGAAAATAGAGTACAACCCCAGGGGTCTCTGAAGATCCTGTTCCAACCCCATCACTAGCTCTGGAATTGCCTGAAGTTCCCATGAAAGGTAATATTTGTCGAACACTATCCCATTCATATGGCCCACCCCAAATCTTCCCTTTTGTTTAAAAATTAGCTCCGCTGCTTGAATTCCCTCATGAGGCCACCTTAGCCCACACTCTTGACCTCTCCAGACATCAAAATTACTCTGATGGTCTAGTGGGAGCCCAGCAGTCCTTGTCATATGATAAGGTCAAAGGGTTGGCTGGTGTTATTCTTGGGAATTTAGGCCACCTCCAGAGGCAGTGGAGGAGTGGGGCATGAGAGTCCTCGGATTCCTGGGTAGCAAAGTTTGTTGGAGAACCCATGCTCACTATTTTCAACCAGTCTGCCAAATCTGGGAGATATGCAAACAAGTTGGGCCAGCACGCGCCAAGCTGATTTTAAAAGCCAGCTGAGTACGCACATACGTGCTGCTACACATACACATGAAAAGTTCCAAAAAAGGGGCAGAGCATGGGTTTTTCCTGGATTTCACATTGAGATTAGTGTGAAAATACTTATGTTCACATGCACACCAGAGTATCCTGCTGTGTAACGTTACTTCTGCTATAGATGACATGCAAGTTATAAAATAAAGAAAAACAGACAGATCGGTGTAGTTTTAAAGGTCAGGGATAACAGGGGAGAAGGAAAGCTATTAAACTAGAAGAGGGGGGGGTGTTATAAGCCCTATACAACACGTGGGTGAACTGGAAACCAACTGGTAAAACTGGTAATGGCTTCGGCACATGTCTATTACAATGCCCCCGTGGTAGAAGCAGCATTTGTGTGCATAGGCACGCATCCCTTAAAATTGCATGCACATGTGTGTGCAGTCAGGCTATTTTATAACATGTACACATTTAGGCGCATATGTTATAAAATTCCTGGGTCCCTGGGTGTGGGCCGACAAATCCGTGCACATGTGCATCCACGTGCCTGTTTACAAGTTTCCATCCCTGTTTTGTTTTCTGTCATTTTGTTTAAACAATGCATATCCCTATTAGTGATAGGCAAGTATAGAGGCAAAAATGTTCATTTCAGTTCATTAATTCATTTTGTAGGTCACCTGGTTTATTCATTTCAAATGAAAAAAATAAAAAAATATATTTGTTTTATTTATTTATACAAGTATTTATCATCCACCTATAACAAAATAGTGCTAGTCAAATGTCTTATTTGTTCATTTGTTTACCATTAAAATCA
The DNA here is from genome assembly GCF_901001135.1 of Rhinatrema bivittatum. Taxonomy (NCBI): domain Eukaryota; kingdom Metazoa; phylum Chordata; class Amphibia; order Gymnophiona; family Rhinatrematidae; genus Rhinatrema; species Rhinatrema bivittatum. The sequence goes on along the minus strand of NC_042615.1, from coordinate 800,239,956 downwards.
ATAGGGGAAGAACTGTGGGGTCCAAAATTAGGGTTTTCTAATCAATTCTAACTAAACTTTTAGGAAGATATCATCAGAAGGGGGAAATAGCTCCAAGGAACTTAGATAGTGGCAAAGTGATTACAAAAATGATACGAATAGGTTAAGGCACTGGAGAGAGGAAAAATGGTACCAGCAATGGCAGAAATTCTCCAAGGCACAGTGAAAGGGGCCAAAAAGCAGCTCGAGTGGAAAGAACACCCATGGCTTCAAAACAAAGCACCTTCAACAATGACATAAATTTATGAAGGCAGCTCAAGATTCAAAGTGGCACCAAGGGAGACATCAACAACTTAAGGCACAATGAAGGGAGAAGAAAGCAGAAGATGTCTCAAGAAAAATCACAAGGCACTGATAATAGGACAAAGCATCACCAAGAGTGGCATCAACACACCATGAGAGATGCCAAACAGTCCCCCACAGTGGCAAGAAGATCCCACGGTGTAGAGTTTGGGGCATGGCAGCAAGGCAGACTTGGTACATCAAGGTGGAAATTTGGGGTTAGACAGAAAAGTTCTATACAGAAAAGACTCTTAATCTGTAGGTTAAGGGGTAGAGCAGCAAGGCAGAGTGGCATGGGAAAGTCTGTCTTCCTGTTGAAGCACTTGTTAGATTTAGTACAAGAGGCTGATCTGTCATCAGTATCATTTTTTATAACATGCTTTTATTAAATTCCCTCCTTGAAATTGATCTTGCTGCTGGGTAGAATTGTGAGTTTCTTGTGAAATATGCTTTTCATTTGAAACTGTCACAATCAGAATGTTGTATCTGCAGGATTGACACTACCTGCAGGTTCGACACTACCTATCATCAGAAGGAGAACCCAGACAAGGCAGAGACCCATCAGGCCCTTCACCTAAACCAGCCCTTGTTCCCCTCTGGTAGAGCCTTTGGGCACCAGAGCAAAGGTATACAGAGCAAAGGTATGCAGACAGAAACCTCTGATCTAGGATTTTGCTTTTCTCTGTGGAATATACAGATGTCTAATAGAGAGATAATGGGGCAGATTTTAAAAAAGTACGCCTGTGCATACTTTTGTTCGCGCAACCAGCGTAAACAAAAGTACACCAGATTTTAATAGATACAAGTGTAGCTGCGCGTATCTTTTAAAATCTGGGGTCGGCGCATCCAAGGCTGCGCAAATTCGGCAGCCTGCATGCACCGAGCTGCGCAGCCTTCCTCCGTTCCCTTCCACCACCCCCCCCCGCACCTTCCCCTCCCTTCCCCTACCTAACCCACCCCCCCAGCCCTATCTAACCCCCCCTACCTTTGTTTGAAAAGTTACGCCTGCATGAGGCAGGCGTAACTTGCTCGCGCCGGCCCGGCCGCTGGCGCTCGATTCCCCGGCCTGAGAGCAGTTTCAGAGACCTCGGCCATGCCCCCAAAACGTCCTCAGGCCAGAACCACGCCCGCAGCCCTACCCCCAGATGGCGCGCTGCCGTGACATGCCCCCAACACGCCCCCAGCATGCCCCCCCAGGAAAGCCCCGGGACTTATGTGCATCCCGGGGCTTGCACGCGCCACCGAGCCTATTCAACACAGGCTCGGCTATGGGGGCTTATAAAGTTATGTCCCATTCTGATCCTTTATTGGAGCAAACTGGGAGAGAACTGGGGAAAAACCCTATAGTGTCACAGCATGCTCTCTTTTAACAATTACCGGTACCCCCTTAAGCATGTGAGTCAGCATTCGCGTGCACATACACATGCCGATATAAAATCGAGCACACATGTGCAGGTGGGTAGTGGATTGTATAACATGCACACATTGGCGAGCGCATGAATGCCAACATGTGGGTTTTAGAATGTACCCTTAAGCGTATAAACAAATGTAAACATATCACTCTATATGTATTAGGGATGCGAATCGTTTTTTGACGATTTAAAATATCGTCCGATATATTTTAAATCGTCAAAAATCGTTAGAAGCGCGATACAATAGGAATTTCCCCGATATATCGTCAAAAATCGTAAATCGGGGGAAGGGGGAGGGGAAGGGGGAGGGCGGAAAAACCGGCACACTAAAACAACCCTAAAACCCACCCCGACCCTTTAAAATAAATCCCCCACCCTCCCGAACCCCCCCCCCCCCAAAATGCCTTAAATTACCTGGGGTCCAGAGCGGGGGTCCCGGTGTGATCTTTTACTCTCGGGCCTGCGGTGCATTGTAGAAATGGTGCCGGCGCTACCTTTGCCCTGTCATATGACAGGTCAAAGGTAGTGCCGGCGCCATTTTGTTTTTTGTCCCCCGATGTCAGGAGCGTAGGAGATTGCTCCCGGACCCCCGCTGGACCCCCAGGGACTTTTGGCCAGCTTGGGGGGGCCTCCTGACCCCCACAAGACTTGCCAAAAGTCCAGCGGGGGTCCAGGAGCGACCTCCTGCACTCGAATCATTTTGCCGTACAAAATGGCGCCGGCCGTACAGCAACACGATTCGACTGCAGGAGGTCGTTCCGGACACCCGCTGGACTTTTGGCAAGTCTTGTGGGGGTCAGGAGGCCCCCCAAGCTGGCCAAAAGTCCCTGGGGGTCCAGCGGGGGTCCGGGAACGACCTCCTGCAGTCGAATCATGTTGCTGTATGGCCGGCGCCATTTTGCGCAAAATGGCTCCGGCCATACGGCAAAACGATTCGAGTGCAGGAGGTCGCTCTTGGACCCCCGCTGGACTTTTGGCAAGTCTTGTGGGGGTCAGGAGGCCCCCCCAAGCTGGCCAAAAGTCCCTGGGGGTCCAGCGGAGGTCCGGGAGCGATCTCGTACGCTCCTGACGTCGGGGGACAAAAAACAAAATGGTGCCGGTGCTACCTTTGACCTGTCATATGACAGGGCAAAGGTAGCGCCGGCGCTATTTCTACAACGCACCGCAGGCCCAAGAGTAGAAGATCACACCGGGACCCCCGCTCTGTACCCCAGGTAATTTAAGGCATTTTGGGGGGTTCGGGAGGGTGGGGGATTTATTTTAAAGGGTCGGGGTAGGTTTTAGGGATGTTTTAGTGTGCCGGTTTTCCCGTCCTCCCCCGATTTACGATTTACATGATATTTACAAAAACAAAACCGCGACGATCCGATTCCCTCCCCCCCCAGCCGAACTCGATCGTTAAGACGATCGATGACACGATTCACATCTCTAATATGTATGTTTCAAATATAATGAGTCTACAAATCCCTGTTTATAAATTCATGATTCTATAAATCCCTGTTTATAATTTAATGAGTCTATACACCTTTGTTTATACATTTGTTTTTGTTTATAATTTTGTGTCTATAAAGCCTGTTTATAAATTAATCTTTATCTATACATTTTTGTCTATATGTCCAGAAATTATAAACAAATAAAGGTTATAAATACAATGAGAATTGTGAGCTTGGGACTGCTGTCTTATCTCTACTGCATCAGAGGATAGCAGTCTGGGACCTGGCATTAATATGTATAGGTAAGTTAAACATTTAATATGTTTCTTCTGCATCAATTTTAGGAAAGACTTGATCAATTTACTCATATGTAATAAATAAGCATGTTCTTTTATGGAATATTTTTTTGTCTGATTATTGAGTTCTGTCCTTATAAAATAATTATTGCTCTCACACTAATACAGTAACTCTTAGGAGCAATGATGTGTTACACTTATATGACATGGGGTCCTGTAGAGAGAGAGAGAGTAACCTATAAAGGGACACCTTTTAATAATTCCCTCCTCCAGCACTACCTAACAGTATATGAAGCCAAGTGTACTATAAAGGGTATAGCAGCAAGAAAGTGTGGCAACAAGATATTTAATGTGTAGAGTCTAGGGAATGGCAGCAAGGCTGAGTGATAGCAAGACCATTAGATATATCATATGGAGAAGGGACGCTTCACCTTGATTGGTCCTTCATTCTGTGTATTTTCCCTCTTCTCCCACCTTTGCTCTGTCCTAGCTACTACCTCATTCAGAAATTTTTAGGTTGTCTACTTACTAGTCTCACTGCAGCACCTTTTTATTGGTCATGGACTTGATTGAGAAAAATAAATGAATGAAACTAAAATTTTTGTTTTTTTCATGGGCATTATTCATTTTGTGGGTCCACAAATAAACAAAAATAGTCTTATTTGTTGCATTTTACTATTCATTTAAATAAATGCCCATCCCTAGTTAGTAATCCATTACCAAGTGGATTGGCAAAAGAACACAGTGGGCCTAATTTTCAAAAGCATTTACATACTTTAAACTGGGTTTTACATGTATAAATACACTATGCTTTTGAAAATTGCTATAATATATGTCATTGAATTGGCAATGCTTTATCTACATTAAGAGGTAGATTTTAAGAGGTACATGGTTGTGCGGCACACATGGATACACGGATTTTATAACATGTGCATGCTGGTGTCACATGTTATAAAATCCATGGGCTGCGTCACATCCACGCTGGATTTATGATTTGTGCACGTATGTGCAGGTTGTGACCAAAGGGGAGAATTTTACTAAATTGCACACGGCGATGCAATTGGGCCTCTCCCAGTTTCCTCCCAGTCCACTCCAATTAAGGAATGGACTGGGAGAGAACTTCCCTACCACCCTGCCTAACCTTCCTACCCTTTCTTCTCTCCACCCCAACCCTTATTTTTGTACTTACTGCTCTGTTGGAGCAGAAGCAACTTGCCTGTACCAGCTAACTGCCAGCGTGTGCTTTCCATGGAAAGTGACTAATGGCCACTGTCCCAGCCAGTCTCCATCCTGCCCTGTACTCTCTTCCCTTCTCCACCCCACCCAGACCCTGCCCCCTGACTCTCCCCTTTTTAAGGGCCAGGCACTTGTCCATGTATCGGCAGTTACACATGTGGCTAGGCCCTTTTGAAAATTCGCACAGCACGCGCAGGGCCCAGCCACATGCTTAAATGCTGGTATTTGTGCATGTGGCTTTTTTAAAATTTGGCCGTGTGTAAATAGCTTTTGAAAATTGCTACGATAGTATGTTACATTAAAATGCATAACTTCATAAAAGTGCATTTTCAAAGCAGTTACACTTATCAATGTAACATACTATCGTAGCAATTTTAGAAAGTAATTATCTGCTTTAAGTGCATTTAGTGCAGATAAAATCTATTGGTAATTTAATGGCATATAGTGCAGTAATTTTCAAAAGCACACTTAAATGGATAAAAAGCATTTACACATGTAAAACCCAGTTTTAAGCATGTAAATCCTTTGCAAATTTACTTCTAAGCCTGTACTTGCTAAGATATTCAAATCTGCATGGCGTAATCAGATGTCGTTAGCATATTTTATTTCTCTGTCAGGTTTCCAGAGAAAAAGTGTCAAAATCATTGAAACTATCATATGAATAAATGCTAAAGTTTAACCTTAGTAATAATCTCATCAAAGGGACAATAATTGGCTAGCACTAGCGTGAATGTCACAAAAAATTAAGGGCATGAAGCTAAAAATGGTTTCCAACAATTTGTTATACAATTGGTATTTTTTTAAATTACTTTCTAAAGTGTTTGGAGTTTAAGACAAGAAGAAATGAAAATGTCAGGACATGACAGTTTCTTAATGACACTCACCAAACTCCTATGAAGTGTCTCTTTAAAGACACATTTTTTCTAAAAAAAATGAACCTGAATCATATCCTATAATCAGTGTCACACCTCTATGTATTCTAAGATCACCCAAGTCCATTACAGGCACTGTTTACTGACTTCCTATCTCCTGCTGATATTTTTCATCTCATTACAACTCCCTCATATTCACCAAACTAAACACCCACTCATTTCTATCATGGCATATATCTGATACTTCTAACTCCAGCATATTTTTCAAATCCTTCATGGCAGCCATCTGATACTTCTATCATGGCATATATCTGATGCTTTTAACTCCAGCATATTTTTCAAATCCAGCATTGTTTGCACTAGACTCCAAATATATCCAACAGGGCTTTGCTAGTTTCCCCTTGAATACCCTCCAGACCTTTCTCAAAAGTTGATACCCCCTCATGTCCAAAGGAGAGATCTGTTTCTCTTCCTCCTCACTCCTGCTAAAAGAGCCTTCTATTCTTATTAGAATTTTTCATGGCTAATAGTGACAGGCAAGGCAGGGTCAACAAAACAACATTCCTCTGTGGCATAAAGCCTTTGATCTCTAGAGAGGAGGAATAGCCTAGTGGTTAAACCAGTGGGCTATGAACCAGGAGACCAGCATTCAAGTCCTGCTGTCGCTCCTTGTGACCTTGGGAAGTCACTTTATCCTCCATTGCCTCAGGTACAAACTTAGATTGTAAGCCCTCTGGGGATAGGGAAATACCTATAGTACCTGAATGTAAATCGATGTGATATCTCAGATTCGAATGTTGGTATATAAAAATAAATAAATGTCTTCAATGCCTTTTGGAAAAAGGAAAGTAAAACATGAAATTGTCAGAGGAAAGACAGTGAAAGGTCACATTTGTTGCATCGGGAGTGGATCCTTGGCCTAGTGCAGGATTAATATGGCCCTCCGGTCAGACCCACAGAGCGCCTGCCACCAGGAGGCAGAGCACAGGAGGAGACAGAGGCTAGCTGGAGCTTCACAAATAGCAACCCGGGTTTCCCTCAGTTTGAGGCCTAAGTTACCCGGGCCGCCTAGTCTTAGGTGGGCCTCGCAGGGTCTCCTGGATAGGAAACACAGGTGTGTGTCCACCACAAACAAGGGTGTGTGGTCGATGTTCAGATCAGAATGTCCACAGGTCACAGGAGGCCAGAAAAAGGAGTCTGAGTGTATAGCAATAATCAAGGCCCGAGTATCAGTCCAGAATGGTCAGCCAAAGCAGGGGTCAGTACCTAAGGTCAGTCTGGGAATAGTCAGGTCAGGCAGAGGTCAATTTCCAGGCAGTGATCAGAGTAGTCAGTAGTCAGGCAGAGGTCAGTTCCAGGCAATGATCAGGAGAAGTCTGTAATCAGGCAGAGGTGAGATTCAGGCAGCAATCAAGAATAGTCAGGAACAAGCAAAGGTCAGTACCGTGAGATCTGTCCAAGGGGTGCTACCAAGGATGGAGACACGAAGGAACAGGAGACACTGGAACAGGAGATGTTGGAAGGCAAACTAGACACACCGGAGGCATCAACTTCGATGATGAATTGGTGGTTAGGATCCAGGTGACGTAGGCAAGGACCGGTGCTGAAGGCCTCTTTCAAAGTGTGGAACGCGACTTGAGCCTTGGGACTCCAAACTCAATGGTTATTAGTCATGGCAATAGTGGAGCAGCTAGGGAGGAGAAGTTGGCGATGAAGTTCTTGTAATAATTGATAAACCCAAGGAATCTTTGTAAAGCACAGAGGCCTACTGGCTGGGGCCAGTCTTGAATGCCTTGGAGTTTCTCAGGGTCCATGGTGAAACCATGAATGGAGATAATATAGCCTAGAAATGGAAGGCGAGTTTGTTTGAAGATGTATTTTTCTAGCTTGGCGTAGAGACAGTTGTCTCTGAGACATTGAAGGATAGTTTGGACATATAATCGGTGGGACTTCAGGTCTTTGGAAAAGATCAGTATATCATCTAGATATACCATGATAAATTAATATAGTAGGTCCTGGAGGATTTCATTCATCAGGTGCTGAAAGACCACAGGAGCATTACAAAACCAGAACAGCATTACTATGTACTCATAATGGCCGTCCCTGGTATTAAAAGTGGTCTTCCAGATATCCTCTGGCTGGATCTGGAGCAGATTGTAAGCCACTCAGAGATCTAATTTAGTGAAGATCTGGGCTCCTTGTAGACGATCGAAGAGTTCACTAATGAGTGGAAGTGGGTAATGATCCTTTTGAGTCACGGCATTTAGCCCACGGTAGTCAATACAAGGACGTAAGCTGCCATCCTTTTTCTTCACGAAGAAGAAGCAAGCTCCTGCCAGAGAATCGGAGGGTCTTATTTATTTATTTATTTATTTATTTATTTATTTAAAATCTTTTCTATACCGTCGTTTAGTACAGCACCATCACAATGGTTTACAATGAGGCACGTAAAACTATTTGGTGAAATACTTATTAACAATGTGCCAGAACATTTATCGGTATCAGGTTTTCATAATATAAGGTATATGTTGTGTGATCTGAATAATAGAAAAAAGTCATATAATTATAATTATTGCACTTTGTACTACAGTTCACTTAACTTATTCTATTATAATGTTTACTAAAAATGATAATGTATAGGTATAGGTGTGGGTATTTGGTGACTTTAGCTTGTTCATTTAAAATTCAGCATCTCCATTCTCATTATAAAAAGCTTTCTTATGAACCCTTTACTCAGGTTTCCTTGATGTACTCGGACATTGTCTTGGTTTCTGGCAGCGAGAGCAGCTAAGTTCTGCCCTTGGGAGGCGTGGTACCTGGGAGGAGATCAATGGGGCAACTGAATTCATGGAGTGGGGGCAGAATGTCCACATTCTCTTTCGAGAAGACATCTTGGAAATCAGAATATGAAGCAGGTAACCCGGTAAGGGTTGTAGAGTTCAGAGCGGTGACCGCTGGGGCCACCTGTCACAGACAGCGATCCTGGCACTGGGGTCCCCACTGGATAAACAGTAGGGATTGCCAGTCGAATTGAGGTCCGTGAACTAGGGATGTGCAGAGGAGCCGCATACGTTTCATACGGCATTTGTATTCATTGGGGCCAGATACGTTGTATCCATTCAAAGGTGCCCCCCGATCCGTTGATACGTGCCATTCTTATTCGTTTCCCTTTTAATTTAATTAACTACAAACCCCCACCCTCCTGACCCCCCCCCCCCCCACCAAGACTGGCCTAAATTCCTTAGGGATCCAGCGGGGGTCCTGGAGCATCTCCTGCCCTCCCTCCGTCAGCTGCTGGCACCATCTTGTGCTCCTACCATGTGACAGGGGCCGACCAATGGCAGCGGTAGCCCCTGTGACATAGTAAGGGCAAAGACTATTGATGCCATTTAAGACTAATCGGAGAAAATTCTTTTTCACTCAACGCACAATAAAGCTCTGGAATTTGTTGCCAGAGAAGGTAGTTAGTGCAGTTAGTGTACCTGGGTTCAAAAAAGGTTTGGATAAGTTCTTGGAGGAGAAGTCCATTAATGGCTATTAATCAATTATACTTAGGGAATAGCCACTGCTATTAATTGCATCAGTAGCATGGGTTCTTCTTAGTGTTTGGGTAATTGCCAGGTTCTTGTGGCCTGGTTTTTGGCCTCTGTTGGAAACAGGATGCTGGGCTTGATGGACCCTTGGTCTGTCCCAGCATGGCAATTTCTTATGTTCTTATGTTCTTATGATTACTGGCAGCCAATGGCCCGCGTGCAGAAGATCACTCCCGGGCCCCCGCTGGACCACTAGGGACTTTTGGTAAGTCTTGGGGGACCCTATTGACCCCCACAAGACTTGTCAAAGTCCCTGGTGGTCCAGCGGGGGTCAAGGAGCAACCACCTGCACTCGGGCCATTGCCTGCCAGTATTCAAAATGGTGCCGATAGCCTTTGCCCTCACTATGTTACAGGGGCCGATGGTCAGCTCCTGTGACATAGTGAGGGCAAAGGCTATTGGTTGCCAGTATTCAAAATGGCGCCGATAGCCTTTGCCCTCACTATGTCACAGGGGCCGACCGTCGGCCCCTGTAACATAATGAGGGCAAAGGCTATCTGTTGCCAGTATTCAAAATGGCGCCGATAGCCTTTGCCCTCACTATGTCACAGGGGCCGATCATCAGCCCCTGTTACATAGTGAGGGCAAAGGCTAGCAGCACCATTTTGAATACTGGCAGCTGACAGCCTGAGTGCAGGAGGCTGCTGCCGGACCCCCGCTGGACTTTTGGCAAGTCTTGTGGGGGTCAGGAGGGTCCCCCAAGACTTGCCAAAAGTCCCTGGTGGTCCAGCGGGGGCCCGGGAGCGACCTCGTCCACTCGGATCATCAGCTGCCAGTAATCAAAATGGTGCCAATAGCCTTTGCCAATACTATGTCACAGGGGCTACCGGTGCCATTGGTCAGCCCCTGTCACATGGTAAGAGCACAAAATGGCACCGATGGCCATGTGACAGGAGTTGACCAGTGGCACCGGTAGCCCCTGTGACATAGTAAGTCAAAGGCTATCGGCGCCATTTTGAAACCAACACAGAGGGTGTGACTGCAGGGGATGGCTCCCGGAACCCCCGCTGGACCACCAGGGAGTTTTGGTATGTCTTGAGGGGGGTCAGGAGGGTGGGGGTTTGTTTAAATTGGTTCCTTTAGGCGGCTGAATATTTCGGCGAAGATTCGTGTATTCGTGAGGAATTGCGATACATTTCGCTTCCCCACGAATACAACGAATATGGCCACATCCGTTGCGGATTGCCAATACGTAGGGACTGAAAGCACACCCCTAGTACAAGGAGATCTCCTCTTCATGAAGGGTTCAAACGGAAAGGCGGAAGACCACAGTACAATGAGTGATGCGTCTGGGGAGGTGTTCTCCTTGGATGGACGTGATATGAAGGGGTACCTCCAGAGGCTGGAGAGGGATCTGGAGCAGGGTAACTATGTCGCCAGGATGAAGTTGCCACTTATGCCAGTGTCCACAAGCTCTGTTGTGGCAAAGCAGTGAGTCTCTCTAGAGAGGGATACTGGGAGTAGTAATTGAGGGCCAGTAACAAGGAGCTAAGCCCGGAGCTAGTGGAAGGACGGGAAAGGTGAACAGGCCCGTGAAGCGCAACAACATTGATCTTGTTAAAATTCTCTACTCAAAATTATTGCCAATAGAAATAAGAAGATCATTAGTTGAAGCTCTAGGTATTTTAATAAAAAAACAGGCATGGTATCTAGCTTTGTGATTTAAAGAATTGATAAGTTTCTGAGTGGTGTTTATTCAAAAAACATCTGTGCATACTGTATTCTGTACCTTTCCCTCCTAAAGAATGATATCAGCTCTAATAATGCTCTACTCTTAGGGTCAAATTATAAAAGGCTGGGACTTGCCTCTGCAAAAGTAAGGAGTTTCATAGAACATAGAAATGCAGAAGCTTGATGGAGGGAAAAGGTCATATGACCTATCTAGTCAACCCTTGCACACAACTACTAAGCTCTACAATCTCTACCATTCCCTCAGAGATCCCCTATGCTTGTTATGGCAAAAAATATCAAATGGGTGTAAGAGAAATTTCATCCACCTTAAAATATGTGTAACATACAGGTGGATGCTAAACAAAACATTCTTAAAGTAGAGGGATGTTTCAGGGACTCACTATGAATTTACACACGTAAAGGTAAATTTTAAAAGCCCAGCACTGGGAGATATGTGACTATGTTGGGCCGCTTGAGTATGCACACAAAATGAAAAGTTCATTTTGTGTACTATGCACACAAATGAAAAGTTCCAAAACAGGAGGGAGGAATGGGCATGGTCTGGATGGGGCATGGGGCTTGCTCAATTCTGTCTAATTTTGGGACTCATAGCTCAGGTCATTGAAACCAATAACTATTCCAACTTGAAATTAGCGTGTAAATACCGCATTTGCATAATACAAGACACACTTTTGAATGGTTAAAAGAGCAGTGGATCATCAGGAATTCCAGAAGGAACTTGTGAGGTTAGAAGACTCAGCATCTAAATGGCAGATGCAATTTAATGTGGACAAGTGAACATAAGAACATGAGAAATTGCCATGCTGGGTCAGTCCAAGGGTCCATCAAGCCCAGCATCCTGTTTCCAACAGAGGACAAACCAGGCCACAAGAACCTGGCAATTACCCAAACTCTAAGAAGATCCCATGCTACTGATGCAATTAATTATACACCAACTAACCTCTTTCCCTTCACTAGTAATTCTCTGCCTCTGTGCATTCTGTGCATTGGCTTCCAGTACCCTCTGCCTCTGTGCCTCTGTGCATTGGCTTCCAGTACCCTCAGGAGGCCCCCCCAAGCTGGCCAAAAGTCCCTGGGGGTCCAGCGGGGGTCCGGGAGCGATCTCCTGCCGCGAATCATTTTCCGTACGGAAAATGGCGCCGGCAGGAGATCGACTGCAAGAGGTCGTTCAGCGGGGGTTCCGGACCACCGCTGAATGACCTCCTGCAGTCGATCTCCTGCCGGCGCCATTTTCCGTACGGAAAACGATTCGCGGCAGGAGATCGCTCCCGGACCCCCGCTGGACCCCCAGGGACTTTTGGCCAGCTTGGGGGGGCCTCCTGACCCCCACAAGACTTGCCAAAAGTCCAGCGGGGGTCAGGAACGACCTCCTGCAGTCGAATCGTGTTGGTCTATGGCTGCCGCCATTTTGCGGCCGCCATTTTGCAAAATGGCGCCGGCTGAAGACAACACAATTCAATTGCAGGAGCCCGTTCTGGACCGCCGCTGGACCCCCAGGTAATTTAAGGCATTTGGGGGGGGGGGTTCGGGAGGGTGGGGGATTTAATTTAAAGGGTCGGGGGTGGGTTTTAGGGGGTTTTAGTGCCGGTTTTCCTGCCATTGGTTTAGGGCAAGTAAGTAAGTTCCTGCCCTCCCCCTTCCCCCGATTTACAATTTTTTAACGATAAATCGGGGGAATTGGTATTGTATCGTGGCCCTAACGATTTTTGACGATTTAAAATATATCGGACGATATTTTAAATCGTCAAAAAACGATTCACATCCCTAGCAGGCAGATCCGAACCCATAAGAAGAAACGGAGGCGGCGGCCTTGATAAGTATCTTACAATAAGAATAAACAAGTGGGTTGGACAAGCAGTTAGGGAGAAGGAATTTTATAAGGAGAAAATAAAAAGCAAAAAATAACAAATATTAAAGTATATTAAAGCATGAACAATAAAGAGTAATCTACGGGGCAAATGAGAAGGATCAATCAGGTATTGTGGTATGTTAGGGATGACCAATTCTATCTGTGTCAACACATTTTCCTTGGGATCAAGATCCAGAATAATTGCAGACAGACAGCTCCTAAGGGGTTCTTCCAAAACTGGTCTGACTTTGTTTACTGAGAAAAAGAATGCACCTACTGGAGGGGAGAAGTAGGCTAGTGGTTAGAACAGCAGACTACAAAGCAGCAACACCAAGCTTTCAATCCCACTGTTGCTCCTTCTGATCTTGGGTAAGTCACTTTACTCTATGAAGAGTACCCAAATGTAATCTGCTTTGAAGTACCAAATAGTAGAATATAAAAATCTAAAATAAAACACTGCTTCTGCAGGTACTAATAAGCACAGACAGCTTTTACTTCTAGGCTCTGAGTATTTGGGCTTTACATTCACCATGCAAATAGAAAGATTCCTTGATTTTATTCTCATCTCTATCTCTAATAATTGGCTCCTAGACAAGCTCAAAGAGTTTCAAATGTGATATCTATTCCTGGCCTTCTTGAAATTATTATATCTCTCTCCATTTTTACCAGAATTCTCTTACTGAGAATTTATTGAATCAATTGTTTTTTCATTTTACACTATAGGAGGAACTACTGTGCTACTCACAGTTTCTTGTCACTCCCTGACAGGAAATCCTTCTTAGTCCTCCCAGGAAGAAACAGCTTTACCAGGTGCACATACACTGCATATGCCCATATGTACTATTAGCTGCTCTGAGGGGGGACAATTTTCAACATGTATAATCTATCCAGTTAAATACATATTTGGCTGGGTAAATCCCTTTGAAAATTGTTATTTACATGGTTAATTATACACATTCCAGCAACTGATAGCTAAAGTCTGCATAACTGATTTGTAATCAATTTGCATAATATATTTCTTCCATCAGGGACAGATGGAGGAATTATAAGTAAGAAATGTAGAAGTTACACATTTCAATCCCTACCTCGCAAAATTTTTCCAATCTCGAGAACAGAAGAATATGTCTGCCAGAATAAAAGGAATCTCATTGGCACCAATAAGTCAGTGAGAAATCAAGTCATTGAAAGGTCACATGCTTATAGGGGAAGGTTATTTTTCCTGACAGCTTCAATTCTGCCCTTTAAAGACAGTGGAAACATTCCCCACCTGTTGAAAGTTATTCTATTTAAATCTGGGTAAAGCAAGGCAGAGAATGACAAAGGTGGCCTCCATGCCAAGAAATCCATTATCACACCTGGGAGGGCAATACAATATTCAACTTTAACTAAAGTAGAACAAGGAAGACAAAAATGATTCTGATAGGAAGGGTCCAAAGAAAGAAATACTCTATCCAGATACAAAGCAAAGAAAAGGAAAAAACATGTAATGTATGGGACCATAACCTTGCAAGGGGAGTTTAGGAATTGCCACCACATCTTAGGGATGTGCATTTGTTTGAATCAAATGGGTAAAACATACAAATGGGACACTATTTGTTTCATTTGTGATTCATTGAAACAAATGGAGGGGTCCCACAAATGAAAATGATATTATTTGTCTCATTTGTTTATGTTTTCCATTCATTTCTATGGCCTATTGAAGTCTATGCCTTTTCTCTGTGGAAACAAAAAAGAGGTGTAAGCAACTATAGCAACCAGAGGTTTCCTGTGAGAACTCACTACCTTGTCAGAGATGAGTCAGAGCATGTTGGTAAGGAAACCATACACACAAGAAATCACAGTGAACCATTTTTCTAAAAAGCCTATTGATGATATGTGGATCATGATTCACTGACAACACACACCAGAAAGTTTGAGTATCAGCAAGAAGCACTGGGCCGGATTTTCAAAAGCTTATGCACATAAATCCAGAGGATTTAGGTGTGTAACCTGTCTTACACGTGCTGGGCCTATTTTATAAAGGCCCGGCGGCGTGCATAAAGCCCCAGGACGTGTGTAAGTCCCAGGGATTTGCAAAAGGGGTGGTCCGGGGGCGGGGTCAGGCTCCCAGCACAGCGACCATATTTGCTGCTGTGCCGGGGATCGCGGGCCGGCAGTCGGCCACTGGGTGCCACTTGCGCCTGCCCAGAGGCAAGTGCAAAAGGTAAAATAAAGGTCAGGGGGGTTAGAGTAGGGCTGGGGGAGAAAGGTTCCCTCCCAGGCTGCTCTGATTTCGGAGCAGCCTGGGAGGGAACGGGGGAAGGCAGTGCGGCTTGGCGCATGCAAGGTGCACAATTGTGCATCCCCTTGCATGCGCCGAATCTTGCGCGCAAGTTATAAAATTGGGGGTACATGTGTGCGCGCCGGGTAGCACGCGCACATGTATGCCCGCGTATACCTTTTTAAAATCTACCCCATTATGAAGCTCTCTCAGAGTTTAAAAATAAAAAGCACCTTTAGCTTTTTGGATTTTGGGTAATAGTGGTCTACTTCTAATCTTCTCTATGATGCACTGGTGTCATTCTTTGTGCCAGTCACCAGAGAAAGACAGACAGTTGCACTTGCTGCTTATTTTTCTCTTTACTGGAGGAGGGTTTTGGTGGATGACAATGTGGGCATCAGTGCTCGTTATATTTTCTGCTGTTTTGGAACAGAGGAAAAAGGTGGGAGAGCAATCCAAGGCAGACAGTAGCAAGGCAGCAAGTGTAGAAGTAGTGGAATGCTAAAAACAAGCAGCATGCTTGTGATGGGGTATATAAAAGAAAGCCCCAGAAAACCTTAAAGGACCAGATCCAGAGATCTGGCTCAGTCCACCTTAAGCCTCATATAACAGGGAATCCTGGTCTGGAAAAGAGATCTATGGGAAGGGCATATATAACCAGACCAAGAGAGAAAAGGAAGCCCATGGGAGAGAAGGAAGCATAGAGAAAGAACACACTGCTGAAAAGTAAGTTGTGCTACTATTTTTGTTCTACTAAACTACAGTGTAAAGCAGGACTGATTTTACTTATTTTTGGTCACTAATAATAGAGTTTATTCAAAGATTTCTACCAGACTCCAGCCTGAATCTGTCCTCTGGTTTCTCGGAGACTGCTAAAGGACCACAACTCTTCATTAGTTAATAGGGGTGGGAAGAAAAAAACATTTTGTTTTGTATTTCGGGGTTTGGATTCCCATGAATTTCATTTTATCTAATATTTATTTCATTTATTTTGTTAAAAAACATAATAAACATTTAACCTCCCCCCCCTCCAAAAAAATGAAGAAAGAAAGAAATGGGGACTTCTGAGCCCTTTCATGATTTGCAATCATCTGTCCCACCTGAAAAAATGCTGGGGCCAGAATCCTCCCCAACCCCCACTTACTCAGTCTGAGAGGGAACACATGTCAAGGCCTATGCCCAGACCGTGGTGCATATGGTCTACGCAAAGACTGCAGTGACCTGCAGTAGCCTAGGCATACGTATGGCTGAGGCTTCAGCTTGGGCCTAGGCATCAGGACTAAGCTTTGAGGCCTGGTCCTGATGCCTAGGCCTTGTATAGGTCTAGGCTGAGATAGGTCACTGGGAATTCAGCCTAGATGCTAAGAAATGCCCAGGCTTTGAGGCCCAGAACTGATACCTGGACCTTAACTTAGGCCAGGGCCTGTGCCCAGGCCCGATGATGGGGCTCAATTCAGAAAGTGGGTCTCTACACTATGGTTTCAGCCCAGATACAGGTCCAATGCCAGGGCTTGACCCAGAGGCTGGGTCTCGATGCCAGGGTCTCAGTCAAGACTGGGAACAAGACTCCAACCCAATGCCATGGCCCAGTCTAGAAACTGGTTCTGAATGCCAGGGCTTTGTCCAGGACCCAGGCCCAATAATGGGACCAGACCTGGGGACTGGCTCCTGACACCGGAGCCACAGCCCAGGGACAGGTTCCCTCAATGGGGCCTTGGCCCAGGGTTGAGGCCACAGCCCGGATACCCAGGTCCTCACTCCAGGACCCGGGTATCCGGGCTGTCATTTTGACAAAGAAAACAGAAGACAGAAGACCTCCGAGGCCGTGGTGCCAGATCTTGGCTTGACCCTGGACAGATGCCATGGGGTCGTGACCAGGCTTCCAGGCTAAGCCCCAGCTTCAGGCCTAGGTCCAGGTCTTTGGACTGGACTGTGGCATCAGGCCTGAGCCTGGGCCCCAACCTAGGCCAAGTCCAAGGCTTCTGGACCCAGTCTCCAGGCCAGTTCCCAGTGTCAGACCTGGATCTAGGCTGAGGTCCCTGTTTCAGGACCCAGACTCTGGACTGAGCTGTGGCATCAGTGGGCCCTTATCTAGAGTAAGGCCAAGGCATTGGGTCCCAGCATAAGGCCTGGGTCTGGGCCAAGACCTTGGCATTGGAACCCAGTCTCCTGAATGAGTTGCAGTGTTGAACCTCAGCTTGGACCACAATGCTAGTTCCACAATTTGGATCTCGGCTAAGGCCCCAGCATTGAGCCGGGCCTTGGCCAAGACCCAGGCATTGTGCTCAGGCCTAGGCTGCACCTCTGCATTAGGCCATGGCTTATGCCTAGGTGAGGGCATGGCCTCAGTTCAAGGCCAAGGCCCCATTGTAACACATGGGCTTAGGCCGTGGCCTCTGCTTTGGTTATTGGCCTATTCCCTAGGTGAGGTCCAAGCTTCAGCCCTGGGCCTAGGCTCGATGGATCAATTTTTTTGTTTTCAAAACGAAACATGAAAACTAATGAAATTTCATTGGATTTTCAATCACTTCTCTTTGAGAATTAAATAAAACGACATAGGAAATGTTGTCTCATTTCATATTTTGCTTGTCCCGAAGCCCATCTCCATTGGTTACTACTGCTGAGGCAGTGAAGGCAGTAGTTGCATATGCTGATTTTGAGGAAGATTCTTGTACAGAATTCATTGACTCAGCAGTTGATGAGTTTTGAGCGAAAGAACATTTGGAAGATTAGCTAGTATTGAATCATCCTCCTCTTTGATGAGGGAAGACACAAAATTAAGGATGATGAGAAAGAGTAGGCAGTGCAGATAGAGACTGTGGGTGATGCCCATGGCATTACTTCTTAAGGTCCACCCTTCACCTCAACTCCAGTGCAGCATTAGTACCTGAATATATAGAGAAGGGATTGTGGAAGAAATCCCTGTCTTGGAGGCACTTTAAAGTAGTACTAGTTTGGGGATCCCCTTCAGATACTTCAGGTAAAAGCAGAGGTAAAGAGCTAGAAAGGGGAATACTTTTCCCCAAGCTGATCTCATGGCACCTTCCAGCAATCATATGGCAGGCCAGCCTCCCCATGCCATTTTTCTGAAGTTCAACCCAACATGGAGGAAATGAGGTGGCACTGTCCCAGGGCAAGAGACAGGCAGCATCAAAAGATATAATGAGAAGCAGGTAGTGGTGAATGTGGATTTTAAGCATCTGCTACATGTATTAAAACAGTTATAAAATCCCCCCAGGACTACATTTAATAGGAAATTGGCCACAGAGACAAAAACTAATAATACAAACTTTTTTCAAATATATCCAAAGCAGAAAGCCTACGAAGAAGTCGTTAGACTGTTCAGTGATCGAGGGGTTAAAGGGGCACTTAGGGAAGATAAGGTAATCACAGAAAGACTAAACACATTATTTGCTTCTGTACTTACTGAACAAGATGTTGGGGAGATACCTGGCCTGGAGATGGTTTTCAAGGGTGATAATTCATATGAACCGAACCAAATCATGGTGAACCAGACAAATGTAGTGGGCCAGATTGACAAACTGAAAAGTAATATGGTATACACCCCAGGATTCAGAAAGATCTAAAAACTGAAATTTCAGACCTAATACAATTAAGGGTACATTTTTAAACCCTGGTGAGCATAAACCCCAGTATGCAATTAAGTAGGTGCCACTGTGCTGCTGTGCCAGGGAAACATGTGCCAGCAGTTGGCTGGCGCGTGCAAGTTGCTTCTGATCTGGAGGAGCAGCAAAATAAAAAACAAAAAAAAAAAAAAAGGTAAAGCAGATTAAGTTTAGGGGGTGGGTAGAGAGGGGAAGGGAGGCTAGTGTAGGGGGTAATTGACGCGGACGGGGAGGGAACTGGGGAAAGCTACAATGTATTGCCACATGAAACTAGCTAAAACCAACCCCCCCTTGCATGCATGGATTACAAAATCCGGCGTGCATGTTATAAAATTGCGTGTCCATCTGCACGCGATGGGTAGCACGGACACATTTATTTATTTATTTTGAACTTGGAGGTGCATGCATATTTTTTTTAAATCTAACCTTTAATTTGTAACCTATCTTTAAAATCATCATTGTACCTGAAGACTGGAAGGTGGCCAAAGTAACCCTGGTATTTAGAAAGGGCTCCCCTGGTGATCCGGGAAACTATAGACCAGTGAACCTGACTTCAGTGCTGGGAAAAATCATGGAAGCTGTTATAAAGAATAAAATCACAAAACATTTAGATAGACATGATTCAATTGGACACAGCCATCATGGATTTACCCAAGGGAATTATTGCTTCACAAATCTACATTATTTTGAAGGGGTGAAAAAATTGTGGACAATGGTGAACCAGTAGATGTGGTGTATTTGGAATTTCAGAAGGAGTTCGACAAAGTCCCTCATGAGAGCCTTCTAAGAAAACTGAAAAGTCATGGGATAGGAAGCAATGTCCTTTTGTGGATTACAAACTGGTTAAAAGACTGAAAACAGATAGGAGGATTAGTCTCTTTTCACAGTGGATAAAGGTAAACAGTGGAGTGACTCAGGGATCTGTACTTGGACTGGTGCTTTTAAATGTATTTATAAATGATTTGGAAAGGGTTATGATGAGAGAGGTGATCAAATTTGTGGATGACTCAAAATTAAGCAGAGTTGTTAAATCTTAAGCAGATTGTGGAAAATTGCAGGAGGACCTTCTGAGACTGGAAGATTGGGCTTCGAAAGAACAGATGAAATTTAATGTGGACAAGTTCAGGGTGATGCATATAGGGAAAAATAATCCTTGCTGTAGCTTCATGATTTCAAGTTCTACCTTAGCAGTTAGCACCCAGGAAAGAGATCTAGGTGTCATAGTGAATAATACATTGAAATTGTCAGTTCAGTGTGCTGTGGAAGTCAAAATGCAAACATAAATTATTAGGAAGGGAATAGCAAATAAAATGCTGGATGTCATAAAACCTCTTGTATGCAATTTTGGTCACCGCTGTTGCGCTGGAGGTGGACCCTTAGCCTGGTGCAGGATTGGTACGGCCCTCCGGTCAGATCTGGAGAGTGCCTGCCACCAGGAGGTGGAGCACAGGAGACAGAGGAAAGCTGGAACTTCACCAATAGCAACCCAGTTCCAACCAGGCCAGAAAGTTTGGCTCAGTACAAAACACATCAAGTTACATCTACCTTCTGAGCGATTGGCTTCCAGGTTCATTGGACCCTTTCCAATCATCCGAAGAATAGGAGCAGTTACTTATCAGCTACGGCTGCCTACCTCCTTGGGAATCCACAAAAAGCGGTTGATAATAACTAAGATGACCGTGTTGCCCTTCGATGGGGGTAGATCGACGATGAAGTCAGTAGAGATGCTTGACCAGGGTACAGTGGGAGCCGGAAGAGGCTGAAGGTGTCCCCAAGGACGGCCGGTTGGAATGGTCAACAGAGAGTAGGATTAAATGGTCAATTTTCTCAGTGGAAAAGGGTAAACAATGGAGTGCCTCAGGGATCTGTACTTGGACCGGTGCTTTTCAATATATATATAAATGATCTGGAAAGGAATATGACAAGTGTGGTTATCAAATTTGCGGTTGATACAAAATTATTCAGAGTAGTTAAATCACAAGCAGACTGTGATACATTACAGGAGGACCTTGCAAGACTGTAAGATTGGGCATCCAAATGGCAGATGAAATTTAATGTGGAAAGTGCAAGGTGTTGCATATAGGGAAAAATAACCCTTGCTGTAGTTACACAATGTTAGGTTCCATATTACGAGCTACCACCCAGGAAAAAGATCTAGGCATCATAGTGGATAATACTTTAAAATCATCGGCTCAGTGAGCTGCAGCAGTCAAAAAAAAAAACCAGAATGTTAGGAATTATTAGAAAGGGAATGGTTAATAGAACAGAAAATGTCATAATGCCTCTATATCGCTCCATGGTGAGACCACTCCTTGAATACTGTGTACAATTCTGGTCGCCGCATCTCAAAAAAGATATAGTTGCGATGGAGAAGGTACAGAGAAGGGCAACCAAAATGATAAAGGGGATGGAACAGCTCACCTATGAGGAAAGGCTGAAGAGGTTAGGGCTGTTCAGCTTGGAGAAGAGACAGCTGAGGGGGGATATGATAGAGGTCTTTAAGATCATGAGAGGTCTGAAACGAGTAGACGTGACTCGGTTATTTACACTTTCGAATAACAGAAGGACTAGGGGGCATTCCATGAAGTTAGCAAGTAGCACATTTAAGACTAATCGGAGAAAATTATTTTTCACTCAACGCACAATAAAACTCTGGAATTTGTTGCCAGAGGATGTGGTTAATGCAGTTAGTGTAGCTGGGTTCAAAAAAGGTTTGGATAAGTTCTTGGAGAAGTCCATTAACTGCTATTAATCAGTTAACTTAGGGAATAGCCACTGCTATTAATTGCATCAGTAGCATGGGATCTTCTTGGTGTTTGGGTAATTGCCAGGTTCTTGTGGCCTGGTTTGGCCTCTGTTGGAAACAGGATGCTGGGCTTGATGGACCCTTGGTCTGACCCAGCATGGCAATTTCTTATGTTCTTATGTTCAGGTGAAGCAGGGGTCAATACCTGTAGTTAATCTGGAAGTAGTCAGGTCAGGCAGAGGTCACGTTCCAGGCAGTGATCAGGAGTAGTCAGTGGTCAGACAGAGGTCAGTTCCAGGCAGCAGTCAAGAGTAGTGTTCAGGCAGAGGTCGGTTCCAGGCAGCGGTCATGCATGGAATGGCTCCCCTATGAGAAATGACTAAAGAGGTTAGGGCTGTTCAGCTTGTAAGAGATGGCTAAGGGGGATATTATATAGGTCTACAAAATCATGAAAGGACTTGAACAGGTTAATGTAAATCAGTTATTCACTCTCTCAGATAATAGTAGAACTAGGGGCACAGCATGAAGTTAGCAAGTAGATCATTTAAAACAAATCAGAGAAAATTCTTTTTCACTCAATGCATAGTTAAGCTCTGGATTTCATTGTCAGAGAATGTGGTTATGGGAATTAGTGAAGCTGTTTTTAAAAAAAGGTTTGGCTAAGTTTCTTGAGAAGTCCATAAACTGCTATTAATCAATAAGGAATAGTAGCTTGGGATCTATTTAATGTTTGGGTACTTGCTAGGTACTTGTGACTTGGATTGGGCAATGTTGGACACAGGATGCTGGGCTTGATGGATGCTTGGTCTAATCCAGTATGGCATATCATATGTTCTTATGAATGAATGAATATTTTTTTTCATTTGAAATTAATGAAACAAATAAAGGCACCCTAGGAAATGAATGAAAAAACTGAACCTTGCTTTTTCTTTTGCACCTCCCTACTAGGGATGTGAATCATTTTTTGACGATTTAAAAAAATCGTCAGATATTTTTTAAATCGTCAAAAATCGTTAGAGTCGCGATACAATAGAAATTCCCCTGATTTATCGTGAAAAATCGTAAATCGGGGGAGGGGGAAGGGAGGGAAAACCGGCACACCAAAACAACCCCTAAACCCACCCCGATCCTTTAAAACGAATCCCCCACCCTCCCGAACCTCCCCAAAATGTTTTAAATTACCTGGTGGTCCAGTGGGGGGGGGGGGGGGGGGGGGGGGGTGTTCCAGCGTAATCTCCCGCTCTCGGGCCATCGTCGCCATTTTGGCTGCCACTAAAAAAATGGCACCGGTGGCCCGATAAAAAAAACCCCCACCCAACCCTTTAAATTGACCCCTTAGCCTCCCCAACACTCCCGACCCCCCCCCCCAAAACCTTTTAAAATTACCTGGTGGTCCAGTGGGGGCACGGGGAGCAATCTCCCACTCTCAGGCCATCGGCTGCCACTAATAAAAATGGTGCCGATGGCCCTTTGCCCTTACCATGTGACAGGGTATCTGTGCCATTGGCTGGCCCCTGTCACATGGTAGGAGCACTGGATCGCCGGCGCCATCTTTAAAATACTGTACGGATGATGGTATCAGAGGGAATATCGGAACAATTCAGTTAGAACAAATAATGACGAGACAACAGTTCAGGAAAGTACAGCAGTTGTGAATTTATCTGATACAAGATTGACTCCTGCACAATTGGACGCATGAGATTATATTTATCATTTGTACCCCCCACAACTTTTCAAAATTCCTTTCAAAGTAGAATGCATATTCGTTTTGTGAGAAAATTAAATTTACATTTGTTTTTTGGTAATGATCAAGATCAGTCAGGTGACATACCCGTTGTGAAAGTTTGAACTAGGAGGATGCCCCTTGGTCTGATACATTCTCATATTGTGACATTTAGGCAAATGGTTTTGAATGATTTGGCAGAGTTGGAAGAAAAAAGAGGAAAGCGGTATCACAATTTAATGAGAGAACAAAGGTAGACTTTATCTTCCTTGGCATCAGCCTCTTATTTGATAATTAGTTAGGCCAATAAAGGAGGTGCAGTGGTGGTTCAAGATCAGGGCAGATATGAGGAAGTGATGTTGGCACATCGAATGATGTGAAATTTTATGAGAAACTGAACAAAGATCCTACAGTGAAATTACAACAGATCGGTTCATTGGTTTCATAGGCTAAATTTTTGTCAAGTAAAGAAAAAGAAATTGTGTTGCCTGAATATCCACATAAGACTATTGTATATGCATTACCTAATATCCATACAAGTTTAGCATCCCCACCCATTCGGCCCATTATGTTTTTGAATGTGTTTGAACCCCCTGCTATTTTTCTAGATTAATTTTTACAGCCAGCTGTGGGGCAGAGTCCATCTTATTTTCAGGATACAGTAGATTTTTTTGAAGCAATTTCAAATTATACATCTTGACTCTCAATCTATATTGTTAGCAACGATGGACATTCAAGAATTATATATCATGTTTCACAACAGTCAGCATGGGAAACAGTTGAATGGGTTGTATGTCAGTGCTCACTTCTTCAACATATTCTGGAAGGTTTCCTTTGTGAACTAGTGTGTCTGATTTTGTTTAATAATTACTTTACTTTTGGAACTAATGTTTACCATTAAAGATCTGAAATCCCTATAGGTTCATCAATGGACACCCTCTATTGCAAATTCATACATAGCTGAATTTGAAGAATGCAATGTATATACATCTTGTTCGTGGTGGCACATTTTTAAATGGTGCAGATATATAGACCAATCAATAATGCTGTTCCAAATACATCAAAGTAATGGTGCAGTGAAGACATTCTTTAAAGGAGTATCAAAGAAGTACAGTTCCCCAACATGGCCATGGTTTGCCATAGTGGCTGCATCAGGAAGGTCCCACAGGGAACAATTTCCAAAAGTTGTCATCCAGGAAAAAGCAAATAAATTCTTAATCAGAACAGTGGCAAATATTATAGCTAACAGTAAAATACAATGGATACAAAATATATACCCAAAACAAAAGTGTACAGCTTATAAGCTTTCTTAAATATGTGGTGTCCTGCAAAACATAAAAAAATGCATAAAAATTACAATGTAGAAAGCCATAATCAAGAAAGTTCTATAATAGCAAATATAAACCTTGAACATACTGTATGAAAAATGTGTACTCTAGAGTTATAGGTTCCTGAGTTTAAAGCATGTTGGAAAGTAAAATAAAATAATAATATTAGTAATAGTACAGGAGGATGTGAGCAGAGAGAATAGCAAACCTCATAAAAATGCAACAGCATGTACCTGGAGTCAAAGAAGTCCTAGGATTATTGGATGCATGGAACAATTCAAGACAAACAGAGAAATTTCCTCTTCATGGAGGGTTCCCATGGTAAGGCGGAATAGCCACAGTGTGATGAGTAATGCATCTGGCGAGGTGATCTCCCTGGATTGATACGATGCTGAGAGGTAGTTCCAGAGGTTGAAGTGGGATCTGAAATAGTGTGACAATATTGTCCAGAATAAAATTGCCACTCGCCCCAGTGTCCACGAGTGTGTATTGGCAAAGGAGCGTCATTCAATAAAGAGGGACACAGGAAGTAATAATTGGGGGGCAAAAACAGTTGCGCCCAAGCTCGGGAACCCCACCGGGCTCAGGCTTTGCAGTTTTCCAGACGTTCGAGGCAGGATTGCAGCAAAGGCCTTGTTTCTTACGTCGGAGGCGCTCTTCAGGAGACAAGTGCCCACGATTAATCTGCATCAGTTCCTCTGGTGATGGAGGAGGTGCCAGTAAGGCCTTCAAATGGGGACTCGTAGCACAAGCTGGGCGTAAGGCAGGCCGGAGGACCTTTACCTCCTGGTGTCGCTGTCATAGATGATGGTCAATCTTGCCAACCAGGGAAATCAGGTCTTCAAGAGATGTGGGAATCTCATGAGCAGCCAGCTGGTCCTTGAGGGCAGGAGACAGGCCCTCTAGATAGATTTCCCGTAGGCAGCCCTCTTGCCACCCCAGTTCTGTGGCTAATGTTTTGAATTCTACCGTGAATTCAGTGAGCGAATGCGAGCCTTGACGGAGGTGGAGAAGATGGTGACCTGCAACCGCCTGTTGGCCGGGATCCTTGAAGGTCCGCTTGAAAATGGAAATTAAGTGGGATAGATGGCGGAGTATATCATCAGAATGCTCCCAAAGTGGGAAAGCCAATGCCAGGGCTTTCCCTTCAAGGCGTGAGAGGATGAAGGTAATCTTGATGGTCTCACTCGGAAACAGCGAAGGCTGTAGTGCAAATTGCATAAAACATTGGTTGATGAAGCCTCGGCAGAGGCGCGGATCCCCATTGAAATGGGGTGGAGCTGGGAGGGCCAATGATGCCTTCGGGAGCAAGGTTTGAGCCAAACCCCCTGAATTAGCCAAAACAGAATCCTCTAGTTGAGACCGTAGTCTCTCCACAGATGAAGCTAATGCTTCCAGGGTTAGCTGTTGTTCTTGGACATGAGCAGCTAGTCCAGGGATGGCCTGCAATGCGGGAGACTGCCAAATCCATGGCCTTGGCAACTTGTTGTGCTGGAGGTGGACCCTTGGCCTGGTCAGACCCAGAGAGCACCTGCCATCAGAAGGCAGAGCACAGGAGGAGACAGAGGCTAGCTGGAGCTTCGCCAATAGCAATAGCAACCCGGTTTTTTGCAGGTTGAGCCCTTGGGTACCAGGGCCACCTGGTCTTAGGTGGGCCTTGCAGGGTCTCCTAGAGAGGAAGCGCAGGGGAGTGTCCACCACGAACAAGGGTATGTGGTCGATGTCCAAGCAAGGATGTCCAGAGGTCGCAGGAGGCCAGAATAGAGTGTCTGATTAAATAGTGAGGATCAAGGCCAGAGTATCAGTCCACAATAGTCAGCCGAATCAGGGGTCAGTACCTGTAGTCAGTCTGGGAATAGTCAGGTCAGGCAAAGGTCAAGTTCCAGGCAGCGGTCAGATGTGGTCAGATGTGGTCAGTGGATAGATAGACGTCGGTTCCAGGCAGCAGTCAGATGAGGTCAGTGGACAGGCAGAGGTTGGTTCCAGGCATCAGTCAGATGAGGTCAGAAGCAAGCAAAGGTCAGTACCGTGAAATCAGTCTGAAGGGTACTACCAGGAATGGAGAAAAGAAGGAACAGGAGATGCTGGAACAGGAGATGCTGGAACAGGAGACACTGGAACAGGCAAACTAGAGGCACCAGAGTGTACGACCCGATTGCCAAGGCAATGAGCTAGTGGCTGAGCCCTGCTATATATACAGGGCTCAGGTGACGTCAGAATCGGGCGCTGCTCGTGAGTTTCCCACGCTTGGCCCTTTAAAGTTGGGAGAGCTCCGCGTGTGCATGCTAGGGGCGGGGACGATGCCGAGGAGGATGCCGAGACCTGGTGCGTGGAGCACTGCAAGGTGGAAGGCGCCTATGGTCCTGGGGATGCTTGTGGACGCCGTGGACGAGCAGTGCTGGGATTGAGAGAGGAGCTGGTAGACGGGCGCGCCAGGTGAGCAGGCCCGGTCGCGGCACCAGCAAGGCCGGGAAGCGCAACACTTACTTTGGTTTAGGTATACTCCCAAGGAGAAATTTCGGATTACCACAAAAAAGTAAAAGAATTGCAGATACCCAAGTGGAAAGGACCATCAAATATCTAATAAAGTACCATGCTTTTCTGACCAGTTTAACCAATAAAGAGGTTCAAATTCCCTCTGGCATTTATCTTGTATCAGCATGGATCATTTATTTCAGTTTTAAGGGATAGCACACTGCAGCATCCAATAATAAATAGGTATACCCATTTTGATCCTCTAACCAATCTCACAATACTCTGAGATGACTTGCCAAATTATAATACTTAAAATTGGGCGCACCCATACCTCAATCCTCTAAGGGCATCATCAATGCTCGATAAGGGATCTATGCTCTCCTATCCCTCCATTAATAAGGCAAATATCTTACACAAGTTAAGTCAGTAGAAGATCTGCAGAACATACAGCAGCCTAGGCATTAAAATCATTTTCATTAAAGCTATTCTGCCTTAGTGAAAAATTGAGAGTAACTTCCTACTGTCAAGTTTCTTTTTAAAATCTCTAATAATATGTTTAATGGTAACACAAGCTTTGGCACAAGGGTTGGTGTAAAGAATGTTGATATATTCAAACATTTTCTCTACAAACCCATATCTATGCAAAATATGCTTTAGAAAAAAGACCAATAAACCCTATCAAAGGCTTTCTTGCATTAAAATCCACAAGTATGGAGTTTTTAGCAATTCCCCTATGTCAGGTTTCTAAGGCTGCATGCAACTTATGGAGATTAAATGATTAATGCCTTTCTTAAACAAATTCCACATGATGTGGAGAAACTAATTTGGGCATAATGAACTTTAATCTATTTGCCATGATTTTAATGTAACATTTAAAGTCTACATTTAACAATAAGATTGTTCTGTAAGAGGCTGTATTTAGCCAGTCCCTCCCTGGTTTCAGATAACCACTTTTCTCTTTGGGTGTGGCATGGAACCTTGGAGACTCATTGCTTCAATTACTGACCTAAAAATATCATATAGTTAGTCATCCAGGGTCTTATAAAAAAGGGCATCCACACCATCTGAACCAGGAACCTTGAGAGAGGGTAACTCCTTGTTCACCAATATGATTTCCATACTAGAGATGGGGGCATTTAAACTTATCGGGCCCTCTGTGCTCACTGACAGAAGATTAAGATCCTGAATAAAATATATGCTAGATTTCTCATCCTCTCCCTCTGTTGCATATACATTTTGATGGAAATTAGCAAATACCTTTGAGGATAGATTTGACATTGCCCATAGAATCTTGAACTACAGAAAGGAATTTAGATGTGGTCTAACTTTTCACCACATTTGCCAGCAGCTTTCCAGCTTTGTTTCCAAATAGAAATTATATTTTCTAGTATGCAAGTTTAGATTTATTTATTTATATTCATCCTAGCTCTTTGATGCAATAAGTAATTAAAAAGCTACTGTGTCTAAAGTTCTCTATAAAAGGATTGAAGGAAGCAGTCACCAGTCTCATTTTCTGTAACCTCAGTTGATTTTCAAATTGCAAAAGTTTGTTATTCACCCACTTGTGCCTAGATATTTCTTGTCCATTAAAAATTGTATGCACATGTATGCACATTCAGTCTATTCTCTCTTACTGCCTTCTTCTAAGGACTAAATCAGTCTCATATTCCTCATGCTTCCTACCTCTACCTTAAACCAACTCCTGCAACACAAGAGATTCCCTTCCCCCTTCTCCTACCTCGTCTCCAGTTACCAAAGATCTTTGCTTAGGAGCTCACGTTTGAAATGCAACAATTGTAAGTAGAATTTACCTGTACAATAAATAATTTCAAACTTACATAATCTTTGTCTTGAGGACTGATTGGAGAGAAAGTTTGCCTGGATAGCAAACACGGATGTTTACCTGATCCAAGAAGGAGACATAGCCTAGTGGTTAGAGCAGTGGACTACAAACCAGGGTTTAAGTCCTGCTGTCACTCCTTGTGACCTTGGACAAGTCACTTAACTCTACATTGTGTCAGGTACAAAAACTTAGATTATAAGCCCTTTGGGGATAGAGAAGTACCTGAATGTAAACTGATGTAATATCTCGATCAAATGTTGGTATATAAAAATAATAAATATTTTATAACATGTGGGCATATATACATGTATGTTATAAAATGTGCGTCCTTTGGTGGGAGCCACATATGTGTGTACATGTGCACTCATGTGGCTGCTTAAAAGTTACTGTCATACAGGGTCATTCATCAAATTGTGCTAGGGCATAATGCCATAGAAGCCACAAGATCTGTATGAAAATGTTAAAAATTTAGGAAAAAGGGAGGAGTTTGGGGAAAATGAGGGGTGTTTAACATTGCATGCAATAGTGTAACACATGTTATCACATGTTTTAATGTCGGAAATAATTACACCTTTTTTCCGGGCATTATTCTGTGCGATATGCCCAAAATGAGATTTGTGTTAAAAATCAAAAATCCCATTTTGGGCAGGAGAGGAGAGTGGATAGAGAGAGAGAGAGAGAGAGATAGAGAGAAAAAAAGAGATTGCTACTGGAGAGGCACACATATTAGTCAGCATTTTATGCCACTGAAGGAGGGTCAACTAGTAACTTGATGTGAGGTTTTGGTGGTGGTCTAGGGTTTGGGGATGCAGGTTTACATGCACAGTCAGAGGTCTGAACAGCACAGTACATATCAGTGAAGATTTGATGTGATTTGGAGTGAGAAAAAGTACACAAAGATGAAATTTGTACAAGTCAAGAAAACTTGCTATAAATCCCTGGTGGTTCAGCTGTGGTCATGGGAGCGATCTCACGCTCTCGGGCCGTCGGCTGCCAGTAATTAAAATGGCGCCGATGGCCCTTTGCACTTACCATGTGACAGGGGCTATTGGTGCCATTGGCTGGCCTCTGTCACATGGTAGGAGCAATGGATGGCTGGTGCCATCTTAAAAAATAGCACGGGCCATCCATTGCTCCTACCATGTGACAGGGGCCGACCAATGGCACCGAGAGCCCCTGTCACATGGTAAGGGCAAAGGGCCATCGGTGCCATTTCGATTAGTGGCAGCCGATGGCCCAAGAGGGGGAAATCGCTCCCAGGACCCTGCTGGACCACCAGGGACATTCAGCAAGTCTTGGGGGGTCGGGAGGGTGGAGGGTTGCAATAAATTAAATTTGAAGGGTTGGGATGGGTTTGGGGTTTTTTTTTACGTGCCCTTTCTCCCCCCCCCCAAAAAAAAAAATGATAAGAAAACCACACAAAATTTTGTGGGTTTTCTATCATTTCGGCGGCCCCCGAAACACAACGAAATAGGAAATATTGTCTTTATTTCCTATTTCGTTGCAAACGAATGCACATCCCTAGTCAATAGTACAATGTACAAATCTCATCTTTGTGCACCTTTGCTCACTCCAAATCACATCAAATCCTCACTGATATGTACTGTGCTGTTTGCACCTCTGATTGTATATGTAAAACTGCCCCCCCCCCCCCCCAAACCCTAGACCACCACCAAAACCTCACTCAAATTACAAATTGACCCTCCTACAGTGGTATAAATAATTTACTTATTGGAGAGCCTTATAAAGAGTCTCTCTCTCTCTCTCTCTGTGGAAATACCTGTCTGGGCACTTCTCAGCTTGTAATATGAAAATATGGGTGCAATAAACTTAACACATGTTGCAATATCTCAAATATTTCCCTAACCACACCCCCTTTTTATTGTAGGCACTATTCATGCAAAATGTCTAGCAAAATTATGAATGTAGGTCACAGTAAGAAAGCATAAATGAGAAGACTGAGTAGACCATATAATGCTATTCTGCTACCTTCTTGTTTCTAATAAGCTTGTTTTACTATTTAAAATGTACTATTTTAATTTTTTTAAAGTCAACATTATCATAGAACACAACACAAATAGCTTAATCACTATCTGAAAATGTTTCTTAGCTTTAATTCCCCTCTAAACTTTCTTTGTATGTAATAAACCAAACTGTTTGGCTATTCTGTATTCATCAAGCATAATTTTAAAATGGCAATATTTTAGGCAACGGCATTCAGGCAATATGGAAAACATGTTATTCACCGGGAATTAATGGAATAGAATTTATTAATATTTAACATCCCTAATCATAACACCACATATATGCTATATTTTAAAAGATTGTCTCAGATTACTAGTTGTTAATTGTTATTCAGTTGGCATTAATGACTGCCTCTAATGACTTGATTTTTCATAATACTTGCTTAACATAACTAAATATTTACTGATTTTGCTATAGTTTATTATATTGAATCTGATTTATGAACTGTTTATATTACATTATGTTGCTGAAAGATAGAATTAAATATTGAATATTAATATTAATAAAATAACACAGCTATGCATATTCTTTTGCATATTTTACTTCAACCAGTTAATGCACAGATAATGAATACTGAATATTAAATAACGTATAACAAACATGCTACTGTAGATAGTATGAAGATTTAGGATTGTATAGGCAAATTACATTTTAATTTAACTTTTGTAATAGGAATTATGATGTCCATAGTCAAAAGATTTATCTGGCTAAATTTGAGAGCAGTACAAATCTTTGGGGTTTAAATTACCATCCTCCACCCTCCTCCCCACTGCTCTGCAGATACATTTTGTCTTTGTAAGTCATTGCCTGCCCAAAAAGTACCAGCATGAAAAAAGGCAGAGCTGGAGATGATCTCAGGACATGGTGAAACATTTGCTAAGCAAATTTGAGGGCTGCACTCCTCAAATTATGTGGGTAAGTCTGGTCAGAGAGAAAGACTGCTGTAAAGTTATCCAGCCAACTGAATTCCCTTATCTTCAGCAGCAGAGTTATTTGGATGAGTCACACGGAATAAATGGAAAAAGTTATCTGGATAACATTATCCAGATAACTTACCACTCACTGGCTATTTGAAAATAATAAACTACATTAGTGTTTTAAAAAACTGCTTAAAAGTTAGGTATGGATTCCCTAGTAAGCTTAAATCATCTTCCTTCTGGCTACCATTATTGCATAAATTATATAAGTAGTTTACTACAGTTTCATTTCACATTTATGTTAAACCAGTGGTCCCCAACCCCTGTCCTGGGGGCCCACCAGTCAGTCGGGTTTTCAGGATATCCACAATGAATATGCATGAGAAAAAATTTGCATGTTATGGAGGCACTGCAAGAAAATTTTTTCTCTCATGCATATTCATTGTGGATATCCTGAAAACCCAACTGGCTGGTGGGCCCCCAGGACAGTGTTGGGGACCACTGTGTTAAACAATAGTACAAATTTTCAATTTTTCTAACAAGGTAAACAAGGATACTGTCATCTCAATGCCAAAATCAGCCAATAAAGAGATGAAAACAGATACTTATTGATGAGATCTATTTAGTATTTAATACATTGTCATGTTTTGTACAATATCATATAAAATTGCACAGCATAAACTGCAATAGAAATCTGACATATTTCTATGTTCAATAAAAATTATATATGAAAATAAATAATTACAATTATTTATTTCCAATAGATATTAAGCTGGACGAGGAAATCCAATACTTATTAGGGATGTGAATCGGGCTTTGGACGATTGAAAATATCGGACGATATTTTCAAAATCATCAGAAATCGGGGCTCCCGATAAGAGAACCCCACAATTTTGTTCCTGGGGTTCTCTTATCCTTTTGGGGGAGGGCGGGAAAAATGGCACACCAAAACAATCCCTAAACCCACCCTCACCCTTTAAAACTGTTCCCTTAGCTTCCCCCACCCTCCCGAACCCCCCCAAAACGTTTTACAAGTACCTGGTGGTCCAGTGGGGGTCCCGGGAGCCATCTCCCGCTCTCGGGCCGTTGGCTGCCACTAATCAAAATGGTGCTGATGGCCCTTTTGGTAGGAGCAATGGATGGGACATGGATACCCTGTCACATGGATGGGACACGGATACCCTGTCACATGGTAAGGGCAAAGGGCCATCGGCGCCATTTTTATTAGTGGCAGCCGATGGCCCCGAGAGCGGGAGATCGCTCCCAGGACTTCCACTGGACCACCAGGTACTTGTAAAAAGTTTTTGGGGGGTTCGGGAGGGTGGGGAAAGCTAAGGGAATAGTTTTAAAGGGTCGGGTGGGTTTTTTTGTTTATCGGCTCGGGTGCAGCCGATAAACAAAACCGCGATCGGGCCGCACAAAAAAGAATTACCGATGTGAATCGGAACTGATTCCGGTTCCGATTCACATCTCTAATACTTATTCCTGTGGTAAGCATCATGGAACCTATTGACCTTCTGGGATCCTGTCAGGTATGTTTGACCTGAATTGGCCATTGTTGGAAACAGGCTATTTGGTTTGATAGACCTTTGGCCTGACTCAGTATGTCAAATCTTATGTTCTTATGTTCTAAGATTATTCCATATATTTGAAAATGTAGCATGAAGACCAAATGACTGCCAGCATGTTTAAATGTTGAGGTGAAAAAGACTGTTAAAGCCAAAAGGACATCTTACACAAAAAAAGAACATGGATCCAAATGAAGAATATTGGAAAGAGCATAAACACTGTTAAGTTAGATGTAAATCTTTAATAAGGCAGGCCAAAAGAAAATGTGAAAAGGAGCTTGCCAGAGAGAAAAAAATACAAAATAAAAACATTTTCAAGTATATTTGAAGCAAGAAGCTAGTGAGAGAGTTAGTTAGACCACTAAATATCTGAGGGATAAAAAAAGGCAGTCAGAGAAGACAAGGCCCTAGAGAAAAACGTAATGAATTATTTTCTTTTGTGTTTACTGATAAAGGAATCAGGTAGATACCTATGCTGGCCACATTCTTTAAGGGTGATGATTCAGATGAACTGAAGGAAATCAAGGTGAACTAGGAAGATGTAATTTAGCAAATTGACAAACTAAAGAACAACAATTCACTGGGACAGGATGGTGTACACCCCACCCGACTGGTGGAAGGGGCTTTGGGATCATTTTGGGGGAAAATGCCTTTTCACCCCGTGTGTGGTCCCACAGGGTTATAAAATATCACCTTTGCGTTTTTTATTTGCTTTGAATGCCTCTTCCTAAATTAATCCATGGGCAAAGTTATAATTGTTATTTATATGCTGATGATGTTACAAGTGCTCACAGCTTTTAATTCAGACTCAGCAACAGACATGGTAAAATTTAACTGTTATTTGGATGTAATTGCAAATTGGCTTAATGATGATAATTTGTACATAAACCCTTAAAAGTTCAAAGCCATTTGGTTCAGCAGATTTAAATCCGATATTAAATTGGCCCTCAGTAAGTAAAAGACTGTTACTCCTCTTGTAAATATAGCTAAAATTGTGGGGCTCCATCTAGATGAAGTGTATCTTTGTCAAACAGGTGTTTCATTTATCCAAGACTGTTTTTTATAGTCTCTGGATGGTTTGCAAGCTTGATCTATGTTTAGGTAAATGCTATTATTATTTTATGGCAAATAGATTATTCTAATTCTTGGCATTGCAATGCCTGACAACCTTATCTAAGGGCGAGCTGGATTACCTTACTAGTTTGTTATTACCTTACAAACCAGTTGTTGCATTTGGTGGTCTGCGGACAAATCCCGCAAACTGCTACACTTATCCTCATGGCCGGAGCTTCCCCATCAGCTTCCGATGCAGCATGAGTCCACCCAGTCTTCTCATGGTGGGCTGCTGTGCTCCGATACAGTGAGATGCCATCGATGTTCCACGCAGCAGGTCACCGCAAATTCAGCTGGCCTGTTCTTCTTAAGGTGTATGCACCCGTCTCCCTAGTTAAAGAGACCATGTTGGGAAAAGCTTGGAGTCTCTTCTTGATGACATCACTCACACAGGCCTTTAAAAGTAACTTGCTAACACTCCACCAGCACCTCAGCAAGATGTAGTCCTACTCTGAAGTAGTGTGGGTTGCCAGAGTGACTTGTCTTCATATCAGTGCCTTGTCTTCAGTGTCCTTCTCTTCAGTCCTTCAGTTCCAGCTTTTGTCTTCAGTTCTTCAGTTCCAGTGTCCTGGTGTTCGGATTTTCATTTCTTCAGTGTCTCCCTCATTGCTCACCTGTTCTTCTTCTTACCTTCTTGCCCTGCCTATCTGTTCCTTCATTCCCTTTGGATGTATACCTTTTGTAACCTAGGCCTAAATTTGGCCACACTTGACCACTGCCTGCCACCAGATATGCCTTTCCTCTATCTAGTCCAACCCAGTTTCCCTAAGATGAATCTCTCCACTATAAGCAGACCCCCCCCCCCCCCCCACCTAAGATCTGCTGGCCCTGGCACTGGCACCCAAAGGCTCAACCTGAAGGGAACATTGGCTGCTAAAGGCAAAGAACCAGCTGGGCCCCTGTTTCATCCAGGTCTGCCTGCTGATGGTAGGGACTTGCAGGACTCCTCCCTGCAGGTTGCATCAACTCTACTTCATCCTGAGGATACAGAAATGCAATAGCTTGCTGAGGGCATGGATCCTGCAGACTTGACATCATTGCAGACTGTCCTGGGTCTAGTCCATAGTTTGCATGATAAGCAGATAATCCTGGAACTCCTGACCACCTCCATAGACAAGCTTCATCCATTTCAGTGATGTCACCTCCTCTAGCATTAATATCAATACGTCCTGTAGCCTCCAGGCATCCTATAACATAGCTTCCAGATCCACCCCGGTATTCCAGGGTCCCCAAGCGATGTTGTGGATTTTTGAATTAGTGCCATATACACTTCAATGATGATCAGACCAAGATTACATATATTCTTTCACAGAGCTGCCATAGTGTGTGCTTCTCCCCTCTGGAAGCATGGGGACCCCTTTCACACAATTTTCAACAGTTCTTCAAACTGTTCAGAACCATCTTTAAGGAGCACTGTGGTATGGCCACCTTGACTTCCAAGTTATTTCACCTTTTCCAAGGCTCTAGAACCCTGCTAGAATACACATAGAACTCCAAATGCTGGCTAAAAAGTTCAACTGGTGAGAGGACAGTCTTGCTGCAATCTTTCTTGAGGGCATCTCCGTAAAAATAAAGAATGAGCTTGCTGCTCAGAATATCCCCATATCCTTCAAAGAACTCATCACATTGACTGGGAAAATTGACAGTCATCTCCATCAGAGGGCACAAGAGATCCACCTACCTCAAAGAATCATCTTATTGGCATCCCGGTTCCAATGCCCACTTTCTCCTCCGGCTCCTGCTACTTTGGTCTTTACCCTTCCCAAAGAACTCATGCAATTAGGCCATACCCATTTGGCCCCAGAAGAGAGGCTCCATTGCAGACAGCAGGGCTTTTGCTTATACTGCACTGGCCAAAGCCATGTGTTGGTTCAATGCATATTGAAGTCCAGAAACCTCAACACCTAGTGTCCAATGGGGAAATGACCCTTGTCCTTCCTGTTCCAGCTCCCCAACTACTACTTCCCATGACCTTGGAGTTTTTTTTCACAGGCTTCGCCACACAAGCTTTTGTGGATTTGTTCTCATGAGGGAACTTTATCCTGAAGGAACTCATCAACTAACTCCTTATTCTTACAGTCCGGAGGGCCATCCCCTTGATAATCCCTTCCAATAAAAGGAGACCCTTTTCCAGGCCATGTTACCTTGACCACAGATCTGGGGACCATTTTACTGATCAACTGCATCTACTGCATCTGGAAAGACTCATCCTGCAGGTGATCTCCTGGGCCATTCACTCTATGGGGCAGATTTTGAATGTACACCCGATTTTATAACATGTGCATGCTGCCGCGCGCATGTTATAAAATCCAGGGTTGGCGCGCGCAAGGCGGTGCACACTTGTGCACGCCGAGCCCTAGGGGAGGCCCTACGGCTTTCCCCGTTCCCTCCGAGGCCTCCCTTCCCCTATCTAACCCACCCCCCTGCCGGAGGACTCGGGACCTCCCTCGGACCACCCCAGCCCTGCCCCCAGGCCGCCCCCCGAACTGCCTTACTGCCCCCGATCCCGTCTCGGGCTGCCCCTTTTTCAAAGCCCCGGGACACACACACACATCCCGGGGCTTGCGCGCCACTGAGCCTATGCAAAATAGGCTCGGTGCGTATAGGGGTAGGTTTTAAATGGTTACACATGTAACCCTTTGAAAATCTACCCCTATATTCTTAGGATTACCATTTATTTATTTTATGCATTTATTTTTTATTTATTAGGTTTTTATATACTGATGTATTATTATTTTTCCTTCGGCACACCTTGTTAATTGTAAACCGGCATGATGCGATTCCATCATGAATGCCGGTATAGAAAAAACTCAAATAAATAAATAAATAAATGAAAGATTCTGCATGGATACTGTAAAGGTAAAGGCCATCAGGGACTGGCTTTGTTTGGTGGGGCTTCGGGCTCTACAAAGATTCTAGGGATTTGCTAATTATTATTGTCAGGAAAAACAACCCATGCTATAATTACACAATGTTGGGTTCCATATTAGGTGCTACAACCCAAGAAAGAGATCAAGGCGTCATAGTGGATAACACATTGAAATCATCAGTTCAGTGTGCTGCGGCAGTCAAAAAAGCAAACAAAATGTTGGGAATTATTAGAAAGGGATTGGTGAATAGAACAGAAAATGTCATAATGCCTCTGTATCGCTCTATGCTGAGACCGCACCTTGAATACTGTGTACAATTCTGGTCGCCGCATCTCAAAAAAGATATAATTGCAATGGAGAAGGTACAGAGAAGGGCTACCAAAATGATAAGGGGAATGGAACAGCTCCCCTATGAGGAAAGACTAAAGAGGTTAGGACTTTTCAGCTTGGAGAAGAGACAGCTGAGGGGGGATATGATAGAGGTGTTTAAAATCATGAGAGGTCTAGAACGGGTAGATGTGAATTGGTTATTTACTCTTTCGGATAATAGAAACACCAGGGGGCACTCAATGAAGTTAGCATGGGGCACATTTAAAACTAATCGGAGTAAGTTCTTTTTTACTCAACGCACAATTAAACTCTGGAATTTGTTGCCAAAGATGTGGTTAATGCAGTTAGTATAGCTGTGTTTAAAAAAGGATTGGATACGTTCTTGGAGAAGAAGTCCATTACCTGCTATTAAGTTCACTTAGAGAATAGCCACTGCCATTAGCAATGGTAACATGGAATAGACTTAGTTTTTGGGTACTTGCCAGTTTCTTATGGCCTGGATTGGCCGCTGTTGGAAACAGGATGCTGGGCTTGATGGACCCTTGGTCTGACCCAGTATAGCATTTTCTTATGTTCTTATGTTCTTATGTCAGTTTATCCCACACTACTCCTCAGTGGTAGCCCCTCTTACTGCCCTTAACTGCAAAAGTGCCAACACCAAAGACTGACTACCTAAAACATTGGAGGCATTTTGTGGATGGGCCCTGCCTATGTCATCCAGATCCTATGTGGCCCTTCATCTTAGAAGTTGATGCCTCTACCCTAGGCATGAGGGTAGTCCTGAGCCATCACACTCCTCAAGGAGTAATCCATCCATGTTCCTTCTTTTCAAAGAAGTTCTGCCCTGTGGAGCATAATTATAGCATCAGAGATTGAGAGCTCTGACTGTCAAATTAGCTCTCTAGGAGTGGCACCGTCTACTCAAAGGAGCCCAACACCATATTACAGTAAAGACGGATCAGAACAACATCCATACATCCTCGAACATCTACATCAAACTCAGTAGCTAAATGCAAGACATGCCCACTGAGCTTTGCATGGGGCCTAGGCTGAGGTTGCAGCGACCTACTGTGGTCTACGCCCATGCAAGGCTGTCTTCCGCCTAGGCCTAGCTCTCACCATCAGATGGAAGGGATAGTTGGTACGGATGGGGGGCCTTGGGAGGCCTTTTTTTTTTTCCAGTTTTTTATTACCATTCCATTTTTTTAAACAAAAGAGACATTACACAAAATAGAATTTGTGGGAAAGCTCCCCTAAATGAAACGTAAAATTTGTGGGAAAGCTCCCCTAAATGAAACGTAAAACAAAACACAATTTTTACTTTTGCATGACCATATAAACAAATGTGATGAATTTTGGAAGCCCTCCATTCATTTCTTGGAGCCATTAATGAAATAAACAGGATTCCATTTGTTACAATGTATCAATTCCTTTCAAACAAATGCACATTCCTACCTAAAGGTGAGGCTGTGATCTAGGGTCATATATATATATTTTGGATTAACTTCAGGTTGTATTTACTCATTGAAGAATTCTAATTGTGCTCAGTTTGGACAGCCTTTGTCTCTATGGAAAATGGACACCATAGGATATATATTTTTTTGTATTTGGCTAGAGTTATACTTTTGAAATTAATCTGGTGGTATTGTAAGTTTATTGCATGGTAGTATAACTGATGGTTTTGGAAATGTGTATGTTTTGTTAGAACAATGTCATCTGCATATATCAAGTTTTAAATGTTGTATCTGTCATGTCTCTATTATAAAGAATATGGGAGCCAGCTGTGACTACCAACTTGACCATTAAGGTAAATTCAAAAGCAGTCATCACCTGTCAACGCAGCCAGTAAATAAATAAGACTAATGACATGGATTAACTTGACATAGCTTAAGCAGAAGTATGACATTTGGCCAGCCGTGTATGGTCCCACCATCGGCCTCAGGTATCAGGCTAGGCCTCAGCATACTATGCATTCTGACAACAGATCCAAAAAACTTTCTTTTCAGATTCATCAAGGAGGAACTCAATTTCACTGTCAAAGGCAGGGCTCTCAGGCCACAAGGGCTAGCCCATTTAACAATTTGAGGAAATAGACCCTCATGGCTGATTTCTCCTGAATTGGTCAAGTGACCTGAGTGAAATGACATTGTTGATTTTTGCTCATACT
Organism: Rhinatrema bivittatum; assembly: GCF_901001135.1. Lineage (NCBI taxonomy): Eukaryota > Metazoa > Chordata > Amphibia > Gymnophiona > Rhinatrematidae > Rhinatrema > Rhinatrema bivittatum. The sequence continues at coordinate 800,200,261 of NC_042615.1, read as the reverse complement.
AGCTAAGACAATATATCAGATAGACACTCTGCTCCTAGACATGAGTCTGAATGCAAAGTTCAACTGTCCTCCTGTAAAAGACTCAAACTGTGGCAGGTCACTTTCTTGCTAGGTCTCATGTTTTTTTTACAGCAGCCTATAGTGTATTCTGGGGCAACCTAGAGACTAGGGATGTGCAGAGCAAAATTTTATGTTCATATTTTTTATGTCCGAAAGGGGGTCCCACTTGCGGCCAATATGGACATAAAAAAAATCCAATGAGTTGGGTATATGTACATATGTGCAAAAAAAAAATTTTAACCCCCTCACCCTCCTTAATCCCCCCCCCAGACTTACCACAACTCCCTGGTGATCGAGCGAGGAGTGAGGACGTCATTTCTGCAATCCTTGGCGAGAAGCATGTGATGTCGGTGGCACGTCGAGTGACGCGGCGTCACGTGATTCCCGGCAAGTTCGCGCCGGACGGCTCGTTCGGCCCAAAAAGAACTTTTGGCCAGCTTGGGGGGGCCTCCTGACCCCCTCAAGCTGGCCAAAAGTTCTTTTTGGGCCGAACGAGCCGTCCGGCGCGAACTTGCCGGGAATCACGTGACGTCGCGTCTGAGTGACGCGGCGCCACGTGATTCCCGGCTCGTTTGCGCCGGACGGCTCGTTCGGCCCAAAAAGAACTTTTGGCCAGCTTGGGGGGGCCTCCTGACCCCCCCAAGCTGGCCAAAAGTTCTTTTTGGGCCGAACGAGCCGTCCGGCGCGAACGAGCCGGGAATCACGTGACGCCGGCGTCACTCGACGTGCCGCCGACGTCACATGCTTCTCGCCAAGGATTGCAGAAATGACGTCCTCACTCCTCGCTCCATCACCAGGGAGTTGTGGTAAGTCTGGGGGGGGGATTAAGGAGGGTGAGGGGGTTTATATTTTTATTTTGGCTCAACAATCGCGATTTCCCACATATCCAACATATCTATGTTCGATATGTGGGAAATCCAATCGTTTATGTCGAATCAATTTTTTAAGTAAAAAAAAAATATGAGTTGCGTTTTACTAATGCGGTCAATCCGAATGCACACCCCTACTAGAGACCTTACCTGTAGTTAGTTCTTCTCCTATTGCCTGAACTTATAATAAGCCCTTGGACTCCCCTTAAAAGATAGGGGAAAAAAACCGTGCAGAATCTGCAAACATACAGAGACAGATATTGAAAGGGTTACAATGACAAATTTTTAAATATCCTCTCCATCCACCACCCCCCCCCCCCCACACACACACACACACCTAAAAAGAAAAAAAAACTGGCTAAATTTGTCATTACCCGAGTAAAATGTTTCCAGATGATAAGTGAGAGGGTAAGGGGTGTTCCAGGTGCTCTAGAGATCTATAATCTCCTCCTCCCCTGTAGCTCCTGCTTCTCTGGCTGTCTCTGCTCATTTTCTTGTTCTCTTTTTGCTCTATATCGAGTTTGCTCTTAAGAGCTCTTCCTCTCTTTGCCAGTGTCTCGCTCTGAGCCTATGCCTGGCTCTGATTCTTAGCTTCCTAAAATCTAGCAACCATAGTCCCAAGGGCTCCATAATGGAAAAAGGGAAATACAAATTAACAATGTGTTTTATATAAGACATTAAAGAGCAGGCGTTATTAATCTCCTCTTTGTTCCTGAGTGATTTTTTGTTTTAGCACTTTTCACAGTTTAATGCCTAAAAATGGAATACTTAATTCTGGGCTAAATCTTCTTTACTTTGGAGATGTCCGCATCGGACAATTTTTGGCTGAATGAGTTCTCCAAATGGAAAACAATCACATTTTTTGTGCAATATTTCGGCACAAAATCTATTAAATACAAACTACTATTTATCACTTTCATAACTCTACTCAACCTCCTCAGCGTTAATGTTTTGTGATTTAATAAATAAGCCACCGATTCTTACTTCTGCTGGGTGTAGCTCTAGGATATGAACGCACTCAAAAGGAATTGCATTTTCAGAAGTCTGCACAAACTTGGACACGTTTGTACCTCCTTTAAAGCAGGTGCAAATGTTGTATAGACAAAAAAAACAGCCATGTTCCCTTTGGCACTGATGTACAAAGGAAAACTCCATGGCCAGTTCAGATTTGAAAGATAGATTGCAGGCCTGCCAAAATTGCTACATACAAAAGAACAAGATTGATGCATATTATTTCATATAATATGTAAGAAAACTATTTTTAAAGATAATGAGTACTTCCCATCAGTTGGGTTTTTAGAAAAGTTTCTAACAGTTTAACTTTACTTCTTCCACAGTCTAACACATTCGGCATTTTGGCACCTTGGCTGCATCAGAGAAAGCTAAGAAGAGCTGCAAAAATAGAAAATATTTTGATCTTGGTCAGTTGCTTCCTGAGCTATTTCTCATAATTAGGAGAGATGCAACTGGAAATTTAAAATGAAACAGATGTGAGCAGCAATTGTGTGATATTAACATTCATGAATCTTAATCTCCAGAAAACTGGATGTCTCATGATATTGGCCACCTTTACATGTGTCATTTTGAGATAAGTTGGCTTAAGTCTAATCAGTTTAATACACAAATACTAACTTGGAAAAAAGGTACATAGATGACATCTGTGTGTTATGGGATGTAAAGGAAGCTCTTTTGCAATTTTATGTTTGCGACAGAATTCATGTCATACAAATTTAAAGTTTACTGTACATTACCATTCATCCCATCTTTCTTATTTTGGGCATTTTAATTAAAGAATAGAACAGGGTTTTTGAGTCATCCATTTTCAATAAACCTTAGGGGATAGATATTCCAAAAATATCTCAACGAGTTATCTAGCTAATTTATTTATTTTATTTATTTATTTAAAAAAATTTTATATACCATTGTTAAGTTATATACCGTCACAACGGTTTACAAATAGGCACATATAGTAATGTTAAAACTTGATTTGGGTAAAACATTTATACAAAAGTGCCAACAAGGTTCCAGTTACATAATTTCAAAATAAAGACTATTTGATGAATGTCATAAATCTTGTCCGCTTTATACATGTAACAGTCTTAATTTACATGTAGAACTCTTTGTACTGTATATTTTTATCTAATGTAAGCGGTGAATAATAAAATAATAAATACGTACATATTGAACTAAGTGCTGTGTGCTGATGTTCTGATGCCTGCTTTATTTACCTTCCTATTCTCCATTCTCTTTGTAAAACATTTGTTTAAAAAGCCAGGTTTTTAACCTTTTTTAAAAAAATTACCCCTAGATTCATCAAAATAAATGTGCATATGGAAATTTTAGAATTAGTTGAGAGAAAGAAAGAAACTTAGAGAGTAAAGACTATCTATAAGGATTTTATAGTAGTCAATTATTTATATCTCTCTAGGATAGCATCTAAGAACTCGACATGAGGTGTTGGTGGTGGTTTAGGGTTTAGGGGCCAGATTTGCATGCAGAATGAGATGCACGAACAGCACCTTACAACTTGGTGAAGATTTGACCTCATTTGGAGTGAGGAAAGTCTCACAAAGATGCCATGTCTACTATATTCTCTTGCCTTAGCTTTATGGACTCTAAACAGGGTACCATCAATCTAGGGCAAGATAACATACTACAGCATTTCATCTTTGTGAGAATTTCTTCACTCCAAATGATGTCAAATCTTCACCAAGGTGTAGTGTGCTGTTTGTACATCTCACTCTGCATGTAAAACTGGTCCCTAAACCCTAAACCACCACCAACACTTCACCTCAAGCCATTAGATGCCCCTTCTATAGGTATATAAATAGTTGCATACTGTGAGGGTTTTCCCAGAGGTACTCTCTCTCTCATGCACTTGCTCTTACTCTGAAATATAATTCAAAAAAAGTATCACAAATTGTATTACGGCCATTTTGGTCATAGCACAGAGCTTAACACCAGGAAGAAAAGTGTAGTTAAAACTGTGATATCACATGGAGATAGATCTTCAAAACATACGTGCGTTGGCGCACGCAAGGCTGCGCAAAATCGGCAGCCTGCGCGCGCAGACCCACGCAGCCTGCCTCCATTCCCTCCGAGGCCGCTCCGAAATCGGAGCGGCCTCGGAGGGAACTTTCCTTCCGCGTCCCCCCACCTTCCTCTCCATTCCCCTATCTATACCCCACCCCCAGCCCTACCTAAATCCCCCCCTACCTTTGTTGGGCAAGTTACGCCTGCTTGAAGCAGGCGTAACTTGCGCGTGCCGCCCCGACATAGGCCGCAGTGCCGGGGGACTCGGGACCGCCCTCCCGGCCCACCCCCGAACCATCGCCATGCCCCCGGACCCGCACCGGACTGCCCCCTGCCCCCGGACATGCCCCCGGACATGCCACATCCCGCCCCTTTTACGAAGCCCTGGGACTTACGCGCGTCCCAGGGCTTTGCACGTGCCGGCGGCCTATGCAAAATAGGCGCACCGGCGTGCGAGTGCCCCGTGCGCATAAATACGGGAGGATTTACGCGTGCAGGGGTTTTAAAATCTACCCCATGGTGTGATATTGCCCCTCATTTTCATAAACCCATCCAAACTCCTCCCTAATCCCATCCCTTTCTAAAATTTGCATGTGCGCTAGCATTATTATTTCATGCATTATGGTATTAATGCATGTGTTATCATGTGCTTTAACACTATAACACATTTTGATGAATAACCCTGTTAGGTGGGACATTCAGCAGCACGGCTAAGCTGCTGAATATCTCTAGATAAATAGTTACTTAGCTGGATAATTATTACCTGGCTAAGTTTAGACCTACAATTGAGCAGGTCTAATTTAGCTGGATAACTTAATTGGCTAAGATTCACTATTGCTACTTAGATGGATAACATATCCAGCTATGTAACACCGCCCTGTTTTGCACACTGCCCAAATTAGCCAGCTAAGAAATTAGCCAGTTAAGTGAATGGAGTTAGCCGGCTAAGAACCTAGGCCTAGATTTTTCAAATTGCTATAAATATAGCGGAAATAGCATTTGCGATTAGAAAACTGGCGTGGTTAGTTTAATTTCTGTCTACTACATTGCATGGGCAAGTAACGCATAGCGCATTACGTTATCATGTTGCACGTTGCATCAGTGCGTGCCACATTGCTTCAGCACATCACTAGCATTGAATGTGCGTGGCACATTATTTTTGTAGTTTATATAATCCCAGCTTCCTGCAGCTGTCTCTTTAAGGGTGTGTCAGGCATGGGGGAGAGAGAGGAATGGAGGTGAGTTTTGGATACTGGTTGGAGTAGGAGTTTAGCTAATAATTTCTGAGTGGTGTGTCCTTTGTTTTGTGTTTCTCATCTGTTTCCCTGTTCCTTTGCCTTTTGTCATTTTTTGTGTATGAAAGTTTTTATTAATTTGTCACATTTGTCTGTCAGTCTTTTTTTGTGGAGGACTGAGAATGAGGGGTGGTGGTGGAGGAGTGCTTCCTGTCTCCTGGCTAAGGTACCCTTGATGGGTCAGTTGGCATAAAGAGCTTCTAACATACCTTAGCATTGGGTTCTATGACATGAACCTTTTCTTGAGAGAAATGTGGGTGCTCTTAGAGTCATTAGAAACTATACTGTGATGGTGACATTTCAGAGGTGACTGGAAAATACAAGTGAAGGGTGGACACCATCTGATTCCCAATCCTGCCTTCACAGAGTCGGACCTGCATCTTTGTGTAGCTTCCCCAAGAAGATAACCAAACCAACATGACATCCCAACGGCCAAGGTCTTCACCTTCTGCACATGATAATTGACAAATAGCCTAGGTAGGTATAGTAGGATGCATCTGTGTAATAGTGCATGCAACTGTAAAGAGGTATGCTTGCTTGGAAGTACCTGTGAGCATTGTGGGAATGGCACCATGTAGCACAGGTGCTTTAAACAAGGCTGTAAGTGAAGACCTTCTAGGTGAGCACTCTGATGTCAGGAGTAGGGTTGCCAACTGCCTCCTGATTTTCAGGACAGGTTGATATAGTTCTGGGTTTAACCCATTACATACCGGAATTGTTCTGATTTCCCTATTTCATTTCCTAGGAAAAGCAAGACTATAAATACCTCCATGCAGGGGAGTAAGACACTCACTGACTCAACATGTCCCATAAATCTGGAGACAGTTGGTAACCCTAGTCAGCAGTGGCTCTGATATTGCTGAGGTAGTGATGTCAGCATTATCTTGGCAAGCCCATGTGACACTAAACCTCCCAGAACAGGAACTTCACCTGCACATATTTCTCAGCTATGGAATGAGGCTGTAAAATGGGACCTCTGTGACTGAAACCTTAAACTGTCTACTTGTATCTTTAGGCTGTGCCTTTAAGCTTCAGAGCTAACTGAGATTTATAGCATTTCTAGAGCTGTTGCTCTCCATGCTTGAGGCCCAGCTGGGGTCCCATCACACCTATTGCAGTATCTCACCCACATGTGAGGGCTAGGATGGGGTCCGATGGGGAGGCCCGCCAAGCCAAATGCCACTAGTTAGGCCAAGCTCTGTACACTGGTTGGCAGTTGTACACAAACTCTATTGTGACACATGACTCTTTTTGTTTTCTTTTACATTTTTCTTTATAACGTTTCCAATACAATTCAAGAAGTTTTTCACTTGAATAGCAATCATAATGACTAAAGAAAACATTTACATCAAAAGGAAAAAAAGAAAATCTGAGGAAATAAGTAGAAAGCCACTTATATATTAAGTTCTCAGTTTAAAGGATCCAATCCCACATCCTCAAGAAAAACTAACAAATAGCAAAATAGGAAACAAGCTGGTAAAAATAAGGATCACTCATTATGAATGGAGTCCGAGGGCTTATTATAAGTTCAGGCAATAGGAGAAGAACTAACTACAGGAGGAAATATTTCATTTAAGAAAGAGGAAAGCTGAGAAGGCAAAAAGAAAGTATATAGGGTGCTTTAATATTTAATGATACATTTACAGGGGAATTTAGGAAAAAAGCAGCCCCCATTTCTAACACCCTAGGTTTTAATATAAGAAACTGTTTCCTCTTTCTCTGAGTCTCTCTTGCTAGGTCAGGAAAGACATGCATAATCATCCCCAGGAAACTTTTAAATATTCACTCTTTTCAGACTCTAAAAGAAGAGTGACGATGAGTGTAGCTGGGGTAACCAATTTCCTCTATGTAGTTTCAAGAATGTTTGTGACATCCAATTGAGATTCAATGGTAGTAATTATCTGACCACCAGGTTGGGAGAAAGAGTCTGCTTAGGTATTTTAAGAATTTCTAGTAAATATCTCTTCCACATGGCTCTGGGTGAAACTAAAGGGTCTTTTGGGAAAATAATAAGTCGGATATTTTTTGTACAAGCTTGAATTTCCAATATCTCCAACTTGAATTTTGTCCCAGAATTCTCCTTTAAGTTAGTATTGAATATCTTTCAAGATCACACATTCTTCCCGATTTCTTGAAATCTCAATTTCTGCATTTTTCATGCTGTCATCCAAAACACTCAGAAAATTAGCAATATTGTATGAAGGGTAATTTGTACAGGTCTCACCAACTCGGCTGGTTGAAAATAAAAGTCTCAGAAGCTGTCTCGCCGTGCTGCTGCCAAGTTTCATTTCCAAAATTATCCCCAATCGAGCCCAAGGTGTTAGGGGGTTCTGTAGTGGGACTCGTACCAAACACTTGGGTTTCAGCATCGCTATCTTCTTCCAGTGGCACCATCTCCCGAGACAAGCCCCAGGATCTTGCCTTGGCTGGGTTTGCTGGGGCTGTCCGTTCTTCTGGAAATAGAGATGTTTGGTGTTCAGGGGGAACATCGGGTACAACTTCCTCCCGAATGCTCCCCAGTGAAGCAACTCCAGGAATCTCCAGGCCTTGCCACACATGAGTGTCCATTGGGCCCGTGGTAAAAGGAATGGATGAAGATTTGCATTCTCTGGCCCTCCATTTCCTGCCAGTGTGAGGCATGACCGAAAATCAGGTAGGTCCCGAGGGATCACCATCAAATGTGTCTCACCAGCACAGCCATTTTGGATCCCCCGACACATGCCTCTTTTAGTCTCACTGTCAGGCAGAACATGTAATACCACCCACATGTATTTGATGTTATACCACCCACATGTATTTGATGTTATCTTTACTTTGACTACTGTTTTTCAAAATCACAGAACATATAGAAAGACATGGTTTAATGGAACAAAGTCAGCATGGCTTTACCCAGGGCATGTCTTGCCTCACAAATCTGCTTCACTTTTTTGAAGGAGTTAATAAACATGTGGATAAAGGTGAACCGGTAGATATAGTATACTTGGATTTTCAGAAGGCGTTTGACAAAGTTCCTCATGAGAGGCTTCTAGGAAAAGTAAAAAGTCATGGGATAGGTGGCGATGTCCTTTCGTGGATTGCAAACTGGCTAAAAGACAGGAAACAGAGAGTAGGATTAAATGGGCAATTTTCTCAGTGGAAGGGAGTGGACAGTGGAGTGCCTCAGGGATCTGTATTGGGACCCTTACTGTTCAATATATTTATAAATGATCTGGAAAGAAATACGACGAGTGAGATAATCAAATTTGCAGATGACACAAAATTGTTCAGAGTAGTTAAATCACAAGCAGATTGTGATAAATTGCAGGAAGACCTTGTGAGACTGGAAAATTGGGCATCCAAATGGCAGATGAAATTTAATGTGGATAAGTGCAAGGTGATGCATATAGGGAAAAATAACCCATGCTATAATTACACAATGTTGGGTTCCATATTAGGTGCTACAACCCAAGAAAGAGATCTAGGTGTCATAGTGGATAACACATTGAAATCGTCGGTGCAGTGTGCTGCGGCAGTCAAAAAAGCAAACAGAATGTTGGGAATTATTAGAAAAGGAATGATGAATAAAACGGAAAATGTCATAATGCCTCTGTATTGCTCCATGGTGAGACCGCACCTTGAATACTGTGTACAATTCTGGTCGCCGCATCTCAAAAAGGATATAATTGCGATGGAGAAGGTACAGAGAAGGGCTACCAAATTGATAAAGGGAATGGAACAACTCCCCTATGAGGAAAGACTAAAGAGGTTAGGACTTTTCAGCTTGGAGAAGAGACGACTGAGGGGGGATATGATAGAGGTGTTTAAAATCATGAGAGGTCTAGAACGGGTAGATGTGAATCGGTTATTTACTCTTTCGGATAGTAGAAAGACTAGGGGGCACTCCATGAAGTTAGCATGGGGCACATTTAAAACTAATCGGAGAAAGTTCTTTTTTACTCAACGCACAATTAAACTCTGGAATTTGTTGCCAGAGAATGTGGTTCGTGCAGTTAGTATAGCTGTGTTTAAAAAAGGATTGGATAAGTTCTTGGAGGAGAAGTCCATTACCTGCTATTAAGTTCACTTAGAGAATAGCCACTGCCATTAGCAATGGTTACATGGAATAGACTTAGTTTTTGGGTACTTGCCAGGTTCTTGTGGCCTGGATTGGCCACTGTTGGAAACAGGATGCTGGGCTTGATGGACCCTTGGTCTGACCCAGTATGGCATTTTCTTATGTTCTTATGTTCTTATGTTCAAGTACAGTCTAGTGCTCCATTGTCAAAAGGAATCCTAAGTATAGGCATATGTGTTTTCTGTTACACACTGACCCAGACAGAGAAGCAATGATAGAAAGAAAGATGACAGAGAGGAGAGCAGCAGCAGACACTCTACTGGCCTCCCTTCCCTGGAAGCGGATGGGATATGTGAGGCCTAACAGGCAAAGTAGTGTTGTATAAGGCTTTGCTGAAGCTGGCTGCTACTCAATGTGGTGTCTTTGGCTTGTGTGGGTATAAATGGGGGATCCGGGGGTAGAGCAGGAAATATCTCCATTGACAGTTTATGGCGTAGAACGTGATTGTGGAAGACACAGCAGAGAAGCATTATATCTTCTACTTTGGGAGGGACATACATTAAACCTCCACCCATTTTGTCCAAACAGAAAATCTTCTTTTGAGAACTATGAAAGTGTCTTCGATAATACAGTGGGTAGAACATAATTCCTCATTATTCCTCATCCCTGCCGGCATGCTGGGAATGGCAAAGGGGTGAGAAGCCAGGTCCTGCAATCATACCCATAATCTCCTGTGGCAAAGACAGATTTATGGCATCAATCATAGCAAAGTCACTTGAAGATCTGGTTGGCATGCTTAGGAGCTAGCCTGTAGCTTAGCCTGAGCTGTAAAAATAGAGATGTGCTTTGGGTTGATATATCATGTTGGGCTTCATTTCGGAGACCCCCCACGTGAATTTCGTTTTTCTCGCGGTTTGGTTTTTTTTTTTCAGGGGCCCCAATTTTTGGGTTAGTGCGCACTAACAGGAGTTAGTGCGCGCTAATTCCCATTAGTACCCACTAACTGCCCTTTAGTGTGCACTAACTCTGCGCACTAACCCGAAAATTAATTTTTTCCGAAATTTCAGAAAAAAATCAATTGTTTTTCGGTTCTCCTGAAAAACAATTCAGGAAAAACAATTGCACATTGTTCTGGGACAGTATATGTCCAGGATAGCAGGAGCCAAATCTAGCTCAGATCATCTGGACTACTAAATTACATCTGGGTATTCCAACAAATGCATGCCAGGACCTCACACCATGCTAAGGCGACTCATTTGTAGCAGTCAGCTAATCTTGAAGCAATATATAAGAGCTACCTCACCTGTCTTAACAGAAAAATCACTACCTCAGAATTGGGCAAGTCCCTGCATGCTCTGCAGTATGTCCTCCAGAGATACCAATTTGTGAACTCTAACACAGGGGATATGCCTGGCCCCCAAAATGCATAGGCCATTGCTTCTGGTTTAGCTATGTGCTGATCAAGACAAACTGTGCCAGACATACTGGCCGATGCATCACCAACAGGCCACATGTGATCTGGCAGTACCAGCAGTGTGGATATTTCAAGCTTGTGATTTACCAGTGAGATTTCAACTGTTACAAATGGGAAGATAGGAACAGGCCACTTTGAAAGTGAACACATAGAAAGTGTAAGGTGTCTGCTCACACACCAATCTTTATGGCAAGTGCATTGTTTGCCCTCACAAGATTAGCAGGCCTCTGCAGCATGGGGAGAAAATGGCAGGATCTGGGGCAATGGCCTGCAGTCGTAAGTGTGTAAGCCTCTTGTCATGTCAGTGATGCTGTTACATCCCCCACAGCCACGCTCCCCATGTCGTGCCATTTATCATGAACACATAGCCAGAGATGGAATATAGAAAGAAGCATCTCTATTACCTATCAGTCAACCATCACCATAGAGGCTGTCCTCAAAATTTTCACAAAGGCCCAATTGCCCAAGTATAAAGGAATCATGAGCAGTTCCCAGTTACCTGGCCACCACGTCAAGGATGCACATTCAAGCATCACAGATCACTTGCACATTGATGAGTGGAAGAGCTGTCTGTTGTGGTATATCTCCTCCCTGTCATGAGGTGGAATGATGGCCATGTGAGTGCAGTCGATAGCTAGAAGAACTTTGGGAAAGTTTGCAAAGGCATAAAAGTCTCTCTTCAAGTCCATCAAGTCCTGCCAGTCCCGAGGAAATGCTATATAGTGATCAATGCGGTCAGAGACAGCTGTTTTGACCTGGTCCAGACAGCAGGAAAAAGTTGTTTGGATTCCCCCCATGGCCCCTACTGTCTTTTGAAAGGATACGATTTCCATGAAATGCAGGGTGGCCAGTAGTTGGTGAGGTCAGGCACAGCGTGGAATGTTTTCATCACCGAGTCCATATCCCCTTGGATTTCTTCATATATTTCCAGGATAGCCCGAGAGATGGGACGATAACTGCTAACCACATAATTCTCTGGCATGCCCAGCAATGATGCTTTGAGAGGAAAGATGTGCTCCCTGTATCTCCTCTGCCATGGCCACTTGCAGCCAGTCACTGCCATAGGCCCTGACCCTCTCCCTGAGGGGCCAGTGGCTCAGCCTCTGGCACAGGATTTCCCTAGGTGGGGTTGGAACAGCCCTTGCCTGTTCTGGTGGTTGTTGTTGTTCCACTTGTTCTTGTCTGTGTCGAGCTTCCCGGAGCATCAAGTATCCCCCAACAAGTAAATTTGCCACAAACATTATGGGTTTAAGAAGCTAGGCCAGTTAAGAACAGGTGTTTTTATTGACCGAGGAAGGCCTGGTAGGTGTGTTTGATAGAATACCTCTTTTTATTGTGTTTGATAATCACTGCGCTAATACCCACGATCCACAATAACAGCAAAAAAAAAAAGGTGGAGTTATTTCTGGCATTTAATCCCACATTAGTGTGCATTACTCTATCGCATTCTGGCTTGAAGACCCTCATTTCCGTAAACCCCTCCCCAACTCCTCCCACTTGCACACAAAATATAACATTTGCATACAAATGGGCATTGTGATATTTATCACATTTTTTATTTATTGATTGATTGATTGATTGATTTGTGCAAATCTCAGTAATATTATTTGCAAATCAAAAATAACAATCTAAAATATAAATACATAGTTTCAAATCATTTGTTAGGTCCCAAAAAAACACAACAGAAGCCGATCCAAGATAGCTGTTTAGCGACCAAGAACAAAGAGATCGGGGTAATGGCACCATATACTGTGAGAATAAAGAACTTTGCCATTACCCCGATCTCTTTGTTCTTGGCGACATGTGTTAGGGCCTTTTCGCTCGCATTAGGGTCTTAACACATTTTGATGAATTACCCAGTTAGTAAGTTAAGTGACTTAACTGACAAAGTGGCAGTTGCTGAATATACAGTGGCTCCTATTTAGCTGGTTAAATCCAACTTAACCAGCTAAGTGCCCTTTCAAATTGACCTCAAGGACCTTAACAATCTGTTGCGTTTGAAGAGTTCACATGCCAGGCAGTTTTAAACAAGCAGGGAAAGCATTCTGAGGCATGACTTCAGGAATGCTTTTCAAAGTAGTTTTGTAAAAGGGAGCATTCAGTTTCTTGCATTACATTGTGAATAAGTGCTACATGATCAATCATTATTGCACTGATAGCAAAGAAAATAAAAATCTGCTGGAAAAGAGGAAACAGAGCTGTTTCAAAATAATGTATTTTATTTAAGGCCATATTTAGGTAATATTAATGGTAAGTTTCTTTTCATGCACCTTTCCGTCACAGTGACAAAAGCAGGGCACAACAATTAAAATAAATAAATACATACATTATTGGGAACTGAGGTGGGGAGGACAATTCTTTAACACATTTACAAGAGATTGGAATAGAAAATACTACATGGGTTTAGTTCATTCTTAACAGACCAAATGCAACAGATTGTGATCAGATACAATAGGATGTTTTTAAATTCAAAACTGCAATTCTCCAAGGTTCTGCCATCTTGGCATACTTGTTTAACATTTGCATTGTCCTGATCTGTTGTATCCTTACTAAAAACCTTCTGGATATCCCTTCACCTCGACTAGCAAGACTAGATATTTCAAGGAAAAGGGCTTTCTCAGTAGCAGGCCCCTCCCTCTGGAATGCATTACCTGACTCACTGCAATTACTATCTAACCCTATACGTTTCAAGAAATCTTTAAAAACATACCTGTTTCAGACTGCCTTCAAAACTTCATCAACCAAACATATCAGTATTTTCATCCCAAATTCCCCTTCCATTAGTCTATATACATATTTGTAAAAATCATCCCTCCTCCTCAATTTTCCCCTTTCTTCCATATATATTCAGCGGCTATAACATAGCACTTGATCTCGATTTTGATTTGTTTTGATTTAATTCAATTATTTATAATTTATTAACCTTTTATTTTTAGTATTATGTTATTTATGTAATTTTTTAGTTATTTTATTATTTTTATGTTTTTTACATTTATGTAAACTGTTTTGACTAAACTTTGTTTGAAATAGCGGTATAAAAACACTTTTAAATAAATAAATAAATAGATAAATAAATAAATACATAAGCTGGGCATGGAATATTGAATTTTTGCTGACAGCATAAAACTTTTTATCCCCTTTAAAGATTCCCTCTTGGAAGCCTTGGATAAGATGTCCATGTTTGCTTTAAAGGGGTGGCTATTTTCCAACAAACTTATGCTCATCATTAAAAAAATCTGAGATCCTATGTCTTGCTAAATTTCCCTCTGATGAAATCCTAAATTTCTTATCTATTGAAGGAAATTCTATTCCAGTTGTCTGTCAAGCTGTTACGATGTTGCTCGCAGGCTTAACCGCGAGCAGCTTCTTAACTCTCTCACGGCTCGAAGGCCTCTGACATCACCTTTGTCTTGTGGTGGGAGGTTGCCAATGCCACTACTCCCTGCAGCCCGAGTGCCACCACCATTGCCACCGCTGTCTCCTCTCTATGGTGGGTGGAGGCGCTGCCAACATTGTCCTTTCCGCGGCGTGGAGCTGCCAATTCCCCTCTTCCCTTCACGGTGGGAGTGCCGCTGCCAGCTTCATCTTCATGGCCCAGGTGCCTCCAATACCATTGTACTTTTCATGGCACCAAATGCCAATCCTCTCTTCATGGCAAGGATACTGCCACCGCTGCTCCTGCATCAGCTTTCCTTAGACGCGTGGCTGTGCCTCTGTACAATATTTAAAGGACCCGTGGTGGGAAAAGCCCCACGGCCCTGTTTGATGACATCTCCCTACATTTCCTCTTCAGCCCTTTAAAAGAGTTCTTCATCAGATCAGGGGGGCCTACACAAGGAGCTTGTCTGCTCCTGTATTCTTTGACTCATTTCCTGTTCCAGGAGGCTCCGAGGTCCATTTTCACTTCTTCAAGGTCCTTTGTTCATCATGGGACCTCCCTTGTCTTCGTCCTGTATTCCTGGTCTCTCGATGGATCCTGTGTCCTCATCTGACTTGTGTCTAGATGTTCCAGTTTTTCGGTTCCTGTCTTCGTATGTTCCAGTCTTCTTCGGACCCTGTGTTTGGATGTCCCAGTCTCTTCAGTTCCTGTGTTCAGTTGCTCCTGATCCTGTAGTTCCTGGTTCTGGGTATCCCAGCCTTGTCTCTTCTGCCCGGATTTTGACTCCAGATGACCATCCAGTGTTAAGCCTGGATCCGTGTCTGAATCTGAGCCTGAGTCCTGTTCCTGGTCATTGGAGCCCTGTTCCATCCTGGATCCTTTCAAGCGCTGCCAAGATTTCCCTATTCTTCCTGAGCTTCAGTCCTGTGCTTATCCCGCTCTCCATGTGGTCCATGTCTAGCCTCTTCAGGTTGTGTAGGGAGCGCAGTGGGACAGTGGGGTCCGCACCAGCCATGGGGGGCTGTGTAGGGCATGCTGAGGGGCAGTGCCTGCCTGAATTTCCAAGTGCCTTTGTCTCATCCAAGTCTCCAAGTACCTATGTCTCACCCTTGTTCCAGAGTCATCACATGTCTTCAACCTCTGCGGTCCTATCACACCTGCTGTTCCTAGGTGGCAGGTCTGAAAGGGCTATTGAGTGGCCGGAGGTCTACCCCAAAGACCAGCATTGTGTTGCTGGGTCTCTTCTGGTGTGTTTAGGTTGGGTGGAGGTCAGAGTGCTCTGAGTCTTTATCCTGTCAGCCCGTGCTCAGATACATCTCGCCTACCTTGGTACATGCTCTTGGTTCTCCTCTGGGGTTGTGCTGTGATGCAAGGGCACACAATCTCCAGAAAAAGTGAGTGCTCCCTCGTGCTCACAACACAAGCGGGGGATTTGATGGATTTCCTAGATACAAAACTTACAATTGAATCTCAAATTGTTCAGGTAGTCATGAGTGCTTATTACAAGTTACATCTTCTGTGCAGATTGTGTCCCTATCCCTCTGACAATGATTTAAAAAACATTCTGTATTCTTTGATACTCTCATCTGTAGATCACTATAATGTTTTGAATCTGGGGCTCTCCCAAACAACTATCCAAACTCTTCAGTGTTTCCAAAATTTAGCAGCTTGAATAGTTTCCTGGATCACTGTACCCCGATCCTAGTGAACTTGCATTGGATACCAGGTAAATGGCACATTAAGTTTAAGACCTTAATGCTGCTGTTTAAAGGAATCAATGAGATAGTTCACTATGTTTCATGCTGCCCTTAAATTGTATTGTCCATTGAGACCACTTAGATCAGCCTTTCTAGGATTGCTTAATGTTCCTTCCTTTTGTACTATCAGGCTTGACAAGTCATGGAAAAAGTTATTCTATGTTCAGGGAACTGAACATGGATTAACATTGAATCTACTGCCATGAGAAACAAAAGAAGAATGCTCAATTACAAGATTTAGAAAGAAAGTTAGGAGCTTTCTCTTCTCACAACCATTTGGCTACAGTTGAAATAAACCTTTAACAATTAACTGAGTCAAAAGATGAGGTTTGTATTGCAGAGTTTTAATTATATCATGCTATGATTTTATTCTTGATTTTTATGTTTTTTATTTTTTGAGCCAAACTTCTTTTTATGTTTTATGCTTATTTACTATGAATGTGTTACTGTGAACCACTTAGGAATTTTGATAAGTGGTATAGATATTAAGAAATAATAATGATCATTACATTACACATAAAACGGCAGCAAATATGTGCCTGACTTACACCAATTTTCAAAGTGAATTTCATATAGTTCACTTTGAAAATGATCCCATCAAAACTACCCACATACAATGGGGTATTTGAGATGTGGTTATGCATGTAGGATTGTATAAGTTGGGTTTGTGGGAGTGGGAGTAATGTCTGTATGTGTGAAGGGGTGTTTATGGGTATGGTTATGGGTTGGGACTTTGTGTGTGTGAGGTGGGTTTGTATGGAGATGGATGTTCAGGTTGAGGGTTGAGATGGTTGGACTTGTGTGGGAGGGAACTTTGTGTGCATGTAGGTAATTACATGTGGGTTTGAGGAGGTGTGTAGTAGGAGTGAATAGGAGATAAGAGTATATGAGACTATATATGAAAGGGGATTCAGTGGGTATGACAGAAGTGGGTATGTGTGGAGTATGTCTGGGGTGAGAGAAAGGTGCATGACTAAAGAATATTAGGGCGTGTAGGTGTATGGTTTATAATTTGAATGTGCATGAAAGATTAATGTACCTAGGGACGTCTAGGGTACATGGAAGTGTATGTATAAGTGGAAGGTGTATATATATATATATATATATATATATATATATATATATATATATTGTGTACGTATTGGAGGATAGATGTGTATTTGTGTTGTTGAGGTTCTGTGAGGAGATAATGTGTAGCAGAGTGTTTAAGGGAAATTCTGTGACATGGGTATTTTTAGAGGGCGTGGTTGAGATAAGTGTGTTTGTGTGGGTATGAGTACGTGTGTGTGTGTGTGTGTGTGTGTGTGTGTGTGTGTGTGTGTATGTAGAGATGAACTAAGAAGCTGCATCTTTGGGGTACTGGGTCTGTAGCTGTGCATGGGATTGGTATACTGGGAACAGGTATTTGTGTGTGTGTGGTGGGTGCATGTTTAAGATGTATGTGTGTATATGTGCTTGTGTGTGTTTGTATACTTTGGAAGAGCCTTTTTATGCCATTCTATGCCATTTGCCTGAGTAATTTTCCCTATCTGTCTCTCTTTGCATGTGTTGCTTTGTGACAAAGGCTGGACAGGTGGGACGGCGGGAAATGACATGGAATGGAGCGCTGGTTGGCCTTCTGACACTTCCAACAGTTTTATGATGATGTTTTGTGGAGGTTCATTTCACTGAAAACACTGGTCAGATATTTTTGAACTCAGGTGAGATATTCACATTTTCTTCCTGCATGCCAAATTTTATAAATTTCATCCTTTTTTGGAGACTTACTATGTAAAGATGGACATGAATCCTTTTTACATAGTTCTTTCTAACATTTTTATGTTAAAAAGCATAAAAGGCTTTTGAAGCTTCACCTGATTTTTCTTCAAAACAGGATTCTAAATTGCAAAATTGGTACAGTATCCCAAACATTTCTTAAAAGGGTCTATCCTAATCAGTGTGTACAACAAAACTATAAAAGGGCTCTTTATTTCCATAGAGAGTTGCTCTTTCTTCCTCATGCCTCTCCCAAGGGTGATCACTCAACCTGTGTTTTACTATTTTCCCCTGGGTTATAAGAACTGAAACAGTATTCAAATAAATTGGCATCTCCTATAATTACACCCAGTATTTGCTGATAAAGTTTGTGTGGCTTTCTCAAGGTGTAATTTCACACTTGTTACCATCTGATACAGAGCATGGCCCATACAGCCTGCGGTTCATGTTCGCCTTGTTCATTAGCCCTAAATACACAAAAGCTAAATGCACTACAGAGAAAATTGGAAATTAAATTGCAACAGAGATCTAATTGCAGATATTCAGGTGTTGCCAATGTGATAATCTGCGCATTCTCTAAGATGTATTTGGGTGAAACTAATAGATCTCTCAGAATATGTTTACTGGAACATAAAAGTTGCTTAAAAATAGGACAACAGAAGCACTATAGTCATTCATTGCATATAACATGATCCCACATTTACTGATCTATATTCGTGTGATGGATGCAGATATGATAGGCTCTAGCCCCAAACAGTTTACAATCTGGGATAATGGAAAATAAAATGACTTGCCCAAGGTCACACGGAATGTCATCCATAATAAGAAAGGGAGGGAATGGGCTTTGGGAAGTTATTTTGAAGGACAGAAAGGGGCAATGGCCAGCTTTTCCTGGGTCCTTGGATCTAGCTGGCATTTTCCATATTACCATGATACAGTATGCCCCATATCCTCTGCTAGTCTAGGCTGAAAATGTGAAGGTTAGGGGAGACAGCAGCTCTCATGCTCCAATCCCATTATTTGTTTGTTTTTTTTAAATCATTTGTTATTAATGTATGTTTGACTTTTAAAGATTATTACTTAGTTGATAATCTCTTTTTTTTCCCTCTTGCCATGATTCTTGTGAATCGTGGAGTTGCCGTGGAATTGTCGTACTGATGATTTAAAAATTTATGAACATCATTCTTTGACTCTGTGTGGATTCTTCATAAAGTTTGACTGCACATTCCTCTTGGATTGTATTTATATAAGTGCAGTATTTGTTGTCTGCAACATTTTTCAGAAGTAGGTAAATATCTGAGGGTGAGACTTTGGGTCCTAATGCTTTCTTCCACTATTTGTTACTGAATCAAAAATAGGATTACAAGGTTTGTCCCAAAATGTCAGAACAGGAATGTCACGGCTAGAGTTTCATGAGGACAATTTTCAAAAGTAATTTAGTTGGGTAAAAAACCAATTTACCTGGGTAAAAGAGCTTTTTTGAAATTTGCACATCCTCCGCGCAGCTAAAAGCGTTCAGATTGTTCCATAGCCTGTGGAAGTGTTCCCATGAAGTGGGGTGGCAGCCTAGGAAAGAGAATTTAACAATAGGCATAGCTTTGCATTTTCAAATCTATGCCCATTGTTTTGAAGAAAGAATGTATCCGTGGGTGAGGGGAGGGGGGAGCAGGTGCAAATCTCTGCAGGCTTTGATTTCTCCAGGCAATTTTAAAAGGGAGACGTCTGCGCGTCCTTGCCTGCAGGCAAAAGCACCCATGGACTTTGTAACTCCCCACGGAGAGCCAGCTGATCTCTGGGATCATCAAGTTTATCTCTTTATATATTCACGTTCTTTCGGCAGAGAAATACAGAAATGTGAATAAGAAACCAAACTTCTTCTGAATTCTGACGGAGTAGCTGAGTTGCTAGAGCAGGAAGTTAAGAAGCAGGGAAGCCAGGGGTCAAATCCTGCTTCTTGCACTCGTGACCTTGATCAAGTCACTTTCCCATCTATTGCCTCAGCTATAAAGTTAACTAATAAGCTCTCTAGAACAGAGAGATGCTGCTGTGTCTGAAATGTAACTTGCCTTGAGCTACTAATGAAAAAGTGTGAGCTAAATAATTATTTCTTTTCCCTTTTTTTTTTTTCTAATTTGACAAACCATTTATTCTTTCCTTCAATCTGTTTTTCAGATCAGTTTTTAATTCACTCAGGGATATACAATATACTCAGTAAATAGAGTCCCTAATGTTTTCATCCTTTTTTTTTCCCCCATTTGGACAGCTCCCTCCCTTGTTAATCTTCTGACACTCACCAGTTGTCCTTTCAGTAATGGGAAGATCAGCTGGCTATATAGTTTAGTTCAGTGTACACTGCCAGCTAATGGCAACTTTATTAGCTATCTACTGTGAGACAATGGCCCACCTGGGACTATTAACACCTGGATTTACGATACAAATGGCAGAGCATATTGACGGACTTTGCTGCATTGAATTACTCAATAATAGCTTTTTGTTACATAAATAATCAAGAGGCATCATTTTCCAAGATAAAAGCTGGAAATGTGTCTAGTTAATTGACTATGATAGAGTCATCATAGTGAAATACAGAAATAGTCCACAAATGCCAGTCTTGGTTTGAACAGTCACTTCATTAGAAAATACAGGTTATTTTCTTCTTATGCTTGCCTGTACTTTTAGATAATTCAATGGCTTTCTGAAAAGTTCCAGAATAACAATTGTGGAATCTTAAATCCTCCATTCATACAGCAAATTGTGCACATAAAATTGCAGTTCAGGGGTTAGCAGTGTGCTCAGTCTGTTTGCACCAACTCTGCACCAGAGGAATTCACTTTATGGAATACTAACGTTAAATTCCCATCCTTACTGGTGTTGAGAGTACCATTTTATAGCAGAGTGGAATGTACTGGTGGCGATAGAGACATATGTCCAGTGGAACCCGCTGGGGCAGATTTTATAAATCTGCTCAAACGCGTACTTTTGTTCGCGCACCAGGCGCGAACAAGAATACACGGGATTTCAATAGATATGCACATAGCCGCACGTATCCATTAAAATCCGGGGTCGGCGCGCGCAAGGCTGCCCAAAATCGGCAGTCTGCGCGTGCCGAGTCGCGCAGCCTGCCTCCGTTCCCTCCGAGGCCGCTCCAAAATTGGAGTGGCCTCAGAGGGAACTTTCCTTTGCCCTCCCCTCACCTTCCCCTCCCTTCCCCTACCTAACCCACCCCCCCAGCCCTATCTAAACCTCTCCCCTACCTCCATCCCAAAAGTTATGCCTGCTGGAAGCAGGCATAACTTTACGCGCGCCGGGCTGGCTGCCGCGCTCCATGTTCCTGTCCGGGGGCTGGTCCAGGGGCCGCTGTCACGCCCCCAGAACACCCCCGGGCTGGAACCACGCCCCCAGACATGCCCCCGGACACGCCATATCACTCCCAGCATGCCCCCAAAACGCCGCATCACTCCCGTCATGCCCCCGACATGGCCCCGGTACGCCCCTACATGCAAGCCCCGGGACTTACGCGTGTCCCAGGGCTTGCGCGCGCAGGGGGGATTTAGGGTAGGCTTTCAGGGGGTACGCGCGTATCCCTTTGAAAATCTACCCCATAATGAGAACATCAATTCTTTCAGAGGGGCCTATGCAATAAAACAGATGTTAAAAAGCTGGTAAAAATGTAGCATGCACAGAAAAACACTTTTATGTGGTATGCAATAAGTTTTACAAATTGCACATATACATTTTTGTCACATTAGGGTGGCCAAAGTAGTAGCATGCATAACAAAAAAGCAAAAAAAAAGCAAAACTATTCCGTCCACACAAGCTCCCTGCAAAATTCCCCCAGGATAATTGGGCCAAAATGAAAGGACTGGCTAGCGCAGGATATTTTCTCTTTTCAAAACACTCTGAAGTGAGCCCTCTCAAACCTCCACTCTAAACACCACACAAACAAAACAGGAAACCCGGACCTCCAAGAGAGGTATCCTCCCCCTGATTGAAAGGCCTCACTCAGAAGTGCCCCACCCCCAGAAAACAGCAGGACACCACACACACCCCTCTGGAACCAGGGTCTTGCCAGTCTGGTGGGGCAGAATCTTCATAGACAGGAGGGACATTGGAACCCTCCTGCCTGCACTGTCATTGGTGCCAAAAGACGCAATTAGGAGTCAATTCACCATCACCAGGTTGGGAGCCCCGACAGTAGTGTTTCAAGCAAAGATTTACTTATATCGACCTAGATTATATTAGCAGACTATTCATTAATGCCAATCTGACTTCCCTTACAGCAATCACAGTTTGGGGCATGGCTTTAACAGCCCATAAATCCTGTTCGGGGTCTGGCAGATGCAACACACACTTAAAAAATACTTCAGCACAGAATCAGATAGGTAAGGCTGCTACATGTCAATATCATTTACCATCTAGAAACAGGTTTGCAAGAGCTCTTGGATCTTCACTGGGTCTGCAACAGCTTTGACCTCGAAGACTTCAGATTGCTAGGAATTTCCAGTGTTCCTTCTGAACGTTCTGAGGACCAATCAGTTACATCAGGGTGAGGTCACTGGAAAATACCAGGCTTTATATTAAAACTGCATGAACCTGCATTTATCTGACATGGAAAACACTAGAACTTAGTTTGAGGCCAC
The DNA here is from genome assembly GCF_901001135.1 of Rhinatrema bivittatum. NCBI lineage: Eukaryota > Metazoa > Chordata > Amphibia > Gymnophiona > Rhinatrematidae > Rhinatrema > Rhinatrema bivittatum. Next base: position 800,177,945 of record NC_042615.1, on the reverse strand, counting down.
TCAGAGAAGTTTTTTTTACCTGAAAAATTATATACAGTGAAGTGCCTCCTAGCAGCATCAGTTGCAGTGGCTTAGGTGTGGAGGGGGAGGGGGCCCTGCTCTACAGCCCTGGGGGAAGAAAGCGTTTTATGTGGAATGTTTGCTGCTTATGCATCAGGGGGTTGGAGAGAGGAGATGACTCTCTTGGTGGATACTCCTCTTATGTTGGGGTGCAGGATGCTCACAGAAGGATGGGGAGAAGGCACTTTTGATTTGGTGAGCTCAGGGGAAGAGAAAATCCCCTATGATAACCAGGCTACAGTGAAAGTTGGCTCAGTTGGATACTTGTTAGTACAACTTTGCTGTCTGTAGGTGGAAACCTTAATAAATGAATATTTAAAAAAATGCTGCAATACCTGGTCCCAGATAAGTGTTAAATATTTGGGCTTTGCTGAGCCCACATAGCATAGCAGGAGTGGAGAACATTCCATGCTATTTTCTATGGCCTGGTAAAGCCTCATGTGCATGTGATGTTTCCTCATTTACATGCAAGAACTAATTTTAATGTGACCTTTCAGACGTCTTGTGGGAACACGGAAATGAACATGTTAAGGCCATGCTGCATTGTACGATATTCATAGCACACACCAAAGCCTCTTAGCATGCATGTTAAACTCAATTGCATAGGCTCCATTGCCTTTCAAACAGCAGATATCAGTTAAGGCAAAATTCACAATGAAAGAGCTGAAATGGGGTGTATCTCTTTACTAATTCACTGAGCAGTCTAGTCCTCTTATGTGGTTTATTTATTCCAATTCTTTCTAGAGCAGGTGGAATACTTTCTCATAATAATTATATATAGTAATATTTGCATAGTGCTGTTATCATAATTTTTTTTAAAAAGGATAAATGTATATTAAAGAGCATACACACAGTACCTGTTCTGAGTCTAATTAAATGCTTCATATAGGAGGTATTCTAGCACACCAGATTGTGCAATTTATGTTGGAATTTAACAGTGACAACATGGCTAATGGGATTTTTAATATCCACAGATTGAACAGGACTTGGTTTTAATATTTTATATGATGGGTGAAGTGTTTCAGTGGCTTTTGAAGAAGACTGTAAGAAAAGGATGCCTTTCGTTTCAGTGTTCACAATTAACTGGAAGAAAGTGATGTTTGCTGCTGTCAATAAGACCATGTTCTTCCCATATTTTTGTTGAATTGTTTTCCTTAAGTAAAATAGCATAGAAGGCATCCTCAGCAGCATGTTCCCCCTCGATAGTCACTACCACTACTTCCTGTAGCATGCTGTATGTAGTGGTCCCTAGAGGCCTTATATTCACAAATTGGCCAGACCCAGCTGTTTTACAAGACTAGAACCCAATGTGATATGACTGCCAGCGCGCAATCCACCGGCACAGCAGCAAATGACCGCTGTATTGGCCGCCACAAGTCCCACCCCGCTTTCAGACCACCCCTTTGCTGAGACCCAACTCTTGTGTGCGTAACAAGAGTTACATGCGTGGCTGGGCCCCTTTTAAAATATGCATGGCGAGCGTAAGGCCCGGCAGAACGCATAATCCATTTTTTTGTGAGCGCGGGCCATTAAAAATCGGACCGTTAATGTAGATAAGTGTAAAGTGATGTACATAGGGAAAGATAATCCAAACTGTAGTTAAACGATGTTAGGTTTCATATTAGGAGTCATCACCCAGGATAAGAATCTAGGCATCATCCTGGACGATATGTTGAAATCTTCAGCTCAGTGTGTGTAGCAAAAATGCAAACAGAATGTTAGGAATTTTTTAGAAAAGGAATGGAGAAGAAAATAAAAGATATCATAATACCCTAGGGATGACATTAATGTTTTCTATTTTGTTTCATCCTGATAGTTTTTAAAATTTAGCCGATAATGAAGAAATGAAAAAAAAAATATTTTTGTTTGAAACTAATGAACCAAATGAAGATGCCATACAAAATGAATGAACAAACCAAAATGAAAGTTTTTCCTTTGCACATCCCTATTTTCTAACCCTTTAATGCACACTTGAATTCTGAATATGGACCTTTTAGATAAACCTATTTTTTTTATGAACTATGTGCTTCTTTTCTGTGGTATGATGTTTATAGGTTATCTGTCCTCTCTTTTCTCTAGTCTTTATATATTTTGCTAACTTTTGGCTCCACTCGTTGGATGTAAGCTCCTGATGGAATTATCTGGTCTTACACTTTCTCAGAAATGCTTCTCTCTTACTAGTTTCCATTGCAGAATAAATGGAGTAAAAAGATTCATACCTGCACTGAGTAAATAAAAAGGTCATTGATTCTTGGATTTCACTAATAGTGTTCTATCTGGATTTTCACATTTGCATTTCTATAATTCTGAAACAGATGCTGTAAATGGATTTCCATGCATATGTATATCTTGCTGTAGAAATGGTCACAATCTGGAGTTATAGATAAAACGTGTGCAGATATTTAAAAGAGGGCCTCTGAATTATAGCTGCAATACTGAATCAGCTAAAGTGCAAAAGGATAGAAATCCCATAGTGTTGATGCAGATAAAAATATTTGATCAGAAATCAAATAAAGTTTACATAGTTAAGATTTGGAGCAAGAAGACTATTTTTGGATACTACGAATACATTAGGAACCCAGCAGTTGCAGTTTTAGCCAATGATATTATATCTAATAAATTCCATTTAAGGAGGGTCACCAGGCTGGGATGCCCATTCTTGCCATCTTTATCTATTCTTAGCATAATCAAAAAAATTACAGATCTCTCAAGAGGTGAATTTAGTTCACCTAGGAGCATAGACAACAAAAATGTCTTTGCCAATGATATCTTGCTGTTTTTCAGTATCCAGAGAAGTTGTTCTTATACTTCATACAAATATGTTGAGACTTCAGAATGATCTTAGGATTTAAAATTAACCTAGATAAGTAGGAAGGTACCAGGCAGGGGACTTTCCCTTTCAAATGGGCTGGGAATTATCTAGGAGTGAAGATCTCAGAATATTTGACCAAGGTTTATACCCTAAATGTTAGGTCTTTAATGGAAAGTATGGGGAACTCCAAGCTGGCAGAATCTTGCAATTTCTTCAATAGGTGAATCCATCTGATTAAAATGCTCATCCTTCCAAAGCAGATACATGTACTCTAAATATGACTACTATTTTCTCAGAAAGATAATCTCAGGATTAATAAGGCCTTTCATATTTCATTTGGAAAGGGAAAAGGCCTAGGCTGGTATCCCACAAACATATATTGACAATCAAGGAAGAAAGACTGGCCTTGCCAAATATCAAGAGGTATATGTTTATTCTATCTTTCTACCTCTCAAAGATAACTTGAAATTTATACTGGGTTCCAGTCAGAAATTTTTAGCAACTGGAATCAACTAGGCCTAAAGAAAATGGGTGATTTAATTGAGGCAGATGGATGAACCATTCTGAGACGTCAGTGACTATAAGAACAATTTGGTATCTTGTAAAACCTGGCTGTCTTCTGCTGTGTCTAGCTGATGAAGAATTATGGGTTCAAGGTCTCCATTTATTGATTGCTGCTCAGTTTGTTTTTTAATATTTATTTATTTTTTATCTTTGTTTATGTGGGTCATATAATGTTACGTTTTTGACACTGTTTGGTTTTTTTTTTTGTGAAGAGGAAGGGGAAAGAGGGGGATCCGGTCTATGTTGATAAGTTCTTTTAGGTCATATAATGATCACTGTTTTCTTGTTATATTTCTTGTTATATTAGCATGGCAATGTCACATTTTATGGTAGAACCGGAAATTGCTTATATATAAATTTGTCTCCCCCTTTAGAAAAGAGGGCCTCTGTACTACTTTTGACAGAACTTTGCTGAAACATATAATCATGGTCTTCATAAAAATATAAATTGTGTCACAAAACTAACTAAAATCATGAGACATGGAAATCAGGATAATGGACACATCACTTGAAAATAAAATCTGTAATAAGGAGTTCAATAATCTAAACATAAGTACATTTTAATGGTGCTGTGAAGATAAGGGGAATTATATGTAGTTCTAAACTGCCCATGGCTGTTTGTTCTATATGCAAATATGTCCTTTCCCTAATGCAACTCTGTTCTAAAAAAATATTGAGTTGCGTTACAGCTTGGAGAAAAACCTTCATGCTCATCAAATAGAAAATAATTATTGACCTTAGATCAAGAAAACATGTAAAACTGCATTTTCAATTACACATTTCTAGCAATTCTTCTATTAAATGTTAGCGATGGTATCAAATAACAACCTCCTGAGTAAACCCTATTCTCTTCTGACCTTGGAAGCTAAAACATGGTTCTGCCAGGTTAGTACTTGGATGGGATCACATTCTAGAAGAGTAGATAAGGTAGACTGGAGAAACAATGGCAAAACCATGGCATTATCTTGACAAGAGAAATCATGGTCATGTGGAGTGTCATGATTGACAGTGGCTTTCACAGACCGGACACATTACATCATACCATATAAGATACCCAATTAACATCAAGGGTACAAGAAGCCTTATACATAGAACAGGTAAAGACTAATATAACTGTATTACAAGATAATTTATACTACCTTGCTGATGAACCCTCAAGAATTTATTTGCAATGTCCGCTCAGTGTTAGGCCTCTTTGTTGAAGCTTTTAACCGCAGTACTAATAAATGCCAAAATAGATTATAATGAGCTTTGGATGTAGGAGTGAGCATCTCTCTATTGAAAACTAGATATAGAGATTAATTTGCAAAACAGAAATTTAGAAAATGTTGATGAGGGTAAAAAATACTGATGGAACTGAATTTTTTTCTTCTATTGTTAATCTGGCAGTGTCTGCTTTCTCATTTGGACTTCTTTCTCAATTGAAACTGACCTCTACTGAACTGTCACATTCTGAATCTTCATTTGCTATTAGATAAGGTTGTTTTTTTTCCTGATTTTCTTGAACAGCAGATCTTCACAGTGACAAATATCAATCATGGTTCAATCGGGGCTTTTTTTTGAAACCTGTAAGAGCTGGCCCTGAATGTAACGAGTCAATATAATTTCTAAGTGATGCAATGGGCTTACTTTCCTCTGAGGGGCTATGAGTGCTGCCTCCTCAGAATCTCCTGCATGTCTTGGATTGCTGAAAATGCCTAAAAAATCAAACCTTCATCTGCAACAAGACATTGCATAAAATTGCCACTGAACTAAGTTTGGGGAGGGCAATTTTCAAAGACATCTCCTAAGGTAAATAGCAATTTACTCTGGTAAGTTGCCTTGTCCTTCTCAAAGCAGCTAAAAATCACTGCAGTGGGGTTTACAACATGAGCACTTTCAGCTACTTTAAAAAGGGGCATTCTATTGACCATGTTTAGGTCAAGAAGGAAACTATTTTGTCTACATTACATTTACACAAGAACACACATTATTTTCTTTCTTTTAATCACCTGCACAAATGAACAGGTGGAGAATATTACTATTTATGTATTTGTTTATGTATTTATTTATTTACATTTATAGGCTTCTAATGCCTTGGCCCAAAGCTGCTTACACCTCAATATACACAGTTCAATATAAGATGATATATATATATATATATATATATATATATATATATATATATATATATATATATATATATATATAGAACCTTTAAACTAGATCACAATTTACTAAAAAAGATTAAAATGTTAAAAAAGCCATGTGATGGGCATCATCTCTCCCTGGTTAATAAAGAAGACAGGTTGGAAGGAAAACCTAGAAAAAAAATCCAGTAATAAAAGAAGCCAGAATAGGAGTCAGCTCCAACTCCCATAAGGCACAGGGATTCTGGAGGGGGAGGAGCTACTCAAGCTTTACCTCATCGAATGGAGGAGAAATCCCAGGTGTGATGGGAGAGTTGGAGAGCTTGACAGAAGGAGGGGCAAGGCATGAACAGGAAAGAGTTTTATTAGAAGCAGAAAAGTCAGAGGAGATGGAGGTAGATGTGTGAAGCAGCCCTGAGGACGAACCTGAGCCAATGGACCTAGGAGATGAGTGATGGAGACCCCCTCCAGAAAATAATATACTCAGGGAGTCTGCAGGTCAGGAGCTATAACTGAACACTGCAGTGGGTGGATATAGTTGCAACCATTATGGAAGGGAAAGTTTAAACTCCAGCTGCAGACTATAGTGGGTGTCAGTAGGGCCTGGTTCCCCTAGAACCAGGTCCATAGAGCACAAGCCAGTCCTAGGTACGGAGAAAGCAACTGCGAGCAGCAGGAAAAAGTTGCTTTATTACCACATGATTCTGGGTCTGTTGTTGTTTGATAAAATAATGTTATAGAGGCTTTGAACTACCAGGACAACCTGGAATTATGTTTTCTTAAGCCCAGCTAACCAACTGGAGTAAGAGACCCTGAATCAATAGCTGGAAGGAACAGGATAAAAGTAGACAATAAAGACTGGAGTTCATGGCCTGGGGAACCTATGAACAAGGAACTAGGGGAAGCTGCAGGGAGAAGTCAGGCAGTGGGATAGTGGAGAAACACACCCATAGACTTAACCAGCATTTCAGCTTCTGATTTAACTAGAGAATTCCAGCCAAATTGAGACTGGGAGAGCGACCAGTGGCATGGACCCGCAATAGGGATGTGCATCATTTTTTTGATGGATGAAAATATCGTACAATATTTTCTAATACGTCATGTATCGGGGGTCCCTGAAAATGATAGGAAAACCCCACAAAATTTTTGTGTGGTTATCTTATCTTATCGTTTGTTTTTGTTTTTTTTTTGGGGGGGGGGAGAAATGGCACACAGAAAAAAAAACCCCAAACCCACTCTGACCCTTAAGATCTAATTATTTACAATCCCCCACCCTCTCGACCCCCCCATTTTTAAAATGGCACCGGCCGTCCATCGCTCTTACCATGTGACAGGGGCCTACCAATGGCAATGATAGCCCCTGTCACATGGTAAGGGCAAAGTGCCACCAGCGCCATTTTGTTTACTGGCAGCCAACGACCTAAGAGCAGGAGATCGTGCCGGGACCCCCGCTGGACCACCAGGTACTTTAGGAAAGTTTTTGGGGGGGTCGGGAGGGTGGGGGATTGTAAATAATTAGATTTAAAGGGTCAGGGTGTTTGTTTGTTTTTTTGGCTCAGGACAGCCAGAAAAAAAACCCATACTGACCGTGGGAAACGGAATTTCCCACGGGTCCATGATACCGAAACCGGAACCGATTCCAGCACCCATTCACACCTCTAACCCACAACAATAGGTTAGATTTTTTAACATACATGCTTTACCCAAGTCATTAAAGGAAAATAACTCACATGATTTTCCTTTGAAAACTGAGATAAAGTACACACAATAAATTGCTTGCATTTTTCTTAACTATGCAGACTGTGTGAAAATTGTCCCCTTAGCAACTTAGTATATCCCAAAATGGTAAGTTTAAATATCCCCTCCAACTGCTCAAATACAGACTTGTTAATAATCCCTTCAGTCAAATTTTTCCTATCTCCTTAGGATTCCAATTTCAAATCCAAAGAGACTTCATTTCCAGAGCTGAAAGCAGTTCTAGAAAGCATCAGATCAGAATAAAAAATAGTTCAGTTGTAGGTTAAGATTCTGCAATAAAATACTTTATTCCTGAAGTGATGTTTCCATTTAATGTTTTTGAAGTTGTTTCTTGGTCTTTCTAATATGATTCCTAAGATAAATTATTATCTGTTGCTGATGCTGAGATATGGAACAAACTACCTCTATTATTATGTAAACAGGCATGTCCTAAATCTTTAAAACAAAATCAGCTTAAAACATATTTGTTTGAGATTGCATTTTTTAATATATGATTGGTGGGAATATTAATCAGCTTTGTGAGCAAATGTGGGCCATTTATTTTATTTTAGTTTTATTTTTTATTTAATTTTATTTTGCTTTAAATGTTTTATTTTTTCCATTTTTAAGTATTTTATTGTGATTTTATGATGTTGAAATATATGTAGTTTTTTTCCACAATTATGCATGTTTTAACTGTAAGCCACTCAGAATTTTAGATGATGTAGTATATAAATTTTGAAAAATAAATAAATAAATGGATCATTGAACACATATAAATTAGTTTATTGCTTTATTGATCCAAATGAGATAACTAAGATGGAGTACACTGATATATGTAAAGTATGAATCTAGCACAGAGCTTCCTAAAATCTGTTCAGATGACTCCATATTCAGTCTGGTTTTCTGGATAGCCTTAAAAAATATGCATATGATATATCTCCTTGGGTAATTGCCAGGCTCTTGTGGCCTGGTTTTGGCCTCTGTTGGAAACAGGATGCTGGGCTTGATGGACCCTTGGTCTGACCCAGCATGGCAATTTCTTATGTTCTTATGTTCTTATAGTTGCACAAACTGCCTTCATACTATGCAAATATTTCATGTGGATGTCTTGAAAACCAGACTGCATGCATGGCTAACCTGCAAGATCTAGATTGAGAACCACTGGTCTAGATAGCCTTTCTCTATCAATTGCTTCAGGAATGAGAACTGTATTTCTCATTCTCACAGGAAGTCCAGGGACATTACAGTGGGCTGGGCAATCACATCACTGCAGCAGCTCATTTCAGAGTCTAGAGAAGGGTTAAATCAGTCTGCCTAGCAGTGGATTCTCATCTACCTGCATACAGACAGGCAGAATAACACAGCTGTTACAAATCCCTAACTGCGAAAGTAGAAGAGCTGCAGACAGGGGAAGGTCTCCACAGGTTATTCAGACAGATGTGTTTGGAGATGAAACTGGATTTCTAGAAGAAAAGTATTTTGTTTTTATTATTATTCCAAGAGTTTAACAGATTGAAAAGCAGACCTGTCAGGAAGCACATACAAGAATTCATGTAAATGGTTTAATAAAAGTTAAAAAACAAACAAAAAAAAAAAAGTTTGGTGCTCACCTGGCTACCGTGAAATATTTCTGAGTGTTAATGTGTCTTGGAGTGCATATAAATGCCCTTTAAGGGGATACAAATAAAGCTGAGGTGGCCTCGCTCTCATTGTGCAGTCATATCTAAACATTCAGAGAATCAGACAGTGATACTTTCCCACTGAATCTACCTCACCCAGACCCATGGATAGCTTTATCTACCTGTTTTAGTCATAGTAAAAAAAAATGAGGCTGCAGATGGAGTCATTGTTCTGACTGACACTTTCCCCACTGCTAAAGGGCCCCTTCAGTGCTAGATACAATGAACAGTGCAAGGGAACCTTTGAAGACAAAGATGCATGCACAGGAGTTAGAGAATTGCTGGCAATGGAACGTGTGCATCCCTTTTTGCTTTACAATGGCTAAATGGAGTAGCTGGAGCTATAGGCAAGCTGAAATGCTAGTCTAACTCTCTCCCTCTTGTGGGCAGTGGCTCTCCTGCAGCAGAGGTGGCAGAGACAATTGTTCAGTAGCTGAGCCACTCTAGGTGTTGCGGAATCAAAAGAACCCTCCTTCCAGCCAAGCCTCCGATAAGGAAAAAGGGGTCCGAAACCAACCTATACAGTCTCTCTGGGGTAGAAAGGGGAAAGCCGAGTTCAAAATCAAAATCAGATGGAATCAAAATTCAGAATTTATTTTCTTGGTTAAGCAACTGTAATCTTGCTATAAATAATTACGTAAAACAAATCAAACCTAAAATAATATTTTTAAAAGAACTAATGAGTTCTTTTTTTTAGGTTATATATATCTTCAACTTTGAGCTAGTTCTGTAGAACTATTAGTTATGTATAATCCATATTCTTTGTTACTGATTTTAGAGTAAGATACAGTAGTATTGTTAATTCATTGTCAATTCTTTGCTGTGTTTTCTCTTTCTTTTGACATCAAACACATGGAATTGGAATTGGTTTGTATAGTATATGTTGCTTGGGTTTTTGGTTCTTTTTTTTCTGTTATCTGTAGGATTTCTCTTCCTTGTCTTTGCCTCTGTTGATATTTGTATTTTCTCAGTATTATTTGTGTTCTCTGCTTCAGCAGCTTATCACCCTCAGAAAGCTATTTAGGATAGCTCCTGCTTTAATAGCTCCTCCAGTTAATAATCCTTTAATGGCCTCACAGACCTTGTGCAACCCCTTTGCAGCTTCTTTCTTGGAAAAGACAGTTTCTGCAGTCAAGTCTTTTATGCCAGATTTGTCTGGTATCTCTTTCTCTATATACCCTGTCTCTCATTTGGGATTTGACGCAGGGGTTAAATATTTCTTTGTTTTGCTATTTCTGTCATCAGCTTTTGACAAACTCAGCCATAAGATTATAATTGGGTGGCTGGAAGATTTAGGTATTTCCTCTACTGTTCTGTGCTGCTCCTCCTCTTTCCTCTCTGATCGAGCCATAAATACAGGCATCCCACAAGGTTCCTCACTATCTCCAACCTTCTTCAATATCTACCTGGCCCCTTTATGCTCTGTTCTTTCCCATTTGGATGTCTTGTGCAAGTTGTTTACAGATGACATCCAATTCTTTTCTCCAGTTTTCCTACACATTGGAATTTACGTTAGAGAAATAAGGGACCTGCTTATTCAGGATTAAGGAGTGGCTGTCCTGTAACATGCTTACTTTGAAAGAACATGTATTAATGCAGCCACACTCCCCCTCCCCCTTTCCCTCTCCCTCCCTGGAGAATAAAAAATACAGCTTTCTCACCCTCCCCACCACTCCTCCCCACAGAAGTGTATACACTCCTCCTCTCATGCTATTGTGATCCCTGGCCTGCAGATGGTGTGATGATTGAAGTACTGGGTAGGTGGGAGGCCTTCGGGGGAGGAGGAGGAGGAGTGTATAGCATGGGGGGGGGGGGCGAGAAATCTGTATTTTTTTATTCTCCAAGGAGACCGCATTAATACATGTTCTTTCATTTGGAGGGATTTAGAGATATTTTGAAGATATCCAGTTAAGTAGCAGGTTTACTGGCCACACAAGACTGGATAATTTTAAACCTAACTGGGCATATTCAAAATCTGGCCAGATAGGTTTCAAATAATCTAGCTATATTTAGCCGGATAACATTAATTGGGGGTATTCATTGGGAGATTCAGTGTGCAACAGAAAAGTGCTATGCATCCTTTTGTCAACAAATATATCTGACATTTCACCAACTGTCCCTCCACTTTTGCGGTGCATGTCATCATATGTCCATGTTCTCTTCACTATAGAGGAAGATCAGGAGACTCTTATGCACTCATTTAATGGGACATTGAAGTCATTTAAAATCGGTGTTCCCAGGTGCTTCCATCATAGCTCTGAATAACAATGCTGGAAGTCTAAGCTACAAGCATAACCGTTCAGTGGCTAAGCTTCCAGTGTAGCTGTTCAGAGCCTCCCTGGAAGCACCCAGGATTGCATCCTACCGTGAACCCAGGCCTGCAAAATGATGTGCTGCTTGAGCTACTGGGAGGGTGGGAATGCTTGAGAGGAGGAGGGAGTTGGTAGCATGGGGGTGAGAAGTAAGGAGCTTGTAAATTTTTTTTTATTTTTCGGGGAGAGAGGAGGAATAGGGGGAATGGCCAGCAGCATTATTACAAGTTGTTTGATTTCAAAGGGGTTTGGGAGGGGGCTCTGTCAGCAGCAATTGCTACTGAAATGAGGAGCAAAAGAAAAAGCTGCTTGAGAACAAGAGAGCATTCCTATGAAAAGAAGTTTGCTCCCTGCATTTGAGTTGATCATGGTTAAGATAGAAACTCTCACACTGATGCAGAATGTATGGGCTTTACCATACAGGGCATTACGAAACTGAGATATTTGAATAAAATAAGATATTTTATTTGCAGTTTTTGAAAGCAATATAAAAAATGCAAGTTGGAGCTTTTTGTATCACTTAATAAAAATATATTTTACATAATATAAAAAATGCAAGTTATTTGACTGATGATTAAATATAAGGCAAATGAAAGCTGAAGGGCTGGTAGTGCCTATTCTATGGTCTTTTCACGTGTCACTTTGTTCTAGACTTTATTTGTTGGTAGCATATTATTAATCTTGGATAACAGTATATTTAGTGACATGTGAGATATCCATCTGGCTTTGAATATTGCTCCTTACAGATACTGATGTGTAAGGAGTTTGAGCCTATTTTCCAGCTGCAGGTAGCCATTGATCAGCATCACTTCTGATTACCTTGCTCCTGGCAGAAACCATACAACTTCTCCTCTAGGAAATTGAATATTGACTATGGGAATTACCTTGCCCAATGTGGCTTCTGTGGAACTCAGATCCTCCATGGTATACTTGAAGAGCTTCAGGACTTGTATCATTTGTGTCTACACAGATTTCCATTGAAGACAGAAGAAATGGATAGAGAGTTAATGGAAGATATTCACAAAATCACTATGAAAGGGGAGTCGGTACTGCTAGAGGATTTTGATCTGATGGATGTTGAGACATTCCAGCTGTGGTATCTTCTAAAAACAGGGAGATTATGGATTCTCTGCAGGAAAACTGTTCCATCAGCAGCTAACAGAACCACATGGGAGGGATTGATACTGGACTTGGTGCTTACCAATGGGGACAGTGTTTCTGATGTTGTAATGGATAATCATCTGGAATCCAGTGATCACCAGCAGCTGTGGTTCAGTATTAGAGTACAGGTGAAGAAGTTTCATTCAAAGGCAAGGATCCTAGATTGGGAAACTGAGCGTTGTGTCCCAGGCTGGAGGCACAAAGGCACATAGACTCCAGCCTTTTTTTCTAAAGCACTTTCAGTTTATTCACAGAAAAACAAAATGACTGCCTTCTAGAGATTTGAATCGGAACTGGAATCTGATCGGTTCCGGTTCCGATTCAAAATCTTAAAATTTTTATCGTCCGGCTCGATTTTTTTTTTATCGGCTGCGCCCGATCCGATAACAAAAAAACCCTCCCCCATCCTCCCAAACCCCCCAAAACTGTTTTAAAATTACCTGGTGGTCCAGTGGGGGCACGGGGAGCGATCTCCCTCTCTCAGGCCATTGGCTGCGTTAATAAAAATGGCACCGATGGCCCTTTGCCCTTACCATGTGACAGGGAATCCGTGCCATCGGCCGGCCCCTGTCACATGGTAGGAGCACTGGATGGCTGGCAATCCAGCCTGTCCAGTCTTGTTCAGCCTGCCTACTTCATCCAGCCTCATCTAGCCTGTACAGCCTCATCCAGTCTTCCGTGACTCATCCAGCCTGTCCAGACTGCCTTGCTTCAGCCAGCCTGCCCTGCTACAGCTTCTTCCCAGTCTTGCTCCTGCCTCCTTCTGGTCTCTTGCTTTCTTGATATCCTGGTACTGACCTCTGCTAGGGATCTTGACTACACCTTGCTCACCGCCACACTGACCCTTGGCCTGCACTCTGTATTTGTCTCTTTGCCACCTGCCCTGACCTCAGGCCAGCTCTAGATATTCTTTCTCTAACTGGCCCTAGGGATGCTCACCTACGTCTTGCCAGCTGCTGGAACCCAAGGGCTCAACCTGCAGGGAAAGGGGCTGCTATAGGTGAAGGGCATGACCACCAGCTGTCGGCATGGGCCTAGTAGGTTCACCTGCTAGGCTGTATCGATCATGCATCAACCAAGCCACAGCACAAGGGCTCATAACTGTGACAGCCAGCACCTCTCTGAAAACCTTCACTATCCTAAGATGTATTTCATCCAGCTCCATGGCCTTATCCACTTCCAGTTTTGCTAGTACCTCCCACACCATCACTTTTGTAAATAAAGTGGTATCTACCCCACCCACATACATGCTCTTATCGACCAGCATAAGTCCTTCCTACTCAGTCCCTTATGTTTAATGTTTCTGCTTTTTCCTCATCTTTCTCCATACCATGACCCTGTTTCCTTTCAATCTTACAATACTACCTCTGGTTTTCCTCCTTTCCCTGATAAATCTGAAAAATGTTTTATCATCTCACTTTACTTCTTTGGCGATCCTTTCTTCTACTCGAGATTTGCCATCTTGATTTCTTTCTTTTTTTTTTTTATCTCTTTCAGCTTCAACAGATATTCTTCTCTGTCTCTTTTTGTTTTCCTTTGTTCTGATTGAATTCTGATCCTTTTGCTTTTAGTTGTTCAGCTTTAGAGAACCATATCAGTTTCCTTTTCCTCTTCCTTTTATTCTTTTTTCTTAAATAAAGATTTGTTGCCTTGTTATAGTTCCTTTTAATTTTGCCCTTTGTTGTTCACCTCACCCACCTCCTCCCAGCCTTCTTGCTCCTTCTCAAGATATTTCCTCGTTTTAACAAAGTCTGTATTACTGAAATCCATGACTTTGATCTTTGTTTGCATCCTCTCCGTCCTAGTTGCTGTATGAAACCAGACCGCCTGATGATCACTTACACTCAGATGAGCACCTACCCAGACATCTGCGATACAATCTCATTTTTGTGAGCACCAGGTTCAGTAACGCTCCTCCTCTCATAGGTTTCTCCACCTTTTGTCTGAGCAGAGCCCCTTGAAAGGTATCATAATTCTCCCTAATCCTTACAGATTCCACAGCAGGGATACTCCAGGTTACATCCTGTACATTAAAATCTCCAATTTGCAGCACTAACCCCTTTTTTTCCCACCTTGTAGATGTCTTATGCCAAATCTCTGTCCAGTTCTTCTATCGGATTTGGAGGCCTGTACAGCACACCAATGTAAATGAAGGAGACATTATATTCTTCCTTACCCCACAAATTACTAGAGATGTGAATCGTGTCCTCAATCGTCTTGATGATCGATTTCGGCTGGGAGGGGGAGGGAATCGTATCGTCGCCGTTTGGGTGTTTAGAGTATCGTGAAAATCGTTAAAATCATGAACCAGCACACTAAAACACCCTAAAACCCACCCTCGACCCTTTAAATTAAATCCCCCACCCTCCCGAACCCCCCCCCCAAATGCCTTAAATTACCTGGGGGTCCAGCGGCGGTCCGTAGCTAAATCGGGGGAAGGGGGAGGGCAGGAAAACCGGCACACTAAAACACCCTAAAACCCACCCCCGACCCTTTAAATTAAATCCCACACCCTCCCGAACCCCCCCCCCCCAAATGCCTTAAATTACCTGGGGGTCCAGCGGCGGTCCATAGCTAAATCGGGGGAAGGGGGAGGGCAGGAAAACCGGCACACTAAAACACCCTAAAACCCATCCCTGACCCTTTAAATTAAATCGTTCAGCGGGGGTCCGGAACCCCCGCTGAACGACCTCCTGCAGTCGATCTCCTGCCGGCGCCATTTTACGTATGGAAAAAAATTTGCGGCAGGAAATTGCTCCCGGACCCCCGCTGGACCCCCAGGGACTTTTGGCTAGCTTGGGGGGGCCTCCTGACCCCCACAAGACTTGCCAAAAGTCCAGCGGGGGTCCGGAACGACCTCCTGCAGTCGAATCGTGTTGGTCTATGGCCGCCGCCGTTTTGCAAAATGGCGGCGCAGAATGGCGCCGGCTGAAGACAACACGATTCAATTGCAGGAGACCATTCCGGACCGCCGCTGGACCCCCAGGTAATTTAAGGCATTTGGGGGGGGGGGGGTGAGGGAGGATGAGGGATTTAATTTAAAGGGTGTCCATAATTTCTGGACTCAGGGCCAGGGCAACAAGAACACTCAAACTCAGTACAATGGTACAAAGTAAAATTTATTTGGCTTTACCAAGTGTTCCTGGGAGATGAGGTATGCTAAATGCCCTCTATCTTTTCAAAATTACCAGCACCTCCTCCAATACAGGAAGAGAACCTTCTTTTATAGTTAGTATTGCCGAAACTTCCAGAATGGCGTGACTGTCCAAAGACTTATTTAGAAAGATACATTATACTGTTGTCATGACAATCTATCATGTATAGGAAATGCTTGTGAGGATCACTCCCCCCAACTGAGAATTCTTCTAACCCTGTTCATCCTCCCACCATAAAAGTTCCTTTATCAACATGGCTTTGATGGCCTTTGTTCTTCTGTTCTTCTCTTGATATTCTTTGTTGTGTAAACAAATAGCAAGTCTGTGGCCTGAATAGGAAGCTCGGCATGAATTCTGTTTTCTGGAGCCAGGACTTAATTAAAACTGTAACCTCAGGGGCATCTTCATTCACCTGGCTCCTGTCCATTGAGATATGCATTTGTAAGACAAAAGCTTGCATCCTGGACCCAGCTTCCCTGTATTGTGGTGCAAACATTGTCATTGATGCCTTCCTGGCCTTTAATTATAGGCTTTGCAGAGCCTGCTAGTTTCCAGATCTTTCACATTCTTTGAGTCTTAAGATGGTCAGAAATTCACTATAGTTCACAGCCCTCTGAGGATTCTGGAAATGGCTGAATAAGCCACAGTGCTGCACCAAAATTATGAATTATATCAAGGGTCGGGGGTGGGTTTTAGGGTGTTTTAGTGTGCCTGTATTCCTGCCCTCCCCCTTCCCCCAATTTACGATTTTTTGACGATAAATCGGGGGAATTGTATTGTATCGTGGCCCTAACGATTTTTGACGATTTAAAATATATCGGACGATATTTTAAATTGTCAAAAAACGATTCACATCCCTACAAATTACAGTGCAGGATGGCTTTATCCCACTCTTGAGACTCACTCAACCACGTCTCTGTGATAGCAACAATATCCAAGTCCGCTTCCACCATTAGGGCCTGCAAATCTGGAGCTTTGTTGCTCAGACTTTGAGTATTTCTGTACATAGCTTTCCAGGTCAAACTCCCCCCCCTCCCCCCCCAGTTTGTTGCACTTCTCAGACACCTTTTCTGACACCTTTTCTGTAACTTTTCCAAAAAGTGGACACATTTTATTTTATTCTCGCACTACTTCCGTATTTGTGTGCATCGGTGGTGACATTTCAGTTCCATCGACTTCCTTCTGCCAGCCCTGTCCATTTGTTTAAATGCCTGATGTCATATGTTTTGAGTTTCTTCCTGCCACTCACAGATGCAGGCCATCTTTGCTGTATAATTTTTAGTTTTTTTTAATTCACTGCCCCAACCCCCAATGTATCCAAATCCTTCTTATTTACATCAGGTATTGAGCCATGCATTGAAGTTCTCTATATGAACTAACCTTTCTCTTCCCTTTCCATACACAGGTAACACATCTGAAAAGGCAACAGTCTGTGCCACGAGCCCAAGCTGCTTCTCCAGATCCAGGAAGTCACTCTTTACTTCTTGGATGCCGTTTCTAGAGAGGTCATTTGTCCCCAGATGGATGCTAACATCAGTTTTATATTCCTTACTTCCTTAATTGTATTGACAATCTGGTTTGTAGTTCTGCCAGCTGAGGATCCTGGAATGCATTTTATTGTTGTGTGTTCCTCCTTGCATTGGTGATTTGTTTTCTGCCTGTAATGGACATCTTTTCAGTATATGTCAGATTTTCCCATTGATTTCTATAGATCTGGCATGAATAAATGTGTCAGAGAATGCAAATGAAGTGATGTGGAAATAGATGTGTGAACACATATTTTTTGGCTTCTTTCCCTTAAATTGTCTGTCATCACAGCCCAAACATGCCTTTTTCTATAAGGGAATATCACCAGAGTGACTTTTAATTTTCAAAATGGAATAATGAGGCTCATGCTTTGGGAAAAGAGTCGGCTAATACATTCTCGGGCCGAAGCAATACAGTGCCTCAGCCGAGCGAGCTGGTTAAACCGTGGTTGGCTGCACATCTACAACCCCTTATGCAATAAGGGGATCAGCGAGTCCAAAACATGTGCCCCCCCCCCCCCGTGAATCTAATAGCACTTATCACATATAAATTCAAGTTAATGAGGCTATTAGCTATTACCACCTGATGCAATCAATAAGTGTGCCTGATGTGCACATTATTACCCTCAGAAATTAACGCCCGCACGGAGCAGGAGTTAAGTTTTGAGGAGCCCCTAAAGTTGACAGAAAAGCAGAAGATACTGCTTTTCTGTGGTTCCTCCACATTAATATTGTGGTGATATTAAGTCAGAGGAACTACAAAAAGGAATTTAAAAAAAAAAAAAAAACAATAAAAAAAAGTGTGCCCAGTCAGGTTAGGAAAACCTAACCTGTGGCTGAGCATGGGTTAGGAAAACGGACACTCATAAAACCGAGCATCCCTTTTCCTAACCGGCTGACAGCCCCCTCTCCTGGATGCCCACTGCTGAGGAGGCCCTAGGGACGCACAATTTACTCTAATGCCTCCTTTTTACCCTGGCAGCCCATTTGTATATTGCATCGAGCACCCTGAAGAAGTCGATTGGCATGCACTTTTTGCGCGCAGATATTGCATCGGCCTGTCAGTGGGGTAGAACAGCTTGGATCTGAAATACCTCATTTAAATTAATGCATTTTCAACACATGATCATTACAGTCAATCACAAAAGAGCAACACCGCCCTAAAATAACATGAAAACGAAAAAGAGAGGGAATACAGAATATGTTCCAAAAATCTATATAGCAAAGGATATACTTGAAAAGATATATACTCAAACACAAATTTTCTTCAAAAAAATGTTAAATATATGTCAAAACAGAAGAGACAATATCAGAAAGCCTGGTGCAAAGGGTGTAATCTGCTGTCTCTCACCCGCAATGGGCTTTGGGCAGTATTAGTGTTTCATACCTCACAAGTTTAAATCATATATCGTCATACCTCCAAAAAACGATATCTTACAAAAATATTTTTAGTTTTCTATATACTTAAACTCTCATCAATTCTCAAAAGTTTTTTACACTATAAGATTAAAAAGCAAAGGTAACTCCAGAAAAGGAGCTTATGTAATAGTTTAGTTTGACATAAAATCAAATCACTAAATACTAAGCTTCATTTGCATTCAAAACTCCGCTTCGGAAACTGTTTCAAAGCCAACCCAACAAGGACCATGTTTTGGCAAAAAATGTAATTTTTTTTTTTTAACATATTCCGTATACCTCATTATTGGCCCGATTTTAAATGCCTGGCGCATGTAAAAAAATGGGGGTTTCGTATGCGACCGGGCCTTGCGTGCACCGCACGCATTTTAAAAGGGGCCCGGCCACACGTGTAACCCTCGTTACGCGCACAACAGCCGGGCCAAAATAAAGGAGTAGTCCAGGGGCGGGGAGGAGTGGTGCAGAGGATGGGGCGGAGCGGAGCTGGAGGCAGCCAGTGCAGCGGCCAATTGCTGTTGTGCTGCGGGATCGCGCACCAGCAGCCTTCTGGCATTTTATTTATTTATTTTATTTTATTTTATTTATTTTCAATTTTTATATACCGAAATTCTTGTAAGAACTACAAATCTTTCCGGTTTACATAAAATGATAAACTGCCCCACAGAGAGAGGGGCTTTACATAGAACCGTAGAACAGATAGAACGATATATAATACGCAACTTATGTCAGCTCAGTTCTAAAAAAAGGAAACAAAAATAAGGTTGGGCCTTCTAAGGGGTCGGAGAGGAGAGGAGAAGAGGGAGGGAGGATAGGTAGAGGGGTAGGAAAGTTCCCTCCCAGTCTGCTCTTTAATTGGAGCGGACTGGGAGGGAACTGGGGGAGATCTAATCTCTTCGCCATGCGAAACATGCAAATTACAACCCCCCCTTGCATGCGTCACCCCAGATTTTATAACATGCGCATCCCGGGGTCAGCATGTTATAAAATCACATGGACGCGCCCGTGTATTTTTTTTTAAATCTCCCCCTATATTTCCATTCTTATCCCATTTGATTCTAGAGCTTTCTGTGCAGCCTCCTGTTCCAGCTTTTAGAAGCAACTATTTTTTTATTCACAATTGCCTAGATCAAGGCTTCCCAAAAATGTCCTGAGGAATCCTCCACTAGTTGAGTTATCAAGATATCCACAGTGAATATGCTTGAGATAAATTTGCATAAACCTGAGCTTTGATGTATGAAAATTCATCTCATGTATATTCATTTCCATCTCATGCATATTCATTGTGTGTATCTTGAAAACTCATTTGGCTGTGGAATCCCTGGGATAGGTTTGAGACGCC
The DNA here is from genome assembly GCF_901001135.1 of Rhinatrema bivittatum. Lineage (NCBI taxonomy): Eukaryota > Metazoa > Chordata > Amphibia > Gymnophiona > Rhinatrematidae > Rhinatrema > Rhinatrema bivittatum. Next base: position 800,158,052 of record NC_042615.1, on the reverse strand, counting down.
CTGGCCTACATAATTATTCTCCTTAGTCTCCTTCCAGTCTCAAAGTGGATGAAACAGTCTTTAGTGCATGTGAAAGATGCTGAATACACAATACTAGACAAAAAAGTTGTGTGCTTAACTATAAAACAAATAAAACGCAGGCAGTGGCAGAGCAAGTTTTCCCAACTTGCATTCCCAATGTCCCTCAGCTCTACTCTAGAAGCATCTCTAGGCGTGAGAGGATGATACTGGTTTCATGCCTGCACAATCCTTAACCTCGCAACTGAGACTGAAACTTTGCACCAACTTGATGTGGAGCTATTAAAGACATGGATATATATCTGCCCTCTGGGAAAAAGCCTCCGATCTCTACCTCATTACCCTTAGACCACCAAACAATGTTCATATGGTAATAATTTCTGATTAATACCAACCTGAATCAAATCTGAACCAGTGACAGAAATGATAGAGTCTGTAGCCTTTGCAGCTTCCTGTGGGCTGTTTAGCATTCTTTTGTCATACACAGTAGGTTTACCAAACCACATTTATCTGCTGTAGTGATTTTAACCAATATGTTTTTCTCCATTTTGAAGATGTGGCATGATTTAATGTAATTAAAAGTTTAAACTACAGATTGATAGACTGTAAGAAGGCATTTTTATGTCTGTGCATAATTTCTAATTATGAAATATACAGAGATTTAAATTAATGCATTTTCAACACATGATCAATTACTTTGTTTTTCCTGGCCATTAAGATCAAGTTTTATTGCATCAATAATGAGTGTAATAAAAATGTATTTCCCTCTTGGAAAGCACAAAAAAATAAAAGCAATGCTTGAATTTAGATTATTGAAAATGTTTCATTGTTCTTGCATTTTGTATTAGAACAACATGTAATACTGACATGATTTAAAAGAAATAAATAAATAATAGTCCTACCATAATGTTTCTTTATAATACATTTTCTATTTATAACATAGTGGCTATCTGCAACTATAAATAGGATTGGAAGAAAATTACTGCAATTTTTAAATTGTTTTGAGAACCATCAGAAAGATTTGTCTGCAAGAAAGAGTAATTTAGCATTTAGTTAAGTTTTTTAAGATAGCTGAGTTATTACTATGATAATAAAACTGACATAAAAGTCACTAGGAGGTTTATTTACTATAAGGCATTAGCAATAATGCAGATGTTTAACGCATGTTAATGCCTGCGTTACAGCTTAATGCATCATTAATGAATGTTAACATGTTCGACTTACTGCTAATGAAGTTTCCCACAAAATTAATTTTAGCATTAAAATGTAAATGACATCATGTAAATGTTAAATTATTCTAATTAGCTCATTTGGAACAGTTTCTTTTAATGCAAAAATCTGCATTAATGTTACTGTTAATGTGAAATAGAATTATTAGGCTTATGCAATAAAATACATGCTAAAAAAGTTTTAGCATGAGCTTGCAAAAAACAAAAAAAATGTTTATTTGTTCGCAAAAAATCTTCTTAACATGCTATGCAAAAAAACTTTTGCATTGACATATCAACTTTTGGCCACACTAGCATAACACCCCAAAAAACTATCACAAATGTATTGCTACCTTTTGAAATCCCAGTGCTAACAGGCTCAAAGTAAATGGGATGGCTAGCAAGAAGAAGCCAATGATGGGGCATTCTCTTCCTTCCCATAATTACATACCTCCTCCCTCCATGACAGGGGAAATCCCAACCCACTCCCATAGTAGAAGAAAATTCTCTGTACACCACAGGGTACGAAGCACCTAAGAACATAAGAACATAAGAAAATGCCATACTGGGTCAGACCAAGGGTCCATCAAGCCCAGCATCCTGTTTCCAACAGTGGCCAATCCAGGCCATAAGAACCTGGCAAGTACCCAAAAACTAAGTCTATTCCATGTAACCATTGCTAATGGCAATGGCTATTCTCTAAGGGGCGGATTTTAAAAGGCGCGCGAATAGCCTACTTTTGTTTGCGCTCCAGGTGCAAACAAAAGTACGCTGGATTTTAGTAGATACGCGCGGAGCCGCGCGTTTCTGCTAAAAACCTGGATCGGCGCGCGCAAGGCTATGGATTTTGTATAGCCGGCGCGCGCCGAGCCGCACAGCCTACCCCCGTTCCCTCCAAGGCCGCTCCGAAATCGGAGCGGCCTCGGAGGGAACTTTCCTTTGCCCTCCCCTCACCTTCCCCTCCCTTCCCCTACCTAGCCAACCCGCCCGGCCCTGTCTAAACCCCCCCCCTTACCTGTGTCGGGGGATTTACGCCTCCCAGAGGGAGGCGTAAATCCCCACGCGCCAGCGGGCCTCCTGCGCGCCGGGCCGCGACCTGGGGGCGGGTACGGAGGGCGCGGCCACGCCCCCGGACCGCCCCGGGCCGTAGCCACGCTTCCGTACCCGCCCCCAAAACGCTGCTGACACGCCCCCGAAACGCCGCGACGACCGGGCCCGCCCCCCGACACGCCCCCGACACGCCCCCTCGGAGAACCCCGGGACTTACGCGAGTCCCGGGGCTCTGCGCGCACCGGGAGGCCTATGTAAAATAGGCTTCCCGGCGCGCAGGGCCCTGCTCGCGTAAATCCGCCCGGTTTTGGGCGGATTTACGCGAGCAGGGCTCTGAAAATCTGCCCCTTAGTGAACTTAATAGCAGGTAATGGGCTTCTCCTCCAAGAACTTATCCAATCCTTTTTTAAACACAGCTATACTAACTGCACGAACCACATTCTCTGGCAACAAATTCCAGAGTTTAATTGTGCGTTGAGTAAAAAAGAACTTTCTCCGATTAGTTTTAAATGTGCCCCATGCTAACTTCATGGAGTGTCCCCTAGTCTTTCTACTATCCGAAAGAGTAAATAACCGATTCACATCTACCCGTTCTAGACCTCTCATGATTTTAAACACCTCTATCATATCCCCCCTCAGTCGTCTCTTCTCCAAGCTGAAAAGTCCTAACCTCTTTAGTCTTTCCTCATAGGGGAGTTGTTCCATTCCCCTTATCATTTTGGTAGCCCTTCTCTGTACCTTCTCCATCGCAATTATATCTTTTTTGAGATGCGGCGACCAGAATTGTACACAGTATTCAAGGTGCGGTCTCACCATGGAGCGATACAGAGGCATTATGACATTTTCCGTTTTATTCATCATTCCTTTTCTAATAATTCTCAACATTCTGTTTGCTTTTTTGACTGCCGCAGCACACTGAACCGACGATTTCAATGTGTTATCCACTATGACACCTAGATCTCTTTCTTGGGTTGTAGCACCTAATATGGAACCCAACATCGTGTAATTATAGCATGGGTTATTTTTCCCTATATGCATCACCTTGCACTTATCCACATTAAATTTCATCTGCCATTTGGATGCCCAATTTTCCAGTCTCACAAGGTCTTCCTGCAATTTATCACAATCTGCTTGTGATTTAACTACTCTGAACAATTTTGTGTCATCTGCAAATTTGATTATCTCACTCATCGTATTTCTTTCCAGATCATTTATAAATATATTGAACAGTAAGGGTCCCAATACAGATCCCTGAGGCACTCCACTGTCCACTCCCTTCCACTGAGAAAATTGCCCATTTAATCCTACTCTCTGTTTCCTGTCTTTTAGCCAGTTTGCAATCCACGAAAGGACATCGCCACCTATCCCATGACTTTTACTTTTCCTAGAAGCCTCTCATGAGGAACTTTGTCAAACGCCTTCTGAAAATCCAAGTATACTATATCTACCGGTTCACCTTTATCCACATGTTTATTAACTCCTTCAAAAAAGTGAAGCAGATTTGTGAGGCAAGACTTGCCCTGGGTAAAGCCATGCTGACTTTGTTCCATTAAACCATGTCTTTCTATATGTTCTGTGATTTTGATGTTTAGAACACTTTCCACTATTTTTCCTGGCACTGAAGTCAGGCTAACCGGTCTGTAGTTTCCCAGATCGCCCCTGGAGCCCTTTTTAAATATTGGGGTTACATTTGCTATCCTCCAGTCTTCAGGTACAATGGTTGATTTTAATGATAAGTTACAAATTTTTACTAATAGGTCTGAAATTTCATTTTTTAGTTCCTTCAGAACTCTGGGGTGTATACCATCCAGTCCAGGTAATTTACTACTCTTCAGTTTGTCAATCAGGCTTACCACATCTTCTAGGTTCACTGTGATTTGATTCAGTCCATCTGAATCATTACCCATGAAAACCTTCTCCATTACGGGTACCTCCCCAACATCCTCTTCAGTAAACACCGAAGCAAATAAATCATTTAATCTTTCCGCGATGGCCTTATCTTCTCTAAGTGCCCCTTTAACCCCTCGATCATCTAACGGTCCAACTGACTCCCTCACAGGCTTTCTGCTTCGGATATATTTAAAAAAGTTTTTACTGTGAGTTTTTGCCTCTACAGCCAACTTCTTTTCAAATTCTCTCTTAGCCTGTCTTATCAATGTCTTACATTTAACTTGACAATGTTTATGCTTTATCCTATTTTCTTCTGTTGGATCCTTCTTCCAATTTTTGAATGAAGATCTTTTGGCTAAAATAGCTTCTTTCACCTCCCCTTTTAACCATACCGGTAATCGTTTTGCCTTCTTTCCACCTTTCTTAATGTGTGGAATACATCTGGACTGTGCTTCTAGAATGGTATTTTTTAACAATGACCACGCCTCTTGGACATTTTTTACTTTTGTAGCTGCTCCTTTCAGTTTTTTTCTAACAATTTTTCTCATTTTATCAAAGTTTCCCTTTTGAAAGTTTAGCACGAGAGCCTTGGATTTGCACACTGTTCCTTTTCCAGTCATTAAATCAAATTTGATCATATTATGATCACTATTGCCAAGCGGCCCCACCACCGTTACCTCTCTCACCAAGTCCTGTGCTCCACTGAGAATTAGATCTAAAATTGCTCCCTCTCTCGTCGGTTTCTGAACCAATTGCTCCATAAAGCTATCATTTATTCCATCCAGGAACGTTATCCCTCTAGCGTGAACCGATGATACATTTACCCAGTCTATATTGGGGTAATTGAAGTCTCCCATTATTACTGCACTACCAATTTGGTTAGCTTCCCTAATTTCTCTTAGCATTTCACTACTTCATAGAAAGACCCCCATCCTCTGAGTCACTAGTTTCTGCCCCTCAGGCACAAAGATTTCAGGTCCCTAGCACCCTTCCGAAAAGTGAACTCACCCTTCAGAGGGCCCAAGTCTTCAAAGTCAAGCCTGAAGGTAAAGTCCTCCTGCCTGCAGCACTCCTCTTCCATAAATTATGCTGCGGCTACTACTACTACTTCTACTACTACTACTACTAGTATTCAAAATGGCGCCGGTGCTACCTTTGCTCTCACTATGTCACAGGGGCTGACGGTCAGTGACCTAGTGAGGGCAAAGGCTAGCGGCTGCCAGTACTCAAAATGGCGCCGGCGCTAGCCTTTGCCCTCTCTATGTCACAGGGGCCGACCCTCGGCCCCTGTGACATAGTGAGGGCAAAGGCTAGTGCCAGCACCATTTTGAATACTGGCAATACGGCCCGAGTGCAGGAGGTTACTCCCGGACCTCCGCTGGACTTTTGGAAAGTCTTGTAGGGGTCAGGAGGCCCCCCCAAGCTGACAAAAAGTCCCTGGGGGTCCAGCGGGGGTCTGGGAGCAATCTCCTGCACTCGTGCCGTTGGGTGCCAGGAACCAAACTGGCACCGATAGCCTTGCCCTTACTATGTCACAGAGGCTACCGGTGCCATTGGTCAGCCCCTGTCACATGGTAGGAGCACAAGATGGCACCAATGGCCATGTGACAGGGGCTGACCAATGGCACCGGTAGGCCCTGTGACATAGCAGGTCAAAGGCTATAGGCGCCATTTTGAACTGGTACCGAGGGTGTAGAGTGCATGGGATGGGCTCCCGGACTCCCCGCTGGCCCACCAGGGAGTTTTGGTAAGTCTTGGGGGGGATTGTTTAAATTGGCGGCTGAATAATTCAGCGAAAATTTGTTGTATCTGTGGGGAATCGTGATACGTTTCGCTTCCCCACGAATACAACGAATATTGGCACATCCATTGCGGATTGCCAATACATAAGGACCGAATGCACACCCCTATTGGATATGTGTACAGAAGAAAAGGAAAGAGACCCTGCAGCCCCTAAATGAGTTGGTACGAACATTACAGCATAGTTTTGGGGACCAAATAATGAAACTGAATTCAAGCTGGCTAAGAGGTTGGTAACTGAAGCACCAGTCCTTATTTCCTTGGACCCAAACATACCCAAAATAAGAACATAAGAACATAAGAACATGCCATACTGGGTCAGACCAAGGGTCCATCAAGCCCAGCATCCTGTTTCCAACAGTGGCCACTCCAGGCCATAAGAACCTGGCAAGTGCCCAAAAATTAAGTCTATTCCATGTTACCATTGCTAGTAATAGCAGTGGTTATAAACTAAGTCATAGCAGTTGCTATTTTCTAAGTCAACTTAATCAATAGCAGGTAATGGACTCCTTCTCCAAGAACTTATCCAATCCTTTTTTAAACACAGCTATACTAACTGCACTAACCACATCTTCTGACAACAAATTCCAGAGTTTAATTGTGCGTTGAGTGAAAAAGAACTTTCTCCGATTAGTTTTAAATGTGGCACATGTTAACTTCATGGAGTGCCCCCTAGTCTTTCTATTATCCGAAAGAGTAAAAAACCGATTCACATCTACCCATTCTAGAACTCTCATGATTTTAAACACCTCTATCATATCCCCCCTCAGCCGTCTCTTCTCCAAGCAGAAAAGTCTTAACCTCTTTAGTCTTTCCTCATAGGGGAGCTGTTCCATTCCCTTTATCATTTTGGTTGCCCTTCTCTGTACCTTCTCCATCGCAATTATATCTTTTTTGAGATGTGGTGGCCAGAATTGTACACAGTATTCAAGGTGTGGTCTCACCATGGAGCGATACAGAGGCATTATGACATTTTCCGTTTTATTCAACATTCCCTTTCTAATAATTCCCAACATTCTGTTTGCTTTTTTGACTGCCGCAGCACACTGAACCGACGATTTCAATGTGTTATCCACCTAGATCTCTTTCTTTGGTAGTAGCACCTAATATGGAACCTAACATTGTGTAACTATAGCATGGGTTGTTTTTCCCTATATGCCTCACCTTGCACTTATCCACATTAAATTTCATCTGCCATTTTGATGCCCAATTTTCCAGCCTCACAAGGTCTTCCTGCAATTTATCACAATCTGCTTGTGATTTAACTACTCTGAACAATTTTGTATCATCTGCAAATTTGATTACCTCACTTGTCGTATTTCTTTCCAGATCATTTATAAATATATTGAAAAGTAAAGGTCCCAATACAGATCCCTGAGGCACTCCACTGCCCACACCCTTCCACTGAGAAAATTGTCCATTTAATCCTACTCTCTGTTTCCTGTCTTTTAGCCAGTTTGTAATCCACGATGCTAGCAGTTAGATAAGTAGAGCACTCCTTCAACTGTATGATGGGAAATTGAAACCAGATACCTCTGTTCATAAACCCTTCTACACTCTCTCTCCATAAATGTTTGACCAGAGTAATGTTGTTAATATTTTTGTGGGTGGAGATCCTACAGTCTCAAATAATAGTCATAAAGCCTTTGTGCCTTTTATAAGAACCTTTGGTCTGACCCATGCAGGGTCTAGGGGGGCACTCCATGAAGTTAGCATGTGGCAAATTTAAAACTAATCAGTGAAAGTTCTTTTTCACTCAACGCACAATTAAACTCTGGAAATTGTTGCCAGAAGATGTGGTTAGTGCAGTTAGTATAGCTGTGTTTTAAAATGGTTTGAATAAGTTCTTGGAGGAGAAGTCCATTACCTGCTATTAATTAAGTTGACTTAGATAATAACCACCGCTTATACTAGCAATGGTAACATGGAAAAGACTTAGTTTTTAGGTACTTGCCAGGTTCTTATGGCCTGGATTGGCCACTGTTGGAAACAGGATGCTGGGCTTGATGGACCCTTGGTCTGACCCAGTATGGCATGTTCTTATGTTCTTATCTGTAGTAAATTTATAATAAGTAAACTGGGGCTGTGGATCCAGAAGCCTGGATTTGCTTACAGTGACCTTAGGAATCCTCTCCTCTCCTAGGAGTTGCTGAGTGAGATATGCACTGCATATGGGCCTTTCGATCTTCTGCTGCAAAGTATATGAGACCTCTGGAAGCTGGGACTGTGGTCTGTAGCCTAGATTTGCTTGTAGTGACCTCTGGAGACGACTCCTGGGGGCTGCAGTTTAGGATATGCAGATGAGCCTTCCGGGTCTCATCTGCTGGAAAGGATCTTGAAAAAGCTCCCTTGTGATATTATCATCCATTGATGCATATGTTCATGTTATAACTTGTACTATAGTAGAGTATTTCTATTTGAGGTTTTGGGATGGGGGGCCCTGGACCCTAATTAATTTTAGATTCATGGGAGAGGGGAGTGTTGGGACCTGGGACCCTACTCATTCTTGGTCTTTGTGGGGAGCAGGTGTTAGGAGCCCAGGAACCTACTTAATCTTCGTCTTAGGGGTGGGGGCTCCTTTAATCTTGAACTTTAGGGGGTTGGGAGTCATCATTGTGTGGTTACTTTCCTCTGTTTTTAAACTTTTAGGGAGTCAGAGCCACCTAGAGTTGGTGGCCCCAGGTTGAGCCAGGGGTCAGCACTGAACCCCCCCGCTCAATTTCTCCATTTTGGTGGCACTTTTTTTTTTTTTTTGGCCGACTCCTAAAATTGAGGCAGGAGTCTTGAGACCTGTGTTAGAGTCCCCAGCCTCCAGTTTCACATTCACCACTTTTCAAATAGGTGTAGATATTTTATCATGGCTGATCACCTTCTTGTCAGCCATAATAATATTTTTTTTTTTTTATCAGATTGCCTAGAATAAAAGGGTGGGTAAATGCAAAATATCACATATATATCACACAATGATAGTGCTCTATCATATATTATAGAGCATTTGTTGCATGATATATGCTGTTTAACGTGTGTTAGAGCACTACCACCAGTTTGATGAATCTCCCAGTAAATTAGGCATCTTAATCCTTTGAAAATTGACTACTATACTGCCAAGGAACCTGAGTGACCCCCAACAATCTTCAGTACACCCTCAACTATTTGACTCTAACTTTTATTGCAAAACAGACTACAGTACAATCCTCACATAACTTTTCTACAGATGAGTTTGGAATATATTCCAATTGAGTTCCAAACATATTTGAGTAAAAGTGTGTGAAACTCTAGTGGAATCTATTTCAGACTCATCTCTGAGAAAGTTAAATGTGACTGCCCTGTAATAGAACTGAAGAAGAGAAATTGGAAAAAAAATGAGTTACATCAAATACTGCACTCATGTTATCGAAAAAAAAAATAATACAGCATGCATTACTGACTAAAATAATCTCCTCAGACCAAGAACTGCAATCTGAGCATTCAAGTGATGAACTATTGAAAGTTTGTAGCATGATGTAATATTGGTTCAACCACAACAAATCATACATAAAAGATGCTATTTTATAGAGCTACTTGAAAAGTAAACAGTGTGACTCTGAGCTTATACATTTGGGGTGCTTCTTTTCTTTCTGAGTAAAATGTCCCCCAGTTCAAGGCATAATTCTAGAATCTTTGAATCTATGTAATAGCAAAGAATTATTTAAAACAGATCACCTTTTGTTCTAGGGCAGGAGTTCTCAATCCAGTCCTCAGGACACACCTACCCAGTCAGGTTGTCAGGATATCCCCAGTGAGCATGCATGAGATCGTTATGCATGCACTGTCTCCATTCTATGCAAATCTATCTCATGCATATTCACTGTGTGGATCTTCTGAAAACCTGACTGACTAGATGTTTACCAAGGACTGAGTTGAGAACCCTGATGTAGAGCAAATTATCATATTCCAACAATGACCCAGAAAAGCATTTTGCTTCAAATTTGATCTAATAATCCCAATGCAGGATTGAATCATTTCCATTTGCAGTTTGCCTGAAAATCCCATGCAAATGAATTATTTTGGTCATTACCATTAGATTTCAGCCTCTTAGCAGGTCTCATCATACTAAGTCTAAAATCCATCCCCAATTTATACTCAGGATGATTGAGATGGGCAGGTTGAAAGCATATGAAGTAAAAGAAAAACATAGCCAGGCTGGAAAATGAGGAAAGGGTACAAAGTGACAGTGAGAAAATACAGCGAAGGGAAATCAGTTAAGGAAAGGAGGAGATGAAGAAAGCAAAGATGAAGAAAATTTACTACAGAAGTCAACCTTGCATACAAATTAGGGCCTATATATTTTTGAATGTGTGCACTAAAGATGATTAGCATGTACATGCTATAGCATGATATACAATTAAAGGTCTATATTCAGACACTGGTCAGCTAGCAATACCCCGCTCTCGCCGTTTGTCTTGCAAAGTCCGAGCTTAGCCACACAAATGGTGTTGAATATGAAAATCTAAGAGCCTGATATTCAGAGTTCACACTGAATCTAACTTTAGGATTTTAAGTTTGGTGCCTAATATATTAGCCTTTATTCGGCCAACTTTAGGCACCTTAAATTTGGGTTGAATACAAGCAACTAAATTTACTTTAACATCAGTAGCTTGCACCTTCGTGTCCTCCCCTTTCCCGCCTCATCACCCATTACCATAATGACCCACCACAATTAAAACACTGTCACCACTTAGTTTTGGGGAAAATAGAGTGCAGCTTTTATTCACCATTAACATAAATAACAATACTGGTACCCGAGTCGCTGGTGTGTTTAACAAGATTAAAGACCTGGGCATCGCGCCAGCATCTGCCGTGTTAAGCCAGACTGCCCAATATTTTCCAGCCCCTCGCCGTGGCTCCAAGCAAGGGGGCCATTGCCGCCGGGCTGCCCACGCCCACTTGACATACTACTCCATCCCCTAGGACCTCCATTTTGTCCACACCATGTCCTCCAGGTCTCTGTTTGCCTACCGACTTGGGTACACCCCAACTGCGACAATTATACATGATTAAACATAAACTTTCAAACATATATTTGTAACTAAAAATTCTTTCTTACCAGCCCCCCCAACAATTTTATTTTTGCCTAATAACAGGGTGGGTGGGTGGGAACGCAGGCGCTGGCAGAGCAAAGAGGAAGTGCCGGGCACCCACAGGGGAGTTATGGCTGGCCTCAGATTCAGGATCAATGTGAGGCTGATGTCAGCCACTTCAATGTGACAACATCACGCTCACGTTCCTGCCCCTCCCTTTCCCCTTGCTTCATTGTTCGCCGGCTGGATTGCCAGGTAAGGGGAAGTCCCCTCGGGCTCACGCCATGTTAACAAGGGTGCCTCCCCACATGAGTGCATCACCCTTCTTAACATCAGTAGCTTGCACATTCATGTCCTCCCCTTTCCTGCCTCATCACCCATTACCACAATGACCCACCACAATTAAAACACTGTCACCACTTAGTTTTGGGGAAAACAGGCTGCAGCTTTTATTCACCATTAACATAAAGAACAATACCGGTACCCGAGTCGCTGGTGTGTATAACAAGATTAAAGTCCCGGACATCACGCCGGCATCCGCCATGTTAAGCCAGACCGCCCAATATCTTCTGGCCCCTGCCGTGGCTCTAAGCAAGGGGGCTATCGCCTCCAGGCCGCCCATGCCTACTTGACATACTACGCCATCCCCTAGGACCTCCATTTTGTCCACACCATGTCCTCCAGGTCCTCGTTTGCCTACCACCTCGGGTATCCCCGCCACCAGTCTGGGATAGTATCTTACTTGCCCAGGGCTTCCACCACCACCATTACTGCGGCCTACCCCCACAACTCAACCGTTGTTCCAATGCCTCCTGTATGGCATTATTAAATAGGTCATAACCCACTCCGGATAGATGTATCTTGTCCGGCCCATATAAGCCTTCGCATAACTCATCAGCCCAGTCATGCCTAATTTGTTGTCCTCCCATCCTCTATATCCATGATCCTACCTGCCTATTCACCTTCTTCCTACCTCTGCCCCACAACTTGTCTTCCCGTCGCTTGATGCGGCATATGACATCTGACCATATCAGCATGGTCTGGGGGGTCAACTCCATTAATGCCGCCAAATCCTCTTCATCATGTCAATCAGTTGTTTGTACGAATACTCTCCCAGATCATTCCTTCCCAAATGTATCACTATAATGTGGGGTCTCTCGAATGTGCTCAACTTGAGTCGTACGTCTGGTAGCAATTTTCCCCATTTCATTCCTCGCATTCCCATCCATAATAACTTGGCTCCCCACCGGGCCAGGCCTATATTTGCACCATCCTATTTCTCCTGTGCCCTCTTAGCGGCCCAATGTATGAAGGAATGTCCTAACACCCATACTATCCTTCGCTCTGAGCTCAGACCTGTGAAGGGATGAGTTAATAGTTAGGAGTTGCTCTGCACAATTCCAGCCTAACATACAGGTTGGCTGCTGAGGACTGCCATTAGCCGATCTTATGTATGGTGTCCATGGGCAGGCCCGCTTGCACTGTGCTGGTGGCTGCTCCAATCCTAAACAAGTGTGTTCCATATTCTGCTGGATCAAGCCCAATTTCTGTTGAGGCCGTCCGGAGAACAGCTGCGAACTGAAATTTCATGAGGTGGTACCCTGTCTGCATGCACCAGTAGGTGCATCTCCCCTTTGGCCTTGCTTACAGAAAATGAGTTATATTCTTTACTGGGCAAGATACTTGTGATACTAATTGTGCTAATCTAAACTCCACCCCTCTTGCCCGCTGATCCGTTTTCGATCGATGCACTATTATGCTAATGCTCTGACCCTGTGCCTGTACATTATTAAATAGTATAGCATTTATTCCTCTATCTTTTTTGATGCAGCCACCAGCTCACTAACCCGCATTGCCGTGAAAAATGCCGTGGAAAAAACAGCCCTAAATAATCCTGTTTCGAATTCTGATGTGCATACTTGTGGCCTAGCATGCCATAAATGGACCAGTATGTTGTGAGTTATTGGCCACCTCTTATACCCCTCCCATTCCAAACCCCTCACCCAACCTGCCAACATTTTCTTGACCATGAAGTTATCAAGCGGATCCCCTCACCCCTGTGCTTTCATGAAGAATTCAAAACCCGCTAACTGATTTACTGTTGCCCCTCTAGACAACAATGACTCCTTCGCCCGAGAGATGAACTTGACTAGGAGTTTGCCTTCTACCGGTCCCGTTACTCATCCTTGTCCTGGTAAAAATTCCTGCACCCTACTAAAACCCCTGCAATTCGCTTTCCATGTCACCGGGGCTACTGATGCCCTCAGCAGCTCCCACTCGGTAGTGTTCCAATCCACCATAAACGGTCCGGGATCGGTACTGCCTCTTCTTCTGCCTCTGGTACCTGTTGGCAAAAGAGATCCCACTTAGCATGGGAAAGGGAATTCGCTATTCTGTTACTAACACCAGGTACATGCTTAGCCTTGATGGTCATGTTCAGTCGCAAGCTCTGAAGTATTACCTCCCTTAGCAATGCCGATACCCGAGAGCATCACACCAAAAAACAATTTTCTTGTTGCGCAACATCAGGCCCCCAAACTGTCAAAGCTACCAGTATCGGGAATAACTCCAGAAAGGTTATGTTCTTTACTAGACCATTCGTCCTCCACTCGCTTGGCCACTGGGCTGCGCACCATGCACCCTGACAGAACACACCGAATCCCCATCTGCCTGAGGCATCAGTATGTATGTCCAAATCCCGGTCACCACATTGTCCTGCCATATGGCAACACCATTAAACTTGTCAAGGATTTCTAGCCACATCAATATGTCCTTCTTCATAGGATTGGACATTCTAATATGGTGGTATGGGCGTCTCACTCCTCTTGTCACATCCACTAGATGCCTAAGGAATGCCCTACCCATGGCAATCACATGCAAAATTAAGGCTTCCAATTAATGACTGCATGGTGACCAAAGTGATCTTCTTGTTTGATAAAGCTTGCCTGAGCGTACTCCGCAGCTTCTGCAATTTTCTAATGGCAAATTTGATGTCATTGCCTGATTATTGAGCTCGATCTCCAAAAAGGATAGAATCATAGTCGGCCCTTCTGTTTTTTCCCACGCTAATGGGACCCTGAACTCCTCCACCATACTCTGAAATATCAGCAGGGTTTGTAGACAAGTGTCCCTGTCAGGCGGGCCTATGAATAGAAAATCGTTGAGGTAGTGCACCATATTACAGTTCTTTGAATAATACCCAAAGCAAGAACATGCTAAACATCTCAAAATATGCACAGGTTCTATGTAAATCCCCTCCCCTTTGTTGGGCATTTCACTGTTATATGTAAACCGGAGTGATTTGTATTTCATACAAGAACATCGGTATATAAAAATTACTGGCAGCCGATGGCCCGAGTGCAAGAGATCGCTCCTGGACCCCCGCTGGACCACCAGGGCTTTTGGCAAGACTTGGGGGACCCTCCTGACCCCCACAAGACTTGCCAAAAGTCCATTAGGGGTCCGGGAGCGACCTCCTGCACTCGGACAGTCGGCTGCCAGAATTCAAAATGGCGCCGATAGCCTTTGCCCTTACTATGTCAGAGGGGCTACCGGTGCCATTGGTCAGCCCCTGTCACATGGTAGGAGCACAAGATGGCGCCGGCCATCCAGTGCTCCTACCATGTGACAGGATCCGGCCAATGGCATGGATACCCTGTCACATGGTAAGGGCAAACGGCCATCGGCGCTATTTTGATTAGTGGCAGCTGATGGCCCGGGAGTGGGAGGACGGCCCGGAGTGGGAGATCGTGGGAGATCGCTCCCGGGACCCCCACTGGACCACCAGGTACCTGTAAACATTTTTTTGGGGGGTCGGGAGGGTGGGGGAAGCTAAGGGGTTACTTTTAAAGGGTCGGGGTGGCTTTTTTATTTATCAGCTCGGGCGCAGCCGATAAACAAAACCGCAATTGGGCCCAAGTGAAAAAAACCCACATGTGAATCGGAACCGGTATCCGAACCGATTCTGGTTCCGATTCACATCTCTAGTTCTTATGTTCTTAACTGAAAACCTAAAATGGGAAAACTGTCAGGGTGAACCGGGAGTAATCTGAATGCTGATTTTATGTCCACCTTCACCATTAATGCCCCTTTTCCACATTGTCAATAGTGTAATTGCTTTGTTGAATGAGGCATATTGCACCGAACACGCTTCCTCCGGCAAGTTGTCATTCACTGACTCTCCCGATGGGTGTGATAGTTTTTGTTTAACCTGAACTCCCCCAGTTCCTTCTTTGGTACGACCACCAAAGGTGCTAACATCATCACCCGGAACGGGGGGGGGGGGGGGTGTGAATTGTCCTGCCATTCTGCCTACCTCATTCTCCTTATCCACATTTTGCTGAACTATCTCTGCATGATGGACGGTGAAAGGAGCATTTACCACAACTACATTACTAGTTTTTCCTTGAAATGGCATGGTAAAACCATGCTGGAAACCTTCCCTTAGCTTCTGGGCATCTTTGCACCTAGGGTATATGGCTGGCCATTTATCCATAGCTGCCAGTCATACCTGTGAAGGAACCCTTAACATTTTACCATTACTTTCCTTTACTACCACTCCCTCCCAGATTCCCTGTGCCTCTCCTCATACACTTGGTCGCCAGATGTGGGGTGGCACAGATCAAACACATGTGTTTAAACTTGCACTCCTGGAATTTACACCCCGACTTGTTAAGCCACCAGCATACTTTACTATTTCCGTTCTCCCCCCAGTGATTACCCCCGGAAATAGCCGGCCAATATATGCCCACCCTGCCTTATTGGGTATCCCTGCATTCACGGCCTTGTTGGTCATTTGATGCAACCACAGCCCCACATCTTGAGTTCCCCAAGATATAAATTGATTTTCCTCCATCTTAACCCTAAACTTGTCATCGTAATTTAGCCAGGCCCATCCCTGGTATTCCTTGAATGCTTCCAAAATAATGTCCGCATAACTGAGCACTGGGGCATACTATGAAGGGTCATCCCATCCTAATACACTAATCATTCTCAGGAACGACCTGGTCCAATTGGTAGTTTCTGGGAACCTTTGATTCTGCCCCTTTTGTGTCCTCCTTCTTCTTCCCTTTCATCTTCTCTGTTATCCCTTTTTGACCTTCAAGTATTGTAAAGATGTCTATATATTCCCTCTTCCTTATCTTGGTCCTCAATGCCTTGGGTATGCTCTCCCAAAGCTCAGATAAGTTAGGAAGAGTCGGTTGTGCTCTGCTTGTCTCCAGGGAGTCTCGTGCTGGCCAAGCGGGGGTGTCTGCCAATGAGTCACTCCCATCAGAGTTGCCCCCGATGACCCTGTACTTGAACCGGTCCTGTACCTTTTTCTTTTCTTACCATTTTTCTTCGCTTCCCGTGATACCCTTAACTCTGCACCTCAGGCCTCTGCCGCTGTCTCCTGCTCCGCTCTTGTCATGGCAGCAGCACTGGGCTGCCCTGAGTCATTGCTGTCTCTGCTGGTTGATGTTTTGGCACTCACTTCTGCGTCCTGGGATGCCCGTACTCCCCCCAGCTCATCCGGAGCTGCTTGGTTCTCTCCTTGCACGATCGTTGCAATATCCGTCGTGGTATCATGCGTGCCCTCCAGTGGCACCTCCTGTCAAATTGGCGCTCCCGTATTCCAGCTGATTCCTTCTACCATGACTGTATTCCCTGCCTGCATGGGATACTGTCCCATACCAACCTTCCAGCTTGCCGTTGGCTGCCACCATGGGTGACACAACTGCAGGTATCCTTGTGGGAACATGTGTGACAATTGTAGTGCTGGTGTGGTCCATGATGCTCCCCAGTTAAGATTTCCATCCTGCCCTCTGCCCTCAGCAGCTGCACTGGCTTGCCCTTGCATCCCTGTTCCTATCAGGGACCACAAGGGCCAAAATGGCCACTATGCTGGACCGCAGGCACCGCTCACTGGGTGTATCATGGCTTGCCCTTGATTGCTGTTCGGCTCTGCTGCACTTCCTTTGCTTTGCTCTCCCTGTGTCACTGCTATGTTGCCACTCTGAGGTGTGCTCAATTCTGCTTCTGATGCCACTGACTGTCTCCTCGTTCTTCCCTCTGCCTGAGCCTTCTGTCTCCTCGTACCTGATCCCTCTTGTCTTCGTCCAACCATTCCACTTCCCATGGCCATGTTAGGGACTCTGTCTCCTGTTCTCTGGGGTTGGCCTCCCTGTCTTTCTAGCCGCTGCCCCCCTCCCTTGGGTGCTCCTTTCTGTGCCCATCCTCTTCCACCAGCCATGTGGACAGTGGGACAGTACCTGCAGTGGCAATGTGTCTAATTTTTTTTTTTTATAGGAGGGGGTAGGTGAAGGTTTTTCTCCCCAACGGCGTGATTGAGGCTTGCACTTACGGCTTCCAGTGATATGAGATAGTCGGGTCCTTCCGAGGCATTCTCCTGCCTCCGGGCCACCGGCCACATGGTTTTTCTTTTTTTCTTATCACTTTCGCCGCTCTTCCAGGCCTCTGGGCCACCCGACCATGTGGCTCCCATTCTCTCCCAGTCCCCTGGGCCACCTGACCACGAGATTTGCTCCCAGTCCTCCGGGCCGCCAGAACATATGATTCGCATGGCTGCTGTGGGTCCTGCAACACGGGCACTAGCCGAGCAAAGAGGAAGTGCCGGGTGCCCGCAGGGGAGATATGGCCGGCCTCAATCTCGCGATCAACGTGAGGCTGACATCAGCGGCGTCGACGTGACGATGTCACACTCGCATTCCCGCCCCTCCCTTTCCCCTTGCTTCCTTGTTCGCCAGCAGGATTGCCAGGTAAGGGGAAGTCCCCTCGGGCTCGCGCCATGTTAACGGGGGTCCTCCCTGCATGATCGTGTCACCCTTCCATACCTTTGATTATGCTGATTTTGGGCACTAAAAACCTAACTTTACATGCCTTCCCTGCCCCTCTCCTGTCCCTGCCTACTTTTATTGCTCATGAGTTGGTATAAGTGATATTAAATGTGTTGAACGGATGGGGGATCTGGGTGAATTGGGGGATGTTCAGAATAAAGAACTAGGAAAATCTTGATGAAGTTGAGAAGGACTAATTGGTAACATTGGTAATTTCAGTCACATGCCTATGTTTTAAAAAGTGTCTGACTGAAAGACCTACTTTATTTTCACACGTAAAATATATGCACATATATAATATTAAAATAGGTGGGTAAAGTGCATGCCTTCAATGCATTGGTATATGCTGGTTTAATAAGTTACATGCATTCATGTGTAAGTCTTCATATGCGTATTTTAGAATAACGCACATATCTGATTCACGTGGGTTATAAAATACCAGGGTAGATCTACGTGCAGCCAGATGCATGCGTATATGCCACTGCTCATAGTTGTCTGAAAGTTAAACTCTTTGGTTCCTAAATTAAGTAACTCAGTCAGGGCATAATTTGATTTTCCAGATCTAGGCACCTAACTTAAAAGAAGTTAACTAGTACTTTTGATCTGGGATTGTTTGGAGAGTGCCAGGTGGGGTGAAAAGGCTGTAGCTACAGATGTGGATAGGAGGACGGTGGGCATGAAGAGGGGTCTCACAGGCCAAATTAATTTTCTAATTTGCAGGGGAGATGGGGAGACTTCTTAGGTAATAGACCCACAATAATTTGGAACATTATTGGGGAGCAGTTGAGAGAAGGGGAGCTCAGGTGCATTGCCCAACATTAGTTTTAGTTTGTTATGCAGTAGGGGACTGGAAAGGCAGGCCTGCTACTATTTTCTTCTTCTTTTTTTTTTTTTTTTAAGTTTAATTTTACTGCCACTTAACTGCATGTGCTTTACTATAGCCTCCTAAGTTAAAAGGTATTTGCGTAATGTTACCCAAATAAATTTTGGCTTGTATATTCAGTGGGACATTTATCCCATTGACTATCCATAATAAACTAACTACAGGGACTATGTGGAGGCTGAAGTGGGAAAAGGTGCAAGCGGCATGGACAGAAAGAAGGGACTGGGACAGGGAAGGAAGAGATAGCAGAGGTCTGGCTGGGCCCCTGAAGCAATGAGAATTGATGAAAGTGAGTAGAAAGAAGTCAGATAGAGCTGAGGTGTGAAAGCAACTCCAGACATTTACTGGAATTTGGCCAATTAATGTGATAGAAACTGGGTGAGCAAACAAAACTCTACTTCCTCACAGGGCATGGGCCCTGTGAGGAAGCAGGGTTTCATTTTGAGTGAATGTGTGGAAACCAAGACAAATGCATGTAAGGGAATAAATGAATTTCCCTAACAACTATTGTAATTGTCTGTAGCATGGCCTCTTTCAAAAGACTACCAGAGAGCTGTAGAGGGATCTAATTCCAGATGTATACAGATGATATAGAATTATTTGTGCAACTGGGCCCCAGTACAGAGGAGGTAATATCCCAGATGTACAATAGGGATGTGCATTAGTTTAAAGCTAAATAA
Organism: Rhinatrema bivittatum; assembly: GCF_901001135.1. Lineage (NCBI taxonomy): Eukaryota > Metazoa > Chordata > Amphibia > Gymnophiona > Rhinatrematidae > Rhinatrema > Rhinatrema bivittatum. The sequence goes on along the minus strand of NC_042615.1, from coordinate 800,138,627 downwards.
AAAATGAAACAAATAGAAGCCAATTAGTTTCTTTCATGGGGTCCTGAAATGAATTGAAAGAGCTACATGAATTAAATAAATCCTATTTGTTACATTTGTTTGAAACTGAATATTTTCTGTAAGCCATTATAGTCAAAGGACTCATAGAAATCATAGGAAAGCAACAGGTCCATGTGTCCAGTTAGAAACTGATACAGTGTAGAGCTGGCAGTCATCAGAGAAGGGAGAATGGGAATGTTGTCAAGGAGATAAGAGGAATGACGTATCACAGTGAAGCATTTTCCAGTCTGACCTATCAGACTGTGATGCTGATCTTAAAGACTGAGGATGTTGGAAACTTGCTCTGTATTGGTTCTCAAGACATTGTTTGTGTAAAAGCATAGCTCTGAGTTCTTGCTAAATTTTTTTGATGTGGTATATTATATAGTCTCATTCTGTAGGGATATGAATCGTTTTTTGACGATTTAAAAAAATCGTCCGATATTTTTTAAATCGTCAAAAATCGTTAGAGTGCACGATACAATAGAAATTCCCCCGATTTATCGTGAACAATCGTTAATGGGTTAGTGTCCACTAACGGGAGTTATTTGGGGGGAGGGCAGGAAAACCGGCACACCAAAACAACCCCTAAACCCACCCCGACCCTTTAAAACTAAACCCTTACCTTCCCCCACCCTCCCGAACCCCCCCAAAACTTTTTACGAGTACCTGGTGGTCCAATGGAAGCCCTGGGACTGATCTCCTGCTCTCGGGCCATCGGCGCCATTTTGGCTGCCACTAATAAAAATGGCGCCGATGGCCCGATAAAAAAAAAAACCACCGACCCTTTAAAAATTACCCCTTTGCTTCCCCCACCCTCCTGAACCCCCCCCCCCAAACCATTTTAAAATTACCTGGTGGTCCAGTGGGGGCATAGGGAGCGATCTCCCACTCTCGGGCCGTCGGCTGCCACTAATAAAAATGGCGCCGATGGCCCTTTGCCCTTACCATGTGACAGGGTATCCGTGCCATTGGCCGGCCCCTGTCACATGGTAGGAGCACTGGATGGCCGCGCCCCCACTGGACCACCAGTTAATTTTAAAATGGTTTTGGGGGGGTTCGGGAAGCAAAGGGTCGGCTCGGGCGCAGCTGATAAAAAAAACAATCGTGCCGAACTATAAAAATTGTAAGATTTGAATCGGAACCGGAACCAAACCGATTCCGGTTCCGATTCACATCTCTATCATTGTGCCAGCCCATCAACAGCCCTTCACACAAGAGAGGAAAGCAAAGCAATGAGGCAGCGCTGCATCACAATATCTGTGTCTCATTGCGGATTTATATTGCTTCATTTGTAGTTGTTGTTCTGTTTTTTCCTTTCTGGTGATTGAAACCTCCGGTACACTTGAGATTAGTTATGTATTCTCTGTTTGCCTAGCAGTGGGCACAGTGTGGGTATTGGGTATTATGAAGTGGGCATAAGTGAGCAGTGAGGGCAGGGAAGAGAGTGCAGCATCACAGGGAGTGAGCATAGTGTGGGCAGTGGGCATTCTTTGTTGTAATCTTCACATCCCCGGTGACATAAAAATGATCATGTCTAGGACAGGGAAAGGCAAAGCAGATGAAATAAATGTAAATGTGTCCAAAATTGGGCACTAGCAGTGCCAGGAAGAACCCAAAAAGTAGTCCTGCACTGAAACTGAAGCAGTATTTATTCTGGACATCTAAGACAGCAAGAGGCAACTGGCATATGGAGATAATGATGTGCCACTGCAGATGACAGTGGGTGTATTTCTCTCTAATCATCTGTTTTCAACAAGAGGGAAATGTTTGCAGCAGATGAAGCAGTGAAAGCCTTATTTTCCTCCACTGATTCAGATGAAGAGTCATTACTTGGCTTGCCTGAATCAGAAGATAGTGAAAGTACACTGGAAGAAAAAAATTAGGGAGGCGTGTGTTAGCCTCATCATCCAGTTCTTTGATGGGGGAGACAGGACAAAATGAGGATGTGGCTGAAGAGCAGGCAGCAGAGGTAGAGAGCGCAACTGATGCCCCGGGCATTGTTCCTCAGAGTCCAACCTCTACCTCAGCTCCAGTGTCAGCATCCTCCACTAAGGATGCAAAGAAGGGATTGCAGAGGAAATCCATGATCTGGAGACCTTTCCAAATAAGTGATGAACCACGCTTTGCAAAGTGTAAGCACTGTGCAAAGGACACAAGTCGTGGGAAACAAATGGGACACTTAACTAACACTGGAATGCATTATCACCCACAGAAGAAGCTTCCCTTAGTACTGGCACCTGGAGAGGGTGGAAATGGTACTGATAGCTCAGGGTCCCCCTCTTCCTGGCAGAAAAGAGGACAAGTGTTCCCCAAGGTGATCCCATGCCCTAAACCCCTTCCAGCAGTCAGATGACATTTAAGCCACTCCCTGCCAGGCATCAGAAGCGACAACCTATGAATGAAGAATGGGCTGGGTTTCAATAGCGATGTCCTGGGGCAGGAGACAAGCAGCAGCCAACGTAATAACAAAGACCATGGCTAAAATGATTGCCCTTGATAGCCAGTCTCTCTGCAGCTAGTAGAGAATGGGGGCTTTCTGCATTATACAAAGCTGGCATTCCCATATTATAAAGTCCCCTCCAGAACCACCTTTAGTAGGACAGTCATCCCCAGATAGTACAAGCAGTGCTGAGATTGCATCCAGATGCAGCTGGCTAAAGCAGAAGGGAGTAATATACATTTCATTACCGACATCTGAACCTCCATGAATGCTACGCCCTCCTATCTCTCTCTGACTATACACTGGTAGGATCTGATAGAAGCAGGGGCAGGCAGCAGCTCTAACAAGAATGGAGGAACAGGGTGCAGGTGGGCATTGCTGCACATTCAGTAAATGGATAAGTCCCATACCTATGCAAATATTCCATCAGCTAAAAGACAGATGCTGGAGTGTTGGCAGTTAGACAGGAGAGCTAGGAGTTCAAATACTGGTTTCTTTGTGGTAGACAATGACACAAATATTGTAAAGGTGCTACAAGATGGAGCTTTGAAGGAAACCAATGTTTTGCACACACTCTGCATTTGGTTGTGAAGGATGCACTAGGTCTAGGGTCTAAGAGCTACCAGAATGATTTTTTGCAGAACTTTTAGATAAATGCCAGAAATATCCTTCTTAGTGAATGTTCGGCAAATAGTGTCTCAGATCTAGAAGTGAAAATTAAAAGTTACAATTTAAAGAGCCATTTTGTTATGCATATCAAATAGCCATATGTTTAAGAATTTTGTTAAGAAATAGCATTAGCAGATTTTAGAGCATAACCTGGGAAATGTAATAGATGGGAGCACAAATGTAACTGACATATCAAATTTGAACATTAACTTACTTGATACTGGGTTCTTAAAAATGTATCTTTACTCGGTGAGCAGAATGCTCTGACAGTTTGCTACTGAGGGCTGACAATCTGCCTTGAGCTTGGAATGGAAACTGACAATGCCTTGTCCTGAGCTTGCCTTGACCTCAGAATGGAAACTGATTATGCCTTGTCCTCAGCCTGCCTCGACCTCAGAATAAATCTTAACCAAGCTTCGCTTTCAGCCAGCCTTGACTTCAGGACTGGATCTTGACCTACACTGTAAATCCTACTGCCTGCCAGAATCTAAGGGCTCAACCCAAAGGGGAGGTGGTTGGCTAGGCAGAAGATCGTTGACTGGGGTGACTAGGCTGCCACCTGACAATGTCTAGCCTGTGCCTTCATACAAAATAGACAGAATCAACTTGACAGTGGCATAATGACTCATCTCCAATGTGACAAGTGCCTCCATGAATATTTGTTTCTCCTAGTTTCTTTGTTTTACTGGGATTTTTGCTTTTCTCCAGAAAAAAAGACTCCTCGCCTCCACCTGAATTGGAAACCACAAATAAGCCATTCTCTGTATGCAGTGCAACAATGGAAAACCAGAAACATAAAAAGGTCAGTCCTCATAAAACAGCAATAAAATCAAGAATTATAAAATCATCAGTCATAATAGTAAAACCATACTGATACAAAGAATAAATATTTCAAAACAGCTGATGAATAGAACATCCAATACTTAAAAATTCATAAAACTTGTCCAAACTCCTATTAAACTAATGATTAAAAAAAAATTCTCAGCTTTCAATAACTGGGAACTTCTGATTTTCAGATGCCCTGAGATTGTCATATATTAGCAGGAGAGTAGGGGGTTGTTGCATGCATACCCCTGCATGCTCTCTCTCCTGCTCTCAATTACACACATTCACATGGTCTCTCACATGCTCAATCATTTACTCTCACACTTTCTCTCTCACATGCTCAGTCACACACACTCACATGCTCATTCACATGCTCAGTCAAACACACACATGCTTGCTTGCTCATAAGATCAGTCACACACATGCTTGCATATTCAGCCACTCATAAACACACACACACTCACATACTCAAGCGCTCACTCATACTCGGTCAGTCACATGCTTAGTCACATACATGCTGACTGCTCACATGCTCAGTCACACACACATTCACTTGCTCACATGCTTAGTTATACACGTGCAAACAAGCTTTATCTCTCTCTCTGACATGCTCAGTCACACGCACCCATACACACACATGCTTTCTTACTTGTTTCTCCCCTCTGGAAGCACAAGGAGCAGCAGCAGATGCCTGCTCTTTTAGACCATCAGACTTTCTGCTAGCCTCAGGCCCAACTGCTATAAGGAGAGGGGAGGGGGGGGGGGCGCTCTTGCGCGGAAACCAAAATGGCCGCCTGAACTTTTTGCTCCGGGGTGCTACGCCTGCTCTAAAGGGAATTTCCTTTACTATTTCAACATTTTGGGGGTGCCTTCGACCTCACCCGCTTCCTTAAGATGTCTGGCACTAAAACCGGCAAAATTGAAGCGGCGTTCGCCTCAGCATCCGGCACAAAACGATCGAAACCGGACCCGCCCTCGCCTGACAAGGCCGCGCCGGCCAAACCCATGGCGTCTGCTGATTTAGTTCTTTCGGAATTAAAATCGATGAAGGATATGTTTCAGACTAACATGGACAATACCATCGCCATTCGAGCAGACGTTCAAGCCCTATCGGCTCGATTTGACCACCTTTCTCACAGGCTCGACGACGCGGAGTCTCAGGTCTCATCCCTTCTCATGACGACGGCGTCACTACCAACCTTGGAGAAGAATTTGGAGTCCCTGCGCAGGGATTGTGAAGATCTCTCTAACCGTAACCGCCGCAACAATATTCGACTCTTAGGAGTGCCGGAGGGTGTAGAAGGTAATGACGTCTTTGATTTCCTTACCCGTCTGATCTCCGATAGTCTTCAGCTCACCTTCACCCATTCGCTGGAAATGGACCCCCTCAGGGGTCCTCACTCTCTTCTACTCTGTTCAATATTTATATACTGCCCCTCTGCCACCTGCTCTCTGACCTAGGATTGAACTTTTTCTTATATGCCGACGACGTTCAAATCCTCATTCCTATCCAAAATACTCTAAATGAAACCCTTCAACTATGGAACTCCTATCTCACATCCATCAATTCTCTCCTCTCCAACCTCCACCTTGCCCTCAATGCTTCTAAAACTGAGATACTCATAATATCTAATCAACCTGAACTTACCCTCCCCAATATTACATCCTCCCCCCACGTCTCATCTCCAACTGTCAGAGACCTTGGCATCGAACTTGACCAGCGCCTCGATTTCAAAGCCCACATTAAATCCCTTCTTAAGGGAGGCTTTTACAAGCTTCACATCATGAAAAAGCTAAAACCACTACTCCACACACAAGATTTCCGTCTAGTCTTGCAGACCACTATCCTTTCCAAAGTGGATTACTGCAATTCCCTCCTCCTTGGCCTTCCAGAGTCGACCATCAAACCCCTACAAATCCTGCAGAACGCCATGGCAAGAATCCTAACGAACACACGAAAAAGAGACCACATTACCCCTATACTGAAGGACCTTCACTGGTTACCCATTTCTTTCCGTATACAGTATAAAACCCTCACCATACTACACAACCTCCTCTACAAACCCAACCCCTGGCTCAAGGACTCACCCCACTTCCGCATAACCAACCGTCCTACCAGATCCTCCCACGCAGGTACCCTACATACCCCCTCCCTCAAAATCGCCCATCTCACCTCCACGAGAGAAAGTGCCTTTACCATAACGGGCCCTTCACTCTGGAATACTCTCCCTACCTTTCTCCGCCTTGAACCCTGCCTGGCCACCTTCAAAAAAGGCATAAAAACGTGGCTTTTCAGAAAGGCCTACCCGGAAACCAACCAAACCTAAACATTTCCACATAATCTACCCCGAAACCTACCAAACCTATACATTCCCACATAATCCCCCCCCCCCTCTCAGATTCCCAGCCTCCATCCCCCCCACCCCCACCCGCCCTTTCCCCCCCCCCCCTTCCTAAGGCTTTCCCTTTTTTCCCCCTCCTTAGGCCTTTTTTTCCCCCCTCCCTAGGCTTTTCCCCCCCTCCCAAGGCTTTCCTTTCGCCTCTCCTTGCCCGCCCTTCCCCTTTTATCCTCCTATAATTTTACAAATTGTTCAATTTAGTCCGATATAATCAATCCTATGCTAATTGTCACTAATGTAAATATTCCTTTTCTGTAAATAAGTTCCTTTTATTTTCTTATGTTAACGGTTGTTTTTTATACTCTCACTCATGCTACCTATCTTTCCCTCTCTCCTTCCTGTCTCCCTTACCCCCCCCCCCCCTTTCTGGCCTGCTCCCATCCCCCGGCCCCCTGTTTCATTGTAATTTCCTCCTTTAACTGAGTTACTTGTAAACCGGCGTGATGTGCCTCACGAACGTCGGTATATTAAAAGTTGTTAAATAAATAAATAAATAAATAAATAAATAAATAGAGTGAGCACACAGAGTGCCTTCTCGACCGCTCACTTCCTCACCCTATCCGAGACCAATTATCTTCAAACTCCTTCGATACCAGCAAGTTTTACAGATTCTCTCGGCTGCTAAGTCACGATCACCTCTTCAATACCAAGGAGCCACGATCCTATTCGTTCCGGATCTAGCGAAAACCACCGCTGCGAAACGCAAAGCATTTCTAGCGCTTAGGCCTCGTCTTCACTCTCTCGGAGCTAAATTTGGCCTAATGTACCCGGCAATGATGCGGGTCACCTACCAGAACCGCACCCACCTCTTTCATAGTCCGGCTGATCTTGAAGAATTTTTCCAGTCACTTAACTCTGCGCCAGAAATGATCACCTGAAAGTTGTCAGCGATTATTCACTTAACTGATTCCCGTGGACAATTCTTTTTTTTTCATCCTGTCCACCCCAGGAGCTAATCAGGCGTCCATGGTCCTCCCAGAGGCCCTATTTTGCCTTTTTCCAGCGGCGTGCATCTTTTTGTGATGTTCGCCAGCTGTCTTCAACTACTCTCCTTTCGCTATAGCATCTGGTATGCTACTCTTTTGACACAATGCTTGGTTTTTTATTTGTTTTTGTATCGTTCTTTCCTCCCCCTCCTTCTGGAGCATCTCAGTCCCTATGTCATCTCTCTACCTACACCCTGTTCTCACAATGGGACATGGACATTATGTAGCTTTAACGTACCACGACTCTCCTCATGGCGTCCACCATAGACTTCATCACCCTTGTTTCGCTAAATGTCAACGGGTTTCAACATCCGATCAAACGTAAGAAAATCTTGACTTATCTACAAACGCTACACACTGACGTCGCTTTACTTCAAGAGACTCATCTCACCGCCACAGAGTCTCTGAAGCTTAAACAGCAGTGGGTTGGCCACGTTTTCTACAGTCCGGCATGGAAGAAGAAACGAGGAACTGCAATTTTAATACACAAGCGTCTTGACATCACAGTTCAACACCAAAGCATGGATATTGAAGGCCGATGGAATCTCCTACAGTTCATTCTGCAGGATAGCTCATACACCATACTCAATCTATATGCCCCCAATGCGGACGATTCCGCATTCTTTCATGGAGTCTTCTCTAGAGTGCTCTCTCTTACTCCTTCATCATGCATTATAGGCGGAGATTTCAACCAGCCCCTTGATCCTCTCTTGGACAAAAAGACTGAAATTCGCTACACTACCTCAAAGGCGACCCATACTCTCAACCATCTCATGGCTCAACTGGGATTAGTGGACCCATGGCGACTACAACATCCAACGGACAAAGATTTTACTTTTTACTCTACACCTCACACATCCTACTCCAGAATCGACTTTTTCCTAGTCTCTAAGGCACTTACACCCCATATCGGAGATTCGCAAATTCGCTCTATACTGGTTTCCGATCATGCTGCTGTATCCTTTCGACTCACCTTGTCCTCGCCTATTCGTATTGACCGACACTGGAGATTTAATGCATCTTTGCTCTCTGACTCTGAATTTCTGCAAATGTTGTCAGATCGAACTTCTCAATACTATGATGCCAACTCAGGTTCCGTCTCCTCTCAAGGAGTGTTATGGGAGGCATACAAGGCTACAATCCGGGGGGAAATCATAAGCTACTCAGCGCACAGGAGGCGTATTCAAGCACAAGCCCTTCAACGCCTCCAGCAGACCTCGGAGACATTGGAACGGGCTCATTTAACATCTCCTACCGCTCTCTCCTTATTTCACCTCCAGCAGGCAAGATTCGCATACAACAAGCAACTGAGCTCCCAAGTTCAATTACATCTTTTTCATTCTAACGCGCAATATTATGCTGAAAATAATAAAAGCGGTAGGATGCTGGCCTCTTATCTTAAGAAGAAATCTGAGCGCGCCAGAGTGGTAAAAATAGTCACCCCTACGGGTCAACTTGCAACTTCAGACCAGGACATTCTTCAATCCTTCTCGGACTTTTATGCTCAGCTATACCAATCTGAAGTTTGTCCAACATCTGCTGACTTTGACTCCTTCTTTGCTGATCTTTCTCTACCTCAGCTTGAAGACACACACCGTCAGACTTTGGACTCTCCTTTTACTGCAGAGGAAGTGTCCGCGGCCATCATGGCCTTACCTCTCGGCAAAGCTCCGGGGCCAGATGGCTTTAGCACTGATTTCTACCACGCTTTTAAAAAACTCTTGTCTCCTCGATTATTGGACTACTTCGCCTCACTATCTTTATGTGATTCTGTCTCCCCTGCCTTTACTGATGCTCGTATTGTGGTGATCCCAAAGCCTGGTCGTGACCCTGCCTCACCGGCTAACTACCGGCCTATCTCCCTTCTCAATGTTGACTATAAAATATTCACTAAAGTCTTAGCCACTCAGTTATCCAAAATTTTAGGAACCCTCCTCCATCCTGATCAAACCGGGTTTATTAAAAATCGGCTCATAGCCAACAACACCCGCATGTTCCTTCATATACAAGAATCTCTTTTCCCGTCTTTGGAACCAGCTATTGCAGTTTCCTTGGACGCTGAAAAAGCTTTCGACCGTATCAAGTGGTCCTTTTTATTTGAGACCATGACTAGATTTGGGTTTGGTCGGACATTTATTAATTGGATTAAATTACTATATAGTTCCCCGACGGCCTCCTTATTTGTAAATTCTCAAGTTTCTCCTCCTTTTTCACTCCATAGAGGCACACGTCAAGGATGTCCCATTTCACCCCTGTTATTCGACCTGGCTTTGGAACCACTGCTCGTTGCTATTCGACAATCTCCTGCAATTAATGGCATAACTTTTGGTGATAAGGAATATAAACTTTCAGCGTATGCTGATGATGTGCTATTGTATATCACTAATCCTATCAGTTCTCTCACTCATTTATTTGCACTTATTGAAATCTACTCTTCATTATCTGGGTATAAGGTGAATTGGAGTAAAACTGAATTCTTGCCCCTGAACAATTTCTCTCAAACCCTTGACTTTTCCTCCTTTTCTATCCAAAAGGCGAAATCCGGTCTTAAATACTTGGGTATAAGATTTCACTCAGACCCTAAATTGACACTGGAATCTACTGAGCAAGCCACTTTGCAGCAGATTAAGGACATCGTCCTCCGATGGTCTCCCCTTCACCTCACATGGTGGGGAAGATTGGACACCATCAAAATGGTTCTTGCTCCCAAGATCACATTCATACTGTCGATGGTCCCGATCTTCTTTACTGATAATTTTTACAAATGCACTGATCGTATCTTGTCTCGGTTCCTTTGGAATAACAAGGCCTCTCGAATTGCCTTGAGTAAGTTGAAGACCATTAAGTCCCTGGGAGGGGTTAATTTCCCAGACTTTCGTCTTTACCATTTGGCTTTCATTCTTCAACAGAGTTACCATCTCTTTGGTTCAACAACTCCTGCTTCTGATTCTCCTAATTGGCTTCCTATAGAACGCTCTTTTCTACACCCTTACTCCTCATATGCCTTCCCAAGCATGCTTTTTTCGACATATCATACGACCAATCGCATACTGAGCTCGCTGCATAGAGCACTCCATGAGTTTGATGCCTTATGCCCTCGAGATAAACTCCCCTGGTTACGCTCGTGTTATACTTCCATATGGAATAATCGCATTCTTAAAATAGATGGTCACCCCATACATTGGCCCAAATGGCAGACATGTGGAATATGGTTTCTGCCTTCAATTGTAGCGAATGGCACCCTGTTACCGTTCTCCACTTTACGGGCCCGTTTTCTACTCCCTTCTACTCAATTTTATTCATGGTTGCAACTTCGAGAAGCTCTAAAACCAATGAATTTAACCCATTTTAACCTCACCCAACTGCCCTATTTACTCACTTTCTTTGAAGAAGTAGGAACTAGAGGTCATCTTGCCTCAAAATTATACAAACTCCTTAAGGCATTTTCCTCCTCATCTTCCCCCTCAGCTCTCCAGCAAGTATGGTCCTTTGACCTCTCGCTACCACTGCCTACTAAAAGTTGGACCTATCTTTGGTCGATATCGACGCGCATCTCTCTATCCTCCAGCCTATCCCAGACTTCTTTTTTCATACTGCACAGAGCCCTTTGGACTCCTTGGAAGCTCCACAGGGCTAAACTCCTTCCCTCTCACAACTGTTGGTCCTGTAAAACGGAGAAAGCCTCTTTAAAGCACATGCTTTTCTCATGCCCAAACGTATCCCTTTTCTGGACGCAAATATGGTCTAAAATATCTACTCTACTTTCTATACCGCTACCTATATCTTACGCTTTGATAATACTAAAAGGCGCCCATCCTGAATTGGATTTATCGCCCCCACAGCGGCGTTTAGTAGATTTTCTTCTCCTTGTTGCTCTGCACACTATCACTTCTAACTGGAAGAGAAATGATTTGATATCTGAACCCCTGTGGTGGAACACAGTTTGTCTCTATAGTAAATATGAACGAGCTATGGCTCTTAAGCACAATCGACTAGCTAAATGGGATTTAATGTGGAAACCTCTTGACAATTGCACACCTTAACTTGTGGTGAATATGTGTAGCCCATGTACCGTTATGTTCTCTATGACAGTTACTGCAGATGCTCTCTCTCTTTCCCAATTTCCCCCCTCCTCTCATCTTCTAGCCTCTCTCTCTTTTCTCTTTCCCTTTCCTTTTTTTTTTGCTTTTCTAATTTCCTTCTTATCTACATTCCTATTTCTTGCCGCCTTCTTGGCACTTCCTCTTCTCTCCTCTGCCATGTCCTTCCTTTTTTTCTGTTTTCTTATATTACTTTGGTTGTGTCACACTTATCATGGTCACTAAGGTTTACTAATTTGGTACAATATGTATTTTCAATGTTCATTTGTTACATTCTTGGTTTGCTGAGCTGATATGTTTTTCTTTTTGATGTATCATGTTGCTCATGTACCTCTTATATTCTTCAATAAACCAAAAAATATTTGGAAAGAAAAAAAAAAGGAGAGGGGAGGGGAAGGCTCTGATATTACTCCTTCCTGCCAACTGATCACACATCTTCTGCTCCTGACAACTAAAGAAGGACGATTCTTCTTTTTGCTACCTACACTACCCCACACTGCACTGCACTGCACTGCACCTTCTGTTCCGGAGTGGAGGAAGAGGAGGCCAATGATGCCTTCTTGCCGAGCCACAGAGTGCTCCCTGGCTGCCAGAGGGGAGGATGAGGCGATGCTTCATTTTTCAGTGCTGCTCTGCTTTTTTTCCTGCCTCCGGCTGGAGGAGGGGAAAGGCGATGATGATTCTTGCAGCCCCCACGGGCCATGCTGCTTCTAACCGAGCGGCAGGGTGGGGGGGGAGGAGAAGTGCCTACACAGGCCACCTGGGCAGAAGAGGTGCCCTGATTTGTCCCCTCCAAGGATGGCCTTCAGGAGAGGGTAGAGAGCAGGATAAGGCACAGCAGCTCTCCAAAAGCCTGGGAGGCAGAACTCTAGCCCTGAGCACTAAAAGCTCTAGCGGGAGGAAGGGAGGCTTCTCAGGCACGTGGCAAGAGTGCTATAGTGCCCCTGAAGCATGGTGCCAAAGGCCAAGGCCATATCAACCACAGGCTAGCTATGGCTCTGGTAATAATTTCTGCCATTAATATGATTTGGGAAAGTCGAGGAGAGCTAATGAATGATGCCAGCACCTGGACATCTTGAAAACCCCCATAGAATGCAAACTCCTTTACCAATGCTTGAGTTCCCTACACTCCCTGTAGGACATGCCAATGCAGTTGACAACAGTCTAGATTTGCGCTTGCAGCTTCAGTTTATACATCGTCTTGGTGGCTTTAAAGTGCTTCCAATAAAAATGCAGACCATTTGTAAACATTTATCCAAACCGGGATTTCCACCTTCTTAGGACAGAAAGCTTCATGAGTTCTCTCTATGCTCTCTATCTCTAGAGAATATGCCCTGACAGTAAATCATGTTTTCTGGAATGATGTTTGAGCATGGATATCCAAAATATCCAGACACAGCTTGAGGTCACAACTGCTGGAGATCAATTAAGGAGTATCTGAGAGCTCTAAGTGGTACCTTAACTTGATGCTGTCCATGTATGTGAGAATCTGAAAAGCCTTGGACTATATATTTCTCCCGTACTTCGGTATCAGAGAAGATATATAAATTATTTCTGTATGTAGTAAAGGCAAATATTATTTATTATTTTTTTTTTTACATTATTCAGACTATTTTATTCTCCAGTGGGAGCAGGGGAAAGGTTGTGGCTGTATGCTAGGGCTTGATTATGATTATTGTATTGTATTATATGGAATATTTTACTTATGTAGTAAACCATATTAAGTTTATTCCTCCTCAATGCTAACTTCAGCATCTAGATCAGTAGCTTCTCAATCCCTGCATGCTAAAACTAGGACAATCATATATCCTGGAAAAATCCAGAAGGGGAAGACATGTTTTAATGATAGAGATAGTATAGTCCATGGCTAAGAGCAGGAGTCAGGCTTGCAAACCACTTAGACGCCAGTTAAACAAAGTTACTCACATGTGTGCCATTCCTGAAACCCCATTAATGCAAATGGAATGCCCCAAATATATTGTAGATACTGGAACCCTTCAGATAACACCTTGAATCTATATGTACCTGATTCAAGATGAATTTAACAAAGTAAAGGCTGCAGTGTTCTTTACAAACTGACTCTGGGTTGCAATCATATCTTTCTGGTGCTCTCTTCTTCTCTCTTTCTAATTCTTTTTTTCAGGATCACTGGATTCTACTGTGCAGAAAAAATAGAAACTATAAACCTAAATTATAACCAATCAGATTTTATTCACAGCTCAACTACTAGACAAATTGCAGCTCATGAAATTTGCCATGGGTCAGGGGACTGAGTAATTTTATTTTAATCAGTCTTATTTGAAGCAGAGATGTCACTGTGGCAAAAAGCACCCGAGTGCCTGAATCCTGACTGAGAGCACAGCAAGGGATAGAAAGCCATTTATTGCGAATTGTTTTCAATACATGAATTGAGCATTTGAAATGTTAAGGTAGGTAGCTTTGTTTTATTTTAGTAGCGAATAAACAGAATTTGAGACTGGAAAAGTACATGGCATGGCCAAGTTTAATGTCTGATACTGCCTGACAAATACATTTATCTGGAGAGATTTTGGTCTGATCCAGTGTCCATTGTTTTTTCAATAGATAGATATCTATGTATCTCATCCTCTTCTCATTTTCCAGTGAAAGGGCACTTTAAGGGGAGATTCACTAAACCGACATATGAAAGGATATTCAGTAGAAAACCTCAGAAAACCTTAAAAGACTGGCTCCAGAGAACTGGCACAGCCCACCTTCAACCTAACACAGCAGGGAATCCTGGGCCTGGGAGGATATTCCTTGGAAAGGAGAATAACTAGCCATGCCCAGGAGAGAGCAGGAGGCCCAGGGGAGAGAAGGAAGCCTACAGAAAGAGAACACATCTGAATTGTAAGTTGTATTACTACGTTTTGTTGAACTGCAAAGAATATCAGAGCAATACGGCCATACGGCCGGCGCCATTTTGCAATCCGGCCCTAGTGCATGAGGTCGCTCCCGGACCCCCGCTGGACTTTTGGCAAGTCTTGTGGGGGTCAGGAGGCCCCCCCCAAGCTGGCCAAAAGTCCCTGGGGGTCCAGCGGGGGTCCGGGAGCGATCTCCTGCGCTCGTGACGTCGGGGGACAGGAACCAAAATGGTGCCGGCGCTACCTTTGCCCTGTCATACGACAGGGCAAAGGTAGCGCCGACGCCATTTCTATTAACGCAGCTGTGGCCGAGAGTGGAAGATCACACCGGGACCCTCCCACTGGACCCCAGGTAATTTAGAACATTTTGGGGAGGTTCGGGAGGGTGGGGGATTTATTTTAAAGGGTTGGGGTGGGTTTTAGGGTTGTTTTAGTGTGCCGGTTTTCCCGCCCTCCCCCGATTTACGATTTAAACGATTTTTAAAAAAACAAAACCGCGACCATCAGATTCCCTCCCCCCCCAGCCAAAATCGATCGTTAAAACGATCGATCACACGATTCACATCTCTACTAAGTAGCATTGTTTAACCAGCTTATTCTATCTTTTTTTTTTTTTTCAGAATATAGAGCTTAATGATTTGTGTTTATTTTTAGTGCACAACTGTGAAACACCACCTGAGGATGACATCAGTTTCAAAATATGGTCTTGCATTGGAGTTCTTCATTGAAAATTAGCAGTTCTCTTCTTGAACATTTTGAAATGCCTGAATTCTTCCCAAATTTATAGACAACATGGTTCCAGGCAAGTCTCCCCACCCCTTCGAATCGACCCGCAAATTAAAAAAAAAACAAAAAAACAAAACATTGCTGGCGTATAGTAGTTCCCCCTGCCCCCTTGGACTCCTCAAGTCCACAAGATAATTATTAGTATGTAGTTGTACACCCTTGCTCCCCCTCTCCCCTCGAGCCTTCCTCCCCTTTACCTCAAATCCCTGAAATCCTGCAATCAGAAGGGCCCGGGCACCCCCAAGCCCTGGGGCCAGTTTGTGCCATTCTGCAAAATGGTGCTGAGTTGACCACTGGGGCAAGGTCAGGTTGGCACCATTTTAGCATCTTGGGCCCTTTCAAGTGCAGGATTTCAGGGATTTGAGTAAATGGGATGTAGGAGGGGTGTTTGAGGGGAAGTACCACTATATCCCAACAATTATTTTGTGTCTGGGTGTGGGGGGGGGGGGTGGAGTTCGGAAAGAGGGGAGATCATTAAGACCCAACAATTTTTTTTTTTTAATTCTGGGGTTGGGTGGAAGGGGTAAGGGAGGACCTGCCTGGAATTTTTTTATATTGAAAGGGGGGATGCACTATGGCCTTTATTTTATTGATGTTGACTTGGTTGTGAACATGTTCATCTATTTTTATACTTTTGCTGTCAGGGCTGCCACGAGTTTTTGACTTCTGGACAATTTTACACTATTTGCCGCTTATATTTTTGGAACAGCTGGGTCCTTTAACTCTAAAGAGACCCAATTTAGGGTCTCAATGATTCCACATTAGATTAGCATTTTTCAAAAGCTGTAGCTAAAACAACGTGGCTGACATATTTCTAAGTGTGTGAATTATTTTATTTACATAAGACTATCTATATATTAGCTGCTCTACATGGATTTGCAAAATTCATGCATGCAAATGTCATGTAAAGCAGCTCATTGGAATAGGGGAGGGAATCTAGGCCATTTTATGTAAATAATTGCAAATATCTCAGCAATATCACTCTGATAGGGCTATATTGCAGCAATATCTCCATGATAAGACTTTATTTTGGCAATATTACCATGTTAAGTCTAAATTGCATGATATAGCAGCATTTATCACATGATATATGCTGTTTAATATGCATTACAGCCCTACCATAGCTTCATGAATCTCTCTATGGGACTGTAAGTTCTCTGGGTACAAGGAGATACCTATAGTATCTTAATCTAATCCTCTTTGAAGTGCCAAAAAATTGAATGTAAATCAAATAAATAAATACATGAAATCCCTATTCCTTCAACATTCACATTATATACGCTATTATACCATTACAAAAATTGAAGCAAACAAAAAATATCCAGTTGAAAATATATTAAAAGTCAGAGGTCAAAAATGATTTTGATGCCCAAGCTGGTGCTTTAGAGGGATTTGTGTTCAATTTTCTCAGGGTTTGTCAGCCAAATCCCTAAATACTTATTTCAATTTCTTATGCAATGGGAAAGTGTATTTGAGCTCCCATCCTACCTTGCCTGATGATTTCATCACAGGGTGTTGCTTGAAAGCATCTACCCAACAATAAATTGATACCACTCTCAGCCCAAATGAGGGCACCATTCTCCCAATGGTAGGACTTAGAGCTGTGCAGGTGCATGCGGTCAGGGCCTTCAACGAATTCAGTGAATTCCCAGCCCTAATCAATTTCCTTTTTTTTTTTTTTTTTGCATTTTATATTTCAGCTGTTTCTTAATATTATATCCTGAGGGGACAATGGAAACAGCAGCCTCCACCTCGATTTCCATTAGGATCATAATGACCGGTCAAGCAGTGGAAGGGAAGGAACTTGAGAGGCGGAGCTTGCACCCCTGTATCCAATTGGCTTGTGTGGGTCCTGCAACAAGTTCTCTGCATGAACTCAGAATGAAGGCGGGAGAGAAGTGCATGCAGTGGCAGTTTAATGTGCCTGCAGCCGCTGCTCCCACAGCTACTTCTGTCTCCTCCTGTCTTCATTTCACAGCCCAGCCTGAAAGAACAGTCACCTTCCGCTGCCACTGCATTTGCGGAGGGCCAACTTTGAAGGATGGCCACCTCCTATTGCCATCACGAACGATCATGGCCCAGTCCAAGTGGCCTGTACAAAGGACAGAATGCAGCCTTCTTCCGCTGCCATCTTGTTCAAAGTGGTCTGGCAGGCCCAAATAATACATTTATTTTATTATTTATTTATTTATTTATTTATTTATTTATTTATTTATTTAAAGTTTTTTATATACCGACATTCGTTAAGAAAACATCACATCGGTTTGCAAAGAACAATAATTGGCCAACAGGGCTTTACAATGCAACTGATAAGAGAACTAGGGGGGAGGGGGGCGAGAGGGGGAAGGGGACGGGGTAGGGGGAAGAGGCTTTACAACGAAACTGAAAAGAAATTGAGGGAGGGGATGTGGGGGAGGGGGGTAGAGGGGTAAGGGATACTAATGTTAAACTGTACAAATATTTACACACAAAATACCATACTTAAATGGAAGAATATAATATGTACATTAGTATACTGGGAGGAGAGAATTGAGGGGGGGAATTCAGTGGAGGACCAGGAGGGCGAGAGAATAGGTGCAGGGGAATAGGAGAGAAAGGGAGTGAAGCTCATGTGTAGGCTCGTGTGAACAACCAGGTCTTGAGATTCTGTCTGAATGTTTTTGAGCATTTCTCAAGGCGTAGGTGGGTGGGCATAGCATTCCATAAAGATGGACCAGCTAGGGATATTGCACGTTGTTTAGTGGCTGTGAGATGGAAGAGTTTGGGAGAGGGAGTGTGAATGTTTGCGGTGTAGGGCATTCTGGTGGGTCTGGAAGAGGAGCGGATGTGTAAGCTGTCAGGGAACCAATGCATGTCAGGATTGTGGATGGCTTTGTGGATAAGGGTAAGGGTTTTGAATTGAATTCTGGCTGTGATAGGGAGCCAGTGAAGTTGCTTGAGGATGGGTGTGATATGTTCTTTTCTGTGGGTGCCTGTTAATACGCGTGCAGCTGAATTTTGCAGCAACTGCAGG
This sequence comes from Rhinatrema bivittatum, assembly GCF_901001135.1. NCBI lineage: Eukaryota > Metazoa > Chordata > Amphibia > Gymnophiona > Rhinatrematidae > Rhinatrema > Rhinatrema bivittatum. Next base: position 800,120,485 of record NC_042615.1, on the reverse strand, counting down.
GGGGCAAGGCTGTTCTTTGGGAGACCAGTTAGAAGAAGAGCAGTACTGTAGCCTGGGAGACAGGAGAAGGGGGGAAATGAGGATGCTAATGTTCCTGGGCAGGGAAATGGGGAGGTAGAGGGAGGAATTTACAAGAGGAAGGAGGGAGAAGAGAGAGGGAGGGATGCTGGGAAAATGGTCAGGGGGATGATGGGCTGAGACTAGGGTGAGGTGCCTAGGAGAGGGGAACTCAGGGGGATATCGGGAAGACTGGGAGGCAAAGGGAGAGGATAAGAGGGGGCTTAGGGGGATGGGGAAGAGAGTGGGAGACATGACACTCAAGGGGATGGTGGGCAGAAGGGTTTGTGAAAGAGCGGGGGCTCAAGGGAATGTGCGGTCATGGGGATGGTTGAAAGAGGGCAGGGCCATGATGGACAGAGGATAGGGGATCTTTTGGGGTGAGAAAAGGAGGCACCTTTGGCCTAGTCCAGGCCTAAGAGCAGCAAAATTTAGAGAGCATGGGTAGGGGCAGGGGGCAGCAGTGTTGGTGAGGGGTGATGTTTTTATTTTTCAAGTATTGCACTTCAGAGCCTGACTTTAGAGTTTCCAGTTCAGTTTTTGTCTGCAAGTTTCTACTTCTAATTTAATTTGTGGTCTTTTATTTTGTATTTGGTAAGGGTCTGTCTGTGTTTTGTATGTGTGACTGAGGTGATAAAATCTGCTGGTGTATAGTTTCTGTGTAGGAGTCTACAGTAACTCGGCTTGTTCTGTTTTCAATAAAAGATGTATTGTTCTTCTACAGCTTGATATAATTTTCGCTCCCGGACCCCCACTGGACCACCAGGGGCTTTTGGCAAGTCTTGGGGGACCCTCCTGACCCCCACAAGACTTGCCAAAAGTCCATCAGGGGTCTGGGAGCGACCTCCTGCACTCGGACCGTCGGCTGCCAGTATTCAAAATGGCGCCGATAGCCTTTGCCCTTACTATGTCACAGGGGCTACCGGTGCCATTGGTCAGCCCCTGTCACATGGTAGGAGCACAAGATGGCGCCGGCCATCCAGTGCTCCTACCATGTGACAGGGTCCGGCCAATGGCACGGATACCCTGTCACATGGTAAGGGCAAAGGGCCATTGGCGCCATTTTGATTAGTGGCAGCCGACGGCCCGGGAGCGGGAGGACGGCCCGGAGTGTAAGATCGCTCCCGGGACCCCCACTGGACCACCAGGTACCTGTAAAATGTTTTTTGGGGGGGTCGGGAGGAGGGTGGAAGCTAAGGGGTTAGTTTTAAAGGGTCAGGGTGGTTTTTTTGTTTATTGGCTCGGGCGCAGCCGATAAACAAAACGGCGATCGGGCCCGATGCAAAAAAACCCACATGTGAATCGGAACTGGAATCCGAACCGATTCCGGTTCCGATTCACATCTCTAAAAAACTACTGCACATGAGCTATATAGGACCCATCTTTAGATGTTAATGTTTCTGATATAATATCTAAAGAAGGGACCTATGTAGTTTTAAAAGCTTTTGTACAATATTTTTAGGTACAGATACTTTTTATTTTAAAAGTATTTTAGGCAGCCTGGCTTCTTCTGTTTTCCTACTATTTGGTGTATTGCTGTTCTAGGGCCTAATGCTATATTTGCAGTGTTGCTGTTTCATAGGCAGGGTTGTTAGTGTTTGAATGTTTTGTAGTTAATGCTCTTTTAGAGTCATTGGTAGAAGACACCAAAAGAGTTATGCTTTTGGTGACTTTTTTTTCCCCCCACAAAACAGGATGCATGTTCTTTTTCTGACACTGGTCACAAATGGTCCAAGCTTAACCTCTACCTAAACATAACTTTTAAAAACTTCTCATAGACAACAATGGTCCATGGATGTTTATGCAGTTGAGTGGGATAGGAAGTTTGTGCCTTTAACCCTAGCTGATATCATCAGTGACATCTACTGGGTATAAAGGGGGACTCAGGCATTGAGTATGTGCCTTCTTTTTCTAGAATTTGTTCAGTTTGTTCTGCTCTTCTTCCCGGCTGCAGGATCACTATGGAAGCTCAAGACACAATTGAGGAGGCCCCTCCTCCAACTACTTACTTTATCATCTTGTGCATCACCTTCTCTTTTAAATGCTGGAAAGGGAGAGACTGCATAGGATTTGGACTACTGCAGCAGGGGTGAGTCTGGATCCATCTACTATCTTGGATCTCCCTCCTCTCTTGCTGTCCATTCACCATTCCTTTTGCAGGATAGCCACAGGAGTTCCAAGAACCAGCTCAGCAGACCCCTCACCAGTGCCTACCCTCACTATCTAGCACCAGAAATCTCTTTAAGGGCCAGGCTAAGAGTGAACCCTCCAACCAGCAGGCATCATCCTGAAGGGCCATGCCAAAGAGCACTGAGTGAGCATCCTGAGGACTAAACCTCCACCCCAGCTAGCCCACTAGTTGTAGAGAAGTGAGTCCAGGTTGAGGGCTGCCTGACCCCTCCCCACTACCATCTGAGGGCTCCCAGCCCTAACTTACCTGCAGCAGGAACTGTACTTTGTGCTCCAGTACTGTGGACATCTCTACATCTTTCTCCTCTGATAACACCCCAAAACTTTCTTTATGACCCTCCCTTGATCATGCACAGGTGACCATTAGAAAGTATCACTCACTAGTTTCTCCACCAGTATCACCATCCATCTACATCCACAACTCACCCCCCAAAAATATTGTCTCCTATAATTCCCACTCCCACTCCCATTCTCCACCTAATCACCTGAACTTCACCTAAGCATGTATATAACCTCATCTTCCATTAATATAATCACTTTCAGAATAAATACTCCCTTCTCCATTTTATGAACCATTGCAGACAAAAATTTGATCCATATTCATCCACCCTCCAAGAGAAACACAACTCTCAAAGACTCCATCTGAAGCATCCCTCACAAGCTCCTTCTCCTGAACATCAGATCCATCCACAAAAATCTAAAATTATTATATGATCTACTCGCATAGTACTCAGCAGACCCCATGCGTCTAACAGAAACCTGGACACATGAGGCCAACTCCCCCTCTCCCCAGTTTCTTCAAATCTGTCCACAATGTTAATCCTATTCACATTCTCCAAGCCAAAACAAGCATGGCAGAGGATAGTAATAATCTTCAGAGAAACCCTTGGTTCAACCCGCACCACTACCAGGGAACAGGATGGAATCAAAACCATACGCCTTCAGAGAAACACCCATCCTAATCTGAATCCATTCCTGGTTTACCTCTCACCATGATGCAATAATGTGACTCTCCAACAGCTCCTAACAATATCATATGAAATAATACTTGAGCACCGCTGAACACACATTCTAGGAAACTTAAACATCCACCTAAACTCAGTAAATGTTGAAGACCCAAACTCAGCAAGAGTTGAAGACTTCTTATCCTTGCAGGACATTTTAGATTTTTCTCAGTTGGTTAATGAGCCATAAAGCAGGCTACACGCTTGATCTAATATTGCTCCATAGACATTCCTCCAAGAACTATGAATCAAATTCACTCTAACCACTTCATTATTATGGGCAGGCCACTACCTGATATACTGTACCTCAAGATGCTAGCACGCCCATCCTCAAAAGGAGAATCTTCAAAGCTGGTCAGATCAACTGTTCACCTGAACCCAGAATGCTTCCTACATACCTGCCAAGAACTGGAAACGGTCAACCTTATCAAGATTACCACTGCTGACTCAGTAATCTCAGCTTCTAAACTAGTCAACTCATAGAATTCCGATCTCAAGAAAACTAGAGATGAGCATATCAGAATGAAGACCACCACCATAAAAAATTCTAAACCCACCCCTGATATTCTTTGGAATTGAAGACCCTAAAAGAAAATAGGAAGAATACAAGAATGCAACTGGCAAAAATAAAAAATGTAAAGAAGTAGGTGGCATCTAATAGACTAACCATTTTATTGAGGCATGAGCTTTCATGGACAGAGTCTACTTCGTCAGATGCAAAATGGCATGAAACCAAAATTCTAAGCAGACAGAGCCAATAGTAGAAGACACCATATGACTTCCTGCAAAGCAATCACAGAAGCAAAAACAATTACCCAAGCAAAAACTTGGCAAGAAAACTCTTCCACAGGGTCAACAAGCTTCTAGGAGTCACCACACAAATTATTTACCAGTAAGATGTACAGCATCAGATTTGAATACCAGCAGCATGGAATATCCAAAGAAGACTCAGTCAATCACATCATCTCACTCCCTCATCTTCTTCCGTCCCCTAACTCTAGAATAATAATTGGACTTCCTCCTCAAAGTCCTCAAATCCACAACTTGTCTGGATGCTCCTTGCCAATCCTCTCATCAAACAGGCTAAATCTAGACTTCTCACCTACCTCCAGACCATCATTAATTCCTCTCTATCATAATGACACCTACCAGAATGCCTAAAAATAGCAGTGGTAAGACACAAACTGAAGCAAACAAACACATTTAGATCCAAATAATCTTAGCAAGTACTGACCAATCTCAAACCTTCCTTTCCTCAGCAAATCATTCAAAATATGATTCTACTAAAAGTAACTTACTTATTCAGACCTTATCACAAGATAGAAACAGCATTATCTTGCCTCGTGGATCTTCTACACCTGTATCTAGACCATGTTCTTGGACATCTCAGTGACATTCTACACTGTAAACCACAAGCTTTTTATCACGCACCTAATGTACCTAGGTTTCTCTAGCCCATTACTGGCTTGGTTAAATCCTTTCTCCACAATGGTACTCAAACATCTCCTTTCGATAGGCCTCCACACACCCACACCCTCTCCTATGTGGTGTGTCACAAGGCTCCATTCTATTCTCAACAGTATTACTTGACCCCCTTTTGGCAGAGATTTCAGAATTCCCTACCATGCCTATACTAAGAATATTCAGCTACTGTGTGCCTTAGACTCCAACCCGGATCCAACAATTACTGTGTGAGGCAAATTGTGTTTGAGCTGTGCAAAGTTGTTTGGCTATTTCACATGCATCCTAAAGAAACCTTTTTATAACAGTTGCAATTCTCAAATTTCTGGCAATATCCACCCTTCGGAGCATCCCCCACCCCCCATCACCATCACCACCCTCCCCATCCCCACCATCACCCCCCATCCCCACCATCACCATCACCACCCTCCCCAAAAAAAAAAAAAAAAAAGAGGGCACATTTATCCTTCTATTTTTGAGCCATAAATTTTTTGTCAAATACCATAATTCATGTGAAACATGTCCACTGTCTTTAGGCAATCAAATAATACAGTACTCTAGTATTCCCAAAAAGATGTTTCTTATTCACTTATTAGATATAGCTTTTTGCTATACTGCATATGTGTGCATATCATGGAAGTTCACATTTGCAAGGACTGGTGGACTCTGACCAATGAATGTTAATTGATTCCTGGCTATATTTTCGCCCTTATTTGAATTTAATCAAATAAATGGATTTGTGTATCCTGCACTTCAAGACCTTTATGGTATAGGAGCAAAAATTCTTGATTTAATATTAAAGCACTTACAATGTTTTATTTTTCAGTAGTGCATATTAACCACACTAACCTTTCCTACCTCCACTGTGTCTACTCTTCATTAATGCTTAAGTTCTGTTGCTTCAGATTAGGGAACTATAATGATGACTACAGTATAAGTACGAAAATAAGCAAACTTTTAAATTCCATTAAAAAGTAAAAAGGTTATGCTTATGCTTTACACAATTTCATGATATATCGTATAATACTAAAAAATAAAATGTGCAAGCATTTTATTTGTAGTCTAGGCTTCTCCAGATGTTTGCTTGAGCAAATATTCTAGGAAGAGATAGTCCTATAGAATCCTTAGTCACAGAGCTGGTGCAAGATCTGTAGTGCCCTAGTTAGACCAATGTAACACCGCTGCCCCCCAAAAAAATCCTACCCTGAGTTGAGTTGAATGTGCCGTTGTCATTGGCAGTTATATAGAGAAATGGTTACCCACTTAAAGTGCTCTCTCTCTCTCTCTCTGACTGCTGTGGGTCCCTTCTTTCATATGTTTTAACATGGCATCCTTGGGTGCCCATGTGCTGCCCTGCCCACTGACGCCGCTCTAGGTGTCTGGTTAGTTCCACCGAATGGTTGCATCGGCCCTGCTTAGCCAATATCTTTTAGGAAACATTTTTCAAAGACATAAACCCTCCCAAAAATAGGAATAGAGGAATTGTCGATACCCTCACCAAAAAGACTGGCATCTTGCTTTATACACAAAAGGTTTGATTCACCCAAATTCAAGAATTGAAAAAGATATTAGGCAAGTTTATTATCAGGACACTCCTGTATCCTCAGTTATTTATGTGAATGATGAGCCTGCCTCTATTGAGGTAAACCTCAATTGATTTTCAGAAAAATATGTTTGTGAAGAGCTAACTAAATTTAAAGTAGGTAAGGTGATTGAGCTTCATGGGATACATCTGAGGGTATTAAGGCAACTCAGCTGGCTGTCCTTTTCAATGTTTCTTTAAAGTTGGGAGTAATTCCTATTTATAAAAGTGGAAGTAGGAAGGAGGCTGGAAACTACAGACCCGTTAATTTGACCTCTGTTATGAACAAATTAATGGAATCGTTGTTAAAGCAGAATATAGTTCAGTTTCTGGAATCCAATGGACTGAAAGATCCAAGGCAGCATGTTTTTTAGCAGAAATAGATTTTGTCAGATTAATCTGATCAATATCTTTGATTGGGTGACTAGAGAGTTGGATCAAGGAAGAGTGCAAGATGTAGCATGCTTGGATTTCAGTAAGGCCTTTGACACAGTTCCACATAGGCAACTTATAAATAAATTGAGCACTCTTCGTATGGATCCTAGAGTGACTGACTGGGTTAGAAACTGGTTGAATGTACTAAATCCAGGAAATGTTGTTGGCCTATCTCAGGTTAGCCTAACTCTCAGGCCGATACAGTAAAGCACGGCCACGTTACCCCGTTTCTAACCCGCATAGTACCCGCAATTTGGCCGCGTAAGTCCAACCCGTGATTCACTATCCCTTTTAACCCATCCTTACCACTTCTTTAAATCAACAGGTAACCCTTTCCGCCCGCAGCATGTATATGATATGTAAATGATCGGATTAGCTATTCCCTCCCATACAGTAACGTGCGCCCCGATTATCGCTTTTTTAACCTGCAGTTTTGCCGCATGTTTAACCTGCTAATTTACCGCCTACCCTTAGCCCTGCGTTAGTGTGGAGAGTCAGGCAAGCCGAGACGAAATTTCACGGGCAAACTTTCCCCCAGCCCCCGCTCACCTGCCCTGGCCACGTCCATGGGTGCCGATCTCCTGCGCTGACAGCTCCGGAGCAGCCCCAGTCAGCCCCGCTTCACTGTCTGACCCCCTCACTCCCCAGGACAAGACCAAAGTGAATCGGGCAAACTTTCCCCCAGCCCCCACTCACCTGCCCTGGCCACGTCCATGGGTGCCGATCTCCCGCGCTGACAGATCCGGAGCAGCCCCAGTCCTCTCTCCCCTCCTCCCGGGGACAGCTGGCGGCAAGAGCGGCTTCAGCAGCCCGGGGTGGATCGGGCGCTCCCCATGGCTCCCAGGATTCCTATTCTCTAAAAGGTAATGAGCGCACGCCGTGACCTCGGACGTCCAGCCGGGTGCTCAGGTCACGGCGTGCAATGTCTGTCAGGGCAGCTTAGTCATCCACTATCAGAGAAAGAAATAGAAAAGAAAAAAAAAGAGCAGTGCCATGAGGATACCTGGAAGAGAAATATATTGAAAATACATCTCTCCTTTCTGAAGAAGAAGAGCACTGGCCATGGCAATTTGATTCAGCTTCATTGTGCAATTGCCATAAAGCTGGTGGAATAGACTGCATCGCCATCAGGATGTTGTCGCAAAAAGTCTCTGTACACTTGCTATTTCAAGTGAATAAATACATATGTGCACGTTGGAATTCAATTAGACCATCTTCTCAATGACGCTCTGATTTATAAGCCCCTGAGGCAGCCACCGCTGGTGGCGTAACTCGGCCAGAGTCGGGCACTTGTATATGATTTTCACGTCTCCATCAATAAAAACTTGAGAAAGACTTCTTGTGGCATCCACTAGGGATGTGAATCGTTTTAAGACGATTAAAATTATCGTCCGATAATTTTAATATCGTCTTAAACCGTTATGGAACACAATACAATAGAGATTCTAACGATTTATCGTTATAAATCGTTAGAATCGTGAGCCGGCACACTAAAACCCCCTAAAACCCACCCCCGACCCTTTAAATTAAATCCCCCACCCTCCCGAACCCCCCCCCCAAATGAGTTAAATAACCTGCGGGTCCAGCGGCGGTCCGGAACGGCAGCGGTCCGGAACGGGCTCCTGCTCCTCAATCTTGTTGTCTTCAGCCGGTGCCATTTTCCAAAATGGCGGCGAAAAATGGCGGCGGCCATAGACGAACACGATTGGACGGCAGGAGGTCCTTCCGGACCCCCGCTGGACTTTTGGCAAGTCTCGTGGGGGTCAGGAGGCCCCCCACAAGCTGGCCAAAAGTTCCTGGAGGTCCAGCGGGGGTCAGGGAGCGATTTCCCGCCGCGAATCGTTTTCGTACGGAAAATGGCGCCGGCAGGAGATCGACTGCAGGAGGTCGTTCAGCGAGGGTTCCGGCGCCTCGCTGAACGACCTCCTGCAGTCGATCTCCTGCCGGCGCCATTTTCCGTACGAAAACGATTCGCGGCGGGAAATCGCTCCCTGACCCCCGCTGGACCTCCAGGAACTTTTGGCCAGCTTGTGGGGGGCCTCCTGACCCCCACGAGACTTGCCAAAAGTCCAGCGGGGGTCCGGAAGGACCTCCTGCCGTCCAATCGTGTTCGTCTATGGCCGCCGCCATTTTTCGCCGCCATTTTGGAAAATGGCGCCGGCTGAAGACAACAAGATTGAGGAGCAGGAGCCCGTTCCGGACCGCTGCCGTTCCGGACCGCCGCTGGACCCGCAGGTTATTTAACTCATTTGGGGGGGGTTCGGGAGGGTGGGGGATTTAATTTAAAGGGTCGGGGGTGGGTTTTAGGGGGTTTTAATGTGCCGGTTTTGCGATTTTTTCGATTTTTCACGATTTTTCACGATTTTTTCACGATATTTTACCCCCCCAAACGGCAACAATACGATTCCCTCCCCCTCCCAGCCGAAATCGATCGTTAAGACGATCGAGGACACGATTCACATCCCTAGCATCCACCATTTGTTACTTCCTTACGGCTCTACTGGATCGCCTACCCTGTTGTTTTTTGGGTCTATGCCTGAGCATAACATCAGTGCCTCAGCCTAGGCCCGAAGCAGGGGACTCACCTAGGGCATAGGCAGAGGCCCATAGCAGACACCACGGTATAGGCTCAAGCACAATGCAGGGGTCTCGGTGGAATCCTTGGTTGAGACCTCCAAAAATTAAACAAAAAAACAAAAACAAAAATGTACCTTATCCATCAGGTATCCAACTAAGGCTGGATCCCAATTCTGGGGCCTATGCCCAGACCCAGGTCTGTCACTGAGACCCAACCTGAAGGCTAAATCCTGAAGCTGGGACTTAGGCCTAGTACACAGCCTGAAACCAGGCCCAGACCCGGGCCTGATGCCATGACCCAGGCTGGAGACCAGGTCCTGATGCTGGGGCCTCGAGGACTCAGCCTAGGCCAGGGATTGGACCCAAGCCTGACACCACAATGACCTACTGTGCCCTCAGCCTATTCAGGTCTGAGGCTTCAACCTGGGCCTTGGCCGAAGCCAGCAGATGCCCACTGGACTGGGTAAGTGGGAGTCAGGGGCATACCGGCCCTGGCATTTATTCAGGCGAGAGGCCCCAGGAGGCCTTGTTTTCATTTTTTGGCTAGTTTTTTTTTGGGGTTTTTTTTTAATAGTTTGATTCATTTGTTTTATCACACATGAAAATTAATCAAACAATCCACAAATGGAAATTTGTGAAAAAAAATACCTCCCGAAAATGAACTGAAAAGGAAAATTAATATTTTTCTCCTGCACATCCCTAATTCAATAATTTCAATAATCATTTTTCTGATTAATGCAAGATATGATTATGGCAAGGTCTCCCTAGTTTATAATATTGTCAGACAGAATTGAAGGTCCTGATATTCTTTTGCAGAATTGAGATGTGGTTATATGATTTTGATACACCTACCTTGAACTAGTTATATCCCCCTGCCTATTCCATTTTTTTTTTTCTAAATCTCCATCTTATAAACAGGGGTGGAGGTGGAATTCTAAATGCAGCCAAAGACACATTAGCATTAGCAATGATTGATCTTGAAATTGATTGTTTCTATGATGAGCTATTGTTGCTATCAACAAAAACCTGGGTAATCTCTTTATGTTACTGTCCTCCTGGGCTACTTTCCTTTGATTACTCACCACTGAGTGAGTAACGCCCTGGCTGGGCTCCCTATTGATCTAGCTAATATTGTTGTGATAGGTGATTTCAATTTACGCGTTGACCAGAGACCTTTGCCAGTTGCTGCTCAGAATTTGTGACTGCTATGGCAACACTTACATGGGATCAAGTAGTGCATGAGCCCACTCATGAGCTAGGACACTATTAGATCTATTTTTGTAAATTCCTCCTCTGATCTCATGAAGTTGCCTATTATGTAATCTTTCTGTTTGCCTTGGATAGATCATTTAAACCAGCTCTTAAATGGCGTATAAGAATTATAAGAACTAAATCAATGGCAAGCCAGTTTTATAGAAGAGGACATATAAATGCAAGCATATTGTTGTCTAAATGGGCACCATCATTAGACAAAATACCTCATTTGAGTGTGAATGATGCAGTTGATTAATTGCTAGACTCCTTTTCCCAGGCAGCCAATGAAATAGCTTCTAGAAGAATTAACAATTCAAGCAGACTGAGATATACTCTGTGGTATACAGACAAAATAAAAAATGAATAGCGACATCATCATTTAGAGGCTCAATAGCACAAATCGAGTCCTTAGCGCATCATAAGCTCTATTTAGCCTAATTAAATAGATACAGAGCATTGGTTTCTCAAACCAAGAAATCTTTCTTTTCTAACAGAATTCAATCATCCGGTAATACTACTAAAGACAATTTCTCAATTTTTTATTGTCTTATAAAGAATCAAATGAACCGCAATACCAAACTGATGTCAGCTTCTTCAACAAAATGTGAGGCTTTTGCAGTCTTTTTTCAAAAAAAGATTTCTGATACTTGTAGCCAATTTTCTAAACAGTGCTATTCTATAACTAATCAATGTGATTCTATTCAAGGTTGCTGGGATCATGTCAAAGGAGGATTTTTTTCAATATTATTGGGTTCATGGATTCATCCTCAGGCTCTCTAAATCCAGTTATTATAGTCCTATTTAAAGCCTTACGTGGTAAATTAGGAAAGTCAATTAGAAACATTGTTAAATGCTTCCTTGTTGATGGTGATCTCCCTGCATGATTAAAACAGGCATCTGTTTGTCCTATTTTTGAAAAAGAAAGTAAGTTTGACTGCTCTGACTTTATTTTCCTGAGTTGTTTACTGCACTAACTCTTAGGGCCTAACTTTCAAATCTTTTTGTAGTACTGCATTTGTGCACATAAGTTGACCCATGGAGATTTATCCTAATATTTTATAAACTGTGCCGCAGGAGCACATTGTATGCTATTTTTCCACATTGAAGCCCTTTGAAAATGTACTCATTAGTGAGCTATGGAATTTGTTTTTTCTGCCTTCAGTGACCAGTAAAGACATTTATTTGGGCAACAAATGTGGTGTGCAGTGTGGTGTTGTGGTGTCTTTGACTGGACTGGGGTACTGAAGATTCTTTGAAGTAAGAAAACCCTACGAGTTTGATTTTAAAAGTGTATGTGTGCTGCGCAGGAGCAACACAGATTTTAAAAAGCCACGGAGTATGCGTATATATATCCATGTGTGTGTCAAAAACAAGAGGGCAGAAAAGGGACCCGAATAGGCAGAGCATTGGCATTCCAGGGCGGAGCCTACAGTTACGTATGTAACTTCATATTTTAAAACCAGAAACCACACTACTATTCAGCTTTACTGCTGCTCCAGATGAGTAGAAAGTCTGTAGATCTCGAGTTTTAGGGTTTACAGGACAGGGTGAGGGGTCTGAGTCAATCGCAGGGTGTGTAGGATGAAGAACCAGAGGGGACCTGAAGACCCCGATGTTAACCGAGGTAACTGATGGACTAATTGAAAAAACTGGTTGTGCCAAGCATGAGCATATGTTAAAGTCTGCCTCCAAACGTACGTAAAAGCCATCAAAGTCCTAGGAAAGATACGCAAAATACCTTCTCTTGAGCAATTTCTTAAGATTAGGTGCATACTTACGCGTGTGAGATGCGCACACATTTTAAAATTGCAGTATATCTCCACTCGTGCGCCAATTCGTGCTGTAAAGGCATTAAAAAATTGACAAATAACCATTCCAAATTGTGTCTTCTCAAAGTAAAGTTTTTCTTTCATTTTCAAATTAAAAATTAAATGAGGAAGTCACGCTGAGAAAGGATTGTTTAAAAAAGTGCTTCACCTTGATTGGTCCTCCTCATTCTTTCTCCCTTCCCATCAAGGCTCTGCTCTGTGTGGACTGAAAAAAACGTAAAACTGAAGTTTTTCTTGCCCTATAGATTAAAAATAGATGTAAAAGCAAATGAAATGAATATTGTGGGGCATTTTCAAAGGCACAGGGATTAAAATGATTTTGGACACAAAATACCAAATTGCAAATGAAATCACTGGTCACTCTTTTCCCATTTGTTTCAAACAAATGCATGTTCCTAAATCATACAATTGGGTACCAGTTTTCTTTATTTCCCTTGATCTAAGAAAATCTAGTGCCAGCAGAGTGAGAAACAATGGAAATATGTACTATAAGAACATAAGACATGCCATACTTGGTCAGACCATGGATTGCAAACCCAGCATTCTATTTCCAAAAGTGCCCAATCCAAGTCACAAGTACCTAGCAAGTGCCAAAACATTAAATAGATTTCAAGCTACTATTGCTTATTAATTACCGGTAATAATAGTTTATGGATTTTTCCTCTAGGAACTTATTTAAACCTTTTTTAAACCCAGTTACGCTAATTGCCATAACCACATCATCTAGCAATGAATTCCAGAGCATAACTATGTGCTAAGTGGAAAAGAATTTGCATTGATTTGTTTTAAATGAGCTACTTGCTAACTTCATGGAGTGCCCCTTAGTCCTATTATCTGAGAAAGTAAATAACCAATTTACATTAACCTGTTCAAGACCTTCCCTGATTCTGTAGACGTCTATCATATCCCCACTCAGTCGACTCTTCTCCAAACTGAACAGCCCTAACTTCTTTAGTCTTTTCTCATAGGGCAGCCATTCCATGCCCCTTATCATTTTGGTTGCCTTTCTTTGCACTTTCTTCAGTGCAGCTATATCTTTCTTGAGATGTGGGGACCAGAATTGCACACAATATTCAATGTGTGGTCTCACCATGGAGCGATATAGAGTAGAGATGTGAATCAGAACTGGAAAACCCCACGATATTGATTGTGAGGGTTCTCTTATCGTTTTGGGGGAGGGCGGGAAAAATGGCACACAAAAATAACCGCTAAACCCACCCCGACCCTTTAAAACTAACCCCTTAGCTTCCCCCACCCTCCCGACCCACCAAAAAACTTTTTACAGGTACCTGGTGGTCCAGTGGGGGTCCTGGGAGAGATCTCCCGCTCCGGGCCGTCCTCCCGCTCCCGGGCCGTCGGCTGCCACTAATCAAAATGGCGCCGATGGCCCTTTGCCCTTACCATGTGACAGGGTATCCGTGCCATTGGTCAGCCCCTGTCACATGGTAGGAGCACAAGATGGTGCTGGCCATCCAGTGCTCCTACCATGTGACAGGGTCCGGCCAATGGCATGGATACCCTGTCACATGGTAAGGGCAAAGGGCCATCGGCGCCATTTTGATTAGTGGAAGCCGACGGCCCGGGAGCGGGAGGACGGCCCGGAGCGGGAGATCACTCCTGGGAGTGGGAGATCGCTCCAGGGACTCCCACTGGACCACCAGGTACTTGTAAAAAGTTTTTGGGGGTGTTGTGAATGTGGGGGAAGCTAAGGGGTTAGTTTTAAAGGGTCGGGGTTGGTTTAGGGGTTATTTTTGTGTGCCATTTTTCCTGCCCTCCCCCAAAACGATAAGAGAACCCTCACAATCAATATCGTGGGGTTTTCCTATCGTTTTGGGGGAGCCCCCGATTTCTGACGATTTTGAAAATATCAACGATATTTTCAATCGTCTGAAGCCCGATTCACATCCCTAATACAGAGTCATTATAACATCCACTGTTTTATTTGTCATTTCCTTCCTAATAATTCCTAGCATTCTGTTTGCTTTTCTGACTGCCACAGCAAACTAAGCTAATGATTTCAATGTATTATCCACTATGACACCTAGATCTCTTTCCTGTGAGGTAACTCCTAAGATTGAACCTAATATTGTATAATTACAGCAAGAGTTATTTATTCCTATATGCATGCATCACCTTGTACTTGTCCAAGTTAAATTTCATTTGCATTTGGAAGCCCAATCTTCTAGTTTCACAAGATCTTCCTGCAATTTTTCAGAATCTGCTTGTGATTTAACTACTCTGAATGATTTTGTGTCATCTGCAAATTTAAAAACATAAGAACATGCCATACTGGGTCAGACCAAGGGGTCCATCAAGCCCAGCATCTTGTTGCCAACAGTGGCCAATCCAGGCCATAAGAACCTGGTAAGAACCCAAAAACTAAGTATACCTCACGCTACTGATGCGTGTAATAGTAATGGCCTTTTTCTAAGTCAATTTGTTCTCCTCCAAGAACTTATTCAAACCTTTTTTAAACCCAGCTACACTAACTGCACTAACCACATCCCCTGGCAACAAATTCCAGAGTTTAATTTGATTACCTCACTTGTTGTACCCCTTTCCAGATCATTTATAAGTATATTAAAAAGTACCGTCCAAGTTCAAATCCCTAAAGTACTCCACTGTTTACCTTTTTCCTCTGTGAAAACTGACCATTTAATCCTACTTTCTGTTTCCTATCTTTTAACCAACTTGCAATCCACAAAACAACATCACCTCCTATCCCATTAATTTTTGTTTTCTTAGAAGCCTCTCATGAGGGATTTTGTCAAACGTCTTCTGAAAATCCAAATACACCAGATCTACCAGTTCACTTTTGTCCACATGTTTATTCACTCCTTCAAAAAAATGTAGGAGATTTGTAAGGCAAGAATTCCTTGGGTAAATCCATGCTGGCTGTGTCCCATCAAACCGTGTCTATCTAAATGTTTTGTAATTTTATTCTTTATAACAGTTTCCGTGATTTTTCCCAGCACTAAAGTCAGGCTCACCAGGTTATAGTTTCCTGGATCACACCTGGAGCTCTTTTTAAATATCAGTTACATTGGCTACCTTCCAGTCTTCAGGTACAATGGATAATTTTAATGATAGGTAAATTAATTGAAATAGGCCTGAAATTCCATTTTTAGTTCTTTCAGAACCCTGGAGTGTATACCATCTGGTTTAGGTGATTTACTGCTCTTCAGTTTGTCAATCTAGCCTACCACATCTTTCTGGTTCACCGTGCTTTGTTTCAATTCATCTGAATCTTCACCCTTAAAAACCGTCTCTGGAATGGGTATCTCCCCAACACCTTCTTCAGTAAACACCGAAGCAAAATGTTGTTTAGTCTTTCTGCAGTGGCCTTATCTTCTCTAAGTGCCCCTTTAACCCCTACATCATCTAACGGTCCAACCAACTCTATCACAGGCTTTTTGCTTCAGATATATATTAAAAAGTTTTATTGTGAGTTTTTGCCTGTACAGATAGCTTCTTTTCAAATGCTCTCTTAGCCTGTCTTATCAATGTCTTACATTTAACTTGCCAATGCTTAAGCTTTATCTTATTTTCTTCTCATGTATCCTTCTTCCAGTTTTTGAATGAAGATCTTTTGGCTAAAATAGTCTCTTTCACCTCACGTTTTAGCCATGCTGGCAATCATTTGACCTTCCTTCCACCTTTCTTAATGCATAGAATACATCTGGACTGTGCTTCTAAGATGGTATTTTTCAACAATGTCCATGCCTGATGCACACTCTTAACCTTTGTAGGTGCACCTTTCAGTTTTTTTTTAACTATTTTCCTCATTTTATCAGTTTCCCTTTTGACAATTTAGTGTTAGAACCATGGAATTACTTACTATCTCCCTTCCATTGATTCATTCAAATTTGATCATATTATGATCACTATTGCAAAGCGGCTCCACCACCATTTCCTCTCACCAAATCCTGTGCTCAACTGCGATTTAGATCTAAAACTGCTCTCTCTCTCTTGTTTGTTCCTGAACTAATTGCTCCATAAAACTGTCATTCATTCCATCCAGGAACTTTATCTCTCTAGCATCTCCTGTTGTTTCACTACCTAGTCTCTAACCATTAGGCTACTCCTACTCCTCTCTTAACATTTCTACCTATAAAGATTTGATTATCCATTTAGACCTGGGCACAGGTTAGGAAAATGAATGCTTATAAAATTGAGTATCTGTTTTAATAACCCGCACTGACAGCAACCTCTCCTGGTTGCCCACTGCCGAGGAGGCACTACGGGCACACAATTTCCCCTAGCACCTCCTTTTTACCACAGCAGCCCATTTAAATATTACATTGGGTGCCCCGGAGAGGTGCATCAGCACGTGCTGGGAGAGTGGGCGCTCAATCACGAGTGCCCATTTTCTGAACGCCGATATTGCAACGGCCTAAATGTAAAGAAGTTGACAATTCCTGTAATGATAAATGACCTTACTCCATGTTAACCTCAGCTAAGCGCCCCCTTACACCTTATAACTTGTTAACGTGTTTAGTTCATCTAAAGTTATTTCCATGTTTCCTCTGTTAACCATCTCATTTTCCTGTTAACTTGTTCAGTTCTTCCCAGGTTAATTCCATGTTAGATGTAAAACAACAGGAAACGTCGCCGTTTCCAGCACCACTTGTTTCCCTGTAAACCGATGTGATATGTCAAATCGAATGTCAGTATATAGAAATAAATAAATAAATACAGGCATAGGTTGGGCCTGAGCCTGTTTAGAGTTTCTGCTAACTGTTCTTATGCACTGATTCAGAACTTTTCATAATGGAACCAATCTATTTTAATCGCAGTTTAGATTGATAGGTGCCTCATCTACATTCTGCTCTTGCTAGGATCTTTTTTTTATATTCTGAGCTTGTCTTGTGTTTGGGGCAATTTCTGTGAGCTGGACCACAAGGATTTACTAGGACACCCACAATTGAAATCCTTTCCTTTAAAAGGGTGACATCACATCTTTAATGCACACAGATTACACAAAAGCTCAGTTTATAATTTTATCTTAAAAAAACAAGATCAATATTCATCGCCACTTAGCCAGTTCAATTTTGACTCGGCCATCTAAGACCTGGAGTCTGAAAATTCACTTAACTTGCTAACATTTTATCTGACTAAATGACTTCCAGACCTTCCAGGGAGGAGATCCTTATCTGACTACCTTAGCCTGATAAATACCAATTTAAAGCTTTATCTGGATTAATAGCTGATTCACTAAAGCCCAGATTTTAAAAATGGCTACGCACATAAATTTCAGGGTTTACGTGCATGGCTAGGACTAGGCCTCGCAAGCACACCGGGCGCATTTTACAATGGGCCTGGCCACGCATGCAAACCCTGGTACACAAAGAAGTGCCGGCCGAGGGAAAAGGGGTGTGCTGGGGGGGTGTGGTTGGGTGGGGAGAGGTAGGGCGGGGACCAGTCAGGACAGCGGCCTTTAGGCTCAGTCCCGGGGAAGCATGCGCCGGCAGATAGCCCGCCACCTGGAACTTACATCTGCTCGTTAGTGCACATAAATAAAAATAAAAAAAAAAAATTAGAAAAGTTAGGGAGGGTTTAGGGGTCAGGGAGGAGAGGTAAAATGATAGGAAGGCCAGGTAGGAGTGTAGGGAATCTCTCTCCCAGTCTGCTCCTTTATTGGAGTGAACTGGGAGAGAACTGGTAAAATGGAAAATTGCTTTGCAGCGCGCAATTTCAAAAATTCCCCCCTTCACACGCAGAAATTAAAATCCGATGCGCATGTGCATGCGGGAACCATATTTTATAACATGTACGTGCCGACATGCACATTTTATGAAATCGACGTGTCTATGTGTATTGCGCCGGGAACTGCATGCACATGGATGCGTGCATGCAGGTCTTAAAATTGACCCCTAAGGGTTTTTCCCATAGACACAAAATGGGAGAAAACCCTGAATGAATTTGGCCCTTACTTAGCTGGGTAAGTCTCTGACAAATAATTGGTTGTCATATAGTTAGCCAAATAACTTATCCAGCTGATCTTAAAAATAGCTGAGTATATTCAGTGGTACAGCATCACCACTGAATATCTTCGTCAAGTTAGCCAGATAAGTTTATCTGGCTAACTTGACAAAGCCAGATAGTTGCCATATATGGACCTCTGCTTTCTCACAACAATACAGCCCTCTTCTACCTTGCCATGGAATAAGTTCAGTCTAGGTTGAGAGGGACAAGAGCTTCCTATTCAGAGGCCAATACTATTTCCTCCCGCTGTTACTGTTGGTTGAAGGCTTCCCATGAAAGTATTGACCGTGCTCAACACTGTTTTCTCATCTGAGATTACACAGGATCAGAAGCTAAGAAGCTCCAGTAGCAGGTCATTTATTTGATAAATTGTAGCAAGTGAAATGACAAATGTTGTTAAACATGCGGAAATCAAAACATAATATTTGCTTCATTTTTTTTTTTGTTTCATTAATATTTGTGATGAGCTATGTTGTTTCAAAACCGTGATGATTAACTAGCCTTGAAAAACCGACACCTGCCTCATATATTGAGAATTACTTTGCTTACAAGCAGCCAGCCACACAGTGCAGGTTTTATGTATTTTGATGTTATGCGGTACATGCAAACAGTAGTACATTGTTCTTCTTCGGTGGATCTGTGTTAGAACAAGCAGGGGACAAACTGATTTGCATGTATTTCAAACATGAGTGAGCTGGAGCCTGCTGTCTGCAAAGGTTTAGAAATAAACACCCTGCAGGATAGAGATGAATTTTTTTGTGCTTGCATTTCAACTTGGAAAGTTACAATTTGAATTAAGACTAACGTTGTCCAGACAACCGCAGGAGTATACTAACAGCACAATGTATGTCCACAAAAAAGAAAAAAATTAAACCAGAAAAAGAAACCCATAAAATCATGATAACTTAGGCCTGGATTCTCTAATACCTTCGGGCTCTTTGAATCGCATGGTACAGGGGGGTGGGGGTAGAAGCGGGGGTACAGCCTTTGCACCCAATAGCGCCATCATAAAAGGTGGTGCTATTGGGCGTGAAATTGGTAGGGAAAAGGGTTCTTAACTTTTCGCTGTCCGTGATGTCTTTGCAGCATCCGCCTCGGTGCCACCCCGACTCCTCCTGTTCTGGTCTTGACGCCGCCCCGACTCTGTCCCCATTTAGTTTTCGCACGCGAAAAGTCCCTTTTCGCGTGCGATCGCTTTGGAAAATGACCCCCTTAATTTGCTTGAAGTGCCTAAGCAAATTATAGATAAGAAGAGGCTAATATAAAATATAAAAATTTTGTAGGTCTGGGTCATCTTGACTTGTCAAATAATAAAGATTTTCAAAAATAAACAAAGTTCAACTTTTTATTGAAATCTCCATACATCCATTACTGTGCTGTAGAGTTATTTTTAACATATAGTGGTCAAAGTACTAATTTAAAATTGGACATTAATTCACATTGACAGCTGATTTTAATAGAGTTTATATCTGCTAATTTAACATCCATTGTCACATCCAATACATTTACTAAGGCCCTCAGTGCATGGGACATAAAATCTGGTATTTTGTGCACTCAAACATGAGTGTATTGGCATGCGAGCGAGGATACGCTGGAATTTGTACTTGTGTGCACACTTTTTAAAATGCACCAACTGCATATAAGTATGCTCCTAATTTTAAGAGGTTACTCGAGCACAGCTGGCGGGCATGTGTCTGTCTTCCATAGAACCTTGTCAGCTTCTACGCGTGTATGTCAGCGGATTTTAAGACATGCTCACGAGAGGCACATTCCTATTTTGCAATTAGTACACCAGCTTGTCCAATTAATAGCAAGTATGTCATCCTACCAAACCCCCAGGTGACCTGGACCCCTCACCCTTTTCTATAAGCCCTAAAACTCGAGATATACAGGCTTGCTCCTCATCAGGAGCAGCAATAAAGTTACACAGATATCTAGTGTTGGTTTTTTGTTTTAAAATTTGGAGTTGCACGCGTAAGTCTTAGCCCTGCTCCTGAGTGCCCATGCATCACCCCCTTTTCCATCCCTTATTTCCTGTGCTCACATGAGTACACGTGCATGTATTTTGTGACTTTCTAAAATCACTTGTTTCTCGTGTGGTCCACATACGTGCATATGTGAACATATTTTCACCAGCAGTGGACAATAACAGACTTGTATAGGGAAATACTCCCTGGCAGGATGCCTTACCGTGTCCTTGTAGAGGAAAGGAGAAAGGAAGGAGACCAGTGGCACCCATCTGGTGTTAACCACTTGTCATATCATCAAGACATTTTGGAGAGGAGTTGGGAGGTACCATCCAGGTACTATCAGGAGGAATGAGGAAGAATAAGAAACAGTATGACGTCTACTCAAGACATCTGAATTGCGGTGTAAGAAATGGGACTTATGTTATCTAAGCCAATCCAATGTAAATGAAATTCTGGGATTCTTCTCCCTATCCTCCCTCCTTTCCACTATTTTAAAAATGTGATGTGGTTACAGGGGTCCCCTCCTGCACACCTGTCAGTCTTGGCACTGTTGAGTGTGCAACTCCTACAGCTGCATGGGGGTGGCATATCTAATGGAGCGGTGACAGCATTAATGATCAGCCAGTGCAGTAGAAGTTGCAGAACTAGAAGATTCTGCTCCAGAATCTGCTCCAGATTCTGATCCAAAATTTGAAAATTGACAACCCCCCTCCACCAACCCACCTTACACCATCATTTTGTTTTAGTGGATGAGGTAAAATGTGTTGGGGGAAATTACATAGAAACATAGAAACATAGAAATGACAGCAGAAGAGACCAAACGGCCCATCCAGTCTGCCCAGCCAGTTTTGCACTTTTTTTTTTCTTTCATACTTATCTGTTACTTATGGCTCTTAGTAACCTTTTGGTTCTATTTCCCTTCCACCCCCACCATTAATGTAGAGAGCAGGGATGGAGCTGCATCTAAGTGAAATATCTAGCTTAATTAGTTAGTGGTAGTAACCACCGCAATAAGCAAGCTACACCCATGCTTATTTGTTTACCCAGACTAGTAATTCAGTCCTTGTTGGTTGTTGTTTGTATATAGATCCACTTTTCTTCATTCCCCCTGCCATAGAAGCAGAGAGTTATGCTGGATATGCATGAAGTATCAGACTTTCTCCCCTGCCGTTGAAGCAGAGAGCTATGCTGGATATGCACTTTTTGGTCGACCTTCTCTGGACCGCCTCCATCTTGTCTCTGTCTCTCCTCTGCCGTTGAAGCAGAGAGTTATGCTGGATATGCATTGAAAGTGAAGTATCAGGCTTATTTGGTTTGGGGTAGTAATCGCCGTAACAAGCAAGCTACTCCCCGCTTTTTTGTGAATGCAAATCCTTTTTTCCACATTTCCTCTTGCCGTTGAAGCTTAGAGCAATGTTGGCGTCTCATTAACCGTGTGTATGTTTATTGAATAAGGGTATTATCTCCAGGTAGTAGCTGTTATTCCCGCGAGCCACCCACTCTTCATTCACGTCCTCTAGACTTTATGGATCCACAGTGTTTATCCCATGCCCCTTTGAAGTCCTTCACAGTTCTGGTCTTCACCACTTCCTCTGGAAGGGCATTCCAGGCATCCACCACCCTCTCCGTGAAGAAATACTTCCTGACATTGGTTCTGAGTCTTCCTCCCTGGAGCTTCAAATCATGACCCCTGGTTCTGCAAATTTTTTTCCAACGGAAAAGGTTTGTCATTGTCTTTGGATCATTAAAACCTTTCAAGTATCTGAAAGTCTGTATCATATCACCTCTGCTCCTCCTTTCCTCCAGGGTGTACATATTTAGATTCTTCAATCTCTCCTCACAAGTCATTCGATGAAGACCTTCCAACTTTTTGGTCGCCCTTCTCTGGACCGCCTCCATCTTGTCTCTGTCTCTTTGGAGATACGGTCTCCAGAACTGAACACAGTACTCCAGGTGAGGCCTCACCAAGGACCTGTACAAGGGGATAATCACTTCCCTTTTCTTACTTGATATTCCTCTCTCTATGCAGCCCAGCATTCTTCTGGCTTTAGCTATTGCCTTGTTACATTGTTTCACCAACTTCAGATCGTTAGACACTATCACCCCAAGGTCTCTCTCCTGCTCCGTGCACATCAGTCTTTCACCCCCCCCCCCCCCCCCCCCATCAAATAGAGTTCTTTTGGATTTCCGCACCCCATATGCATGACTCTGCACTTCTTGGCATTGAATCTCAGCTGCCATATCTTTGACCACTCTTCCAGCTTCCTTAAATCCCATCTCATTCTCTCACTCTTTCCGGCGTGTCCTCGCTGTTGCAGATTTTAGTATCATCCGCAAAAAGACAAACATTACCTTCTATCCCGTCCGCAATGTCACCTACAAAGATATTGAATAGGACTGATCCCAACACCGATCAGCACTCCGCTTAACACCGCTCTCTCTTCAGAGTAAGTTCCATTTACCGCCACACATTGTCTTCTGTCCTTCAACCAGTTTGCAATCCAGACCACCATCTTGGCACTTACTCCTAACCTTCTCATTTTATTCACAAACCTCCTGTGCGGTACCTTATCAAAAGCTTTGCTGAAATCCAAGTAGATGACATTGTGCGCTCTTCCTCTATCTAATTCCCTAGTCACCCAATCAAAAAAAACAATCAGATTTGTCTGACAGGACCTTCCTCTGGTGAATCCATGCTGCCTCTGGTCCAGCAATTCTTATGACTGTAGATAGTTCACTATTCTTTCTTTCAGCAGCGACTCCATCACTTTTCCCTCCACCGAGGTGAGACTAACCAGCCTGTAGTTTCCAGCCTCCTCTCTGCTCCCACTAATGTGAAGCGGGACCACTACCGCTCTTCTCCAATCACTCAGCACCACTCCCATTTCTAGGGATCTATTGAACAGGTCACACAGCGGACCCACCAGCACATCTCTGAGCTCCCTCAGTATCCTGGGATGGACCTCATCAGGCCTCATGGCTTTATCCACTATTATTTTTCCTAGCTCTTCCCATACATTCTCTTCTGAAAATGGATTTACATCTACTCCACTACCCTCGTTTCTTGTTAACTAGCTACAGTCCTTCTCCAGGGTCCTCTTTAGTGAACACCGAACTGAAGTATCTGTTTAATATTTCTGCCATTTCTTCATCTCTCTCCACACATTGATCCTTTTCACCTTTCAATTTCACTATACCATTTGGAACTTTTCTCCTTTCTCTGATATATTTGAAAAATGTTTTGTCACCTCACTTTACCTCTTTGGCAATCCTTTCTTCCGCTTGACTTTTTGCTGTCTTGATTACTTTCTTCATCTCCCTCAGTTCCACCAGATATTTTTCCTTGCGCTCCTCCCTTTGGGATCCTTTATATTTCTTGAACGCTGTTCTTTTAGCTTTTATTTTGTCAGCCATCTCCTTTGAGAATGAGATAGGTTTCATTTTTCTTTTGCTTTTCTTTACTTTTCTAACATATAAATTAGTTGCCTTGGTAATTGCTCCTTTTCTTTTGGTCCATTGTTGTTCCACATCTCTCTTGTTCTCCCAGCCTTCTAGTTCTTCTGCCAGATATTTCCCCATTTCATCAAAGTTTGTGTTTTTGAACTGCAAAACTCGGGTATTCGTGCTTCTTCTCTGTATCCTATTTGTGATATGAAACCATACTGTTTGATAGAGATGTGAATCGTTTTCCATATCGTCTTAACGATAGAAATCGTGTGGCAGGGCAAGAAAATCGTGATAGGCACGATTTTTTAGTTAAAAAATCGTTAAAAATCATTTTTTCCGATTAGTGCGCACTAACTCGAGTTAGTGCGCACTAACGGGAGTTAGTGCGCACGAACTGGGAGTTCGTGCGCACTAACTGAAAATGATACAATTTGACACTTTTCAGGTCAGTTAAGGTCAGTTTAGGAATGAATATGTATTCCTATTGGCTGCCCTCTTATTTATTCATGTTACCAAGCTTCCCACTGACAGTATATGGGGGATGGGAAATGGAAACAGTTGGTAGCTTGACAAAACAAGTAATGTGATCAGTCAATGTGACTAGAACTTGTGACCTAACTCTGATACCAGGGGTATTGTGATCTTCCTGCACACAGTGCCCTATCCCTATTAATACCAGGAGTGTTGTGATCTTCCTGCACACAGTGCCCTAACCCTGGCACCAGGACTGTTGTGATCTTCCTGCACACAGTGCCCTATCCCTATTAATACCAGGAGTGTTGTGATCTTCCTGCACACAGTGCCCTAACCATGGCACCAGGGGTGTTGTGATCTTCCTGCACACAGTGCCCTATCCCTATTAATACCAGGAGTGTTGTGATCTTCCTGCACACAGTGCCCTAACCCTGGCACCAGGGGTGTTGTGATCTTCCTGCACACAGTGCCCTATCCCTATTAATACCAGGAGTGTTGTGATCTTCCTGCACACAGTGACCTAACCCTGGCACCAGGGGTGTTGTGATCTTCCTGCACACAGTGCCCTATCCCTATTAATACCAGGAGTGTTGTGATCTTCCTGCACACAGTGCCCTAACCCTGACACCAGGGGTGTTGTGATCTTCCTGCACACAGTGCCCTATCCCTGGCACCAGGGGTGTTGTGATCTTCATGTACACAGTGTCCTATCCCTATTAATACCAGGAGTGTTGTGATCTTCCTGCACACAGTGCCCTATCCCTAATACCAGGGGTGTTGTGATCTTCCTGCACACAGTGCCCTATTCCTGATACCGGGGGTGTTGGGATCTTCTTGCACACATCCCGGTATCAGGGATAGGGCACTGCGTGCAGGAAGATCACAACACTCCTGGTATCAGGAATAGGGCACTGTGTGCAGGAAGATCACAACACCCCTGGTATTAGGGATAGGGCACTGCGTGCAGGAAGATCACAACACTCCTGGTATTAATAGGGATAGGGCACTGCATGCAGGAAGATCACAACACCCCTGGTATCAGGGATAGGGCACTGTGTGCAGGAAGATCACAATACCCCGGAGGAGTGAGGGTCAGGCAGCTCCCCCCTGTCTGTGAAGCCAGCCTCTCACTAGTAATGCAGGGAGGGAGCTGTCTCAGACTTCACCATCTTCCCCCCCCCCCTCACCCACACACCATTCACTAGCTGGGACATGGGGGAAGTCAGGAGTGAGGGTCAGGCAGCTCCCCCCTGTCTGTGAAGCCAGCCTCTCACTAGTAATGCAGGGAGGGAGCTGTCTCAGACTTCACCATCCTCCCCCCCCCCCCCCTCAACCACACACCATTCACTAGCTGGGACATGGGGGAAGTCAGGAGTGAGGGTCAGGCATCTCCCCCCTGTCTGTGAAGCCAACCTCTCACTAGTAATGCAGGGAGGGAGCTGTCTCAGACTTCACCATCCTCCCCCCCCCCTCACCCACACACCATTCACTAGCTGGGACATGGGGGAAGTCAGGAGGGAGGGTCAGGCAGCTCCCCCCTGTCTGTGAAGCCAGCCTCTCACTAGTAATGCAGGGAGGGAGCTGTCTCAGACTTCACCATCTTCCCCCCCCCCCTCACCCACACACCATTCACTAGCTGGGACATGGGGGAAGTCAGGAGTGAGGGTCAGGCAGCTCCCCCCTGTCTGTGAAGCCAGCCTCTCACTAGTAATGCAGGGAGGGAGCTGTCTCAGACTTCACCATCCTCCCCCCCCCCCCCCCTCACCCACACACCATTCACTAGCTGGGACATGGGGGAAGTCAGGAGTGAGGGTCAGGCAGCTCCCCCCTGTCTGTGAAGCCAGCCTCTCACTAGTAATGCAGGGAGGGAGCTGTCTCAGACTTCACCATCTTCCCCCCCCCCCCTCACCCACACACCATTCACTAGCTGGGACATGGGGGAAGTCAGGAGTGAGGGTCAGGCAGCTCCCCCCTGTCTGTGAAGCCAGCCTCTCACTAGTAATGCAGGGAGGGAGCTGTCTCAGACTTCACCATCTTCCCCCCCCCCCCCTCACCCACACACCATTCACTAGCTGGGACATGGGGGAAGTCAGGAGTGAGGGTCAGGCAGCTCCCCCCTGTCTGTGAAGCCAGCCTCTCACTAGTAATGCAGGGAGGGAGCTGTCTCAGACTTCACCATCCTCCCCCCCCGCCCCCTCACCCACACACCATTCACTAGCTGGGACATGGGGGAAGTCAGGAGTGAGGGTCAGGCAGCTCCCCCCTGTCTGTGAAGCCAGCCTCTCAATAGTAATGCAGGGAGGGAGCTGTCTCAGACTTCACCATCCTCCCCCCCCTCTCACCCACACACCATTCACTAGCTGGGACATGGGGGAAGTCAGGAGTGAGGGTCAGGCAGCTCCCCCCTGTCTGTGAAGCCAGCCTCTCACTAGTAATGCAGGGAGGGAGCTGTCTCAGACTTCACCATCCTCCCCCCCCCCCCTCACCCCCACACCATTCACTAGCTGGGACAAGGGGGAAGTCAGGAGTGAGGGACAGGCAGCTCCCCCCTGTCTGTGAAGCCAGCCTCTCACTAGTAATGCAGGGAGGGAGCTGTCTCAGACTTCATCATCCTCCCCCCCCCCCCCTCACCCACACACCATTCACTAGCTGGGACATGGGGGAAGTCAGGAGTGAGGGTCAGGCAGCTCCCCCCTGTCTGTGAAGCCAGCCTCTCACTAGTAATGCAGGGAGGGAGCTGTCTCAGACTTCACCATCCTCCCCCCCCCCCTCACCCACACACCATTCACTAGCTGGGACATGGGGGAAGTCAGGAGTGAGGGTCAGGCAGCTCCCCTCTGTCTGTGAAGTCAGCCTCTCACTAGTAATGCAGGGAGGGAGCTGTCTCAGACTTCACCATCCTCCCCCCCCCCCCTCACCCACACACCATTCACTAGCTGGGACATGGGGGAAGTCAGGAGTGAGGGTCAGGCAGCTCCCCCCTGTCTGTGAAGCCAGCCTCTCACTAGTAATGCAGGGAGGGAGCTGTCTCAGACTGGTGTCAGGGATAGGGCACTGAGTGCAGGAAGATCACAACACCCCTGGTATCAGGAATAGGGCACAGGTTCTAGTCATATTGACTGATCACATTACTTTTTTTGTCAACTACCAACAGTTTTCATTTCCCATCCCCCCAACCATCACCTCAGTTGGAACCTTGGTAACATCAATAGATAAGAGGGCAGCCAGCCAATAGGAATACATATTCATTCCTAACTGACCTTTACTGACCTGGATAGTGTCAATAATTTGTATCATTTTCTGTTAGTGTTCCTGAGTTTCCATTTCCATTTCCCATCCCCCCAACCATCACCTCAGTGGGAACCTGGTTAACATCAATAGATAA
Source organism: Rhinatrema bivittatum (assembly GCF_901001135.1). Taxonomy (NCBI): domain Eukaryota; kingdom Metazoa; phylum Chordata; class Amphibia; order Gymnophiona; family Rhinatrematidae; genus Rhinatrema; species Rhinatrema bivittatum. Next base: position 800,092,835 of record NC_042615.1, on the reverse strand, counting down.
GAGGGCAGCCAGCCAATAGGAACACATATTCATTCCTAACTGACCTTTACTGACCTGGAAAGTGTCAATTTGTATCATTTTCAGTTAGTGCGCACTAACTCGAGTTAATGCGCACTAATTCGGAGTTAGTGCGCACTAACACGATTTAACGATTTTTAACGATAAATCGTTAGAATTTCTATTGTATCGTGTTCTATAACGATTTAAGACGATATTAAAATTATCGGACGATAATTTTAATCGTTAAAAAACGATTCACATCCCTACTGTTTGATGATCACTGGTGCTGCTGAGGGCACCCACATGGACATCAGAGACATTATCTCCATTAGTGAGCACTAAATCGAGTATAGCTCCCTGTCTCGTGGGTTACATTATTATTTGTTTGAACAGAGCCCCTTGCAGGGCATCCACTATCTCTCTACTATTGTTAGATTCCGCGAAAGGGATTCTCCAGTCTATATCCAGCAGATTAAAATCTCCAACAATCACCACTTCTCCCTTCTTTCCCATCTTTTGGATTTCTTCAACCAGATCTCTGTCAAGCTCTTCCATTTGATTTGGAGGCCTGTAAAGCACTCCAATAAAAATGGATGTCCCATCATCTTTTTTTAGGTCGGCCCATAGTGCTTCTTCTTTGCCCCATCTTCCTTGCAGCTCAGATGCTTGGATATTGTTTCTGATATAAAGAGCTACTCCTCCCCCTTTCCTGTCCTCTCTGTCCTTCTTTAACAAGTTATAGCCTGGTATTGCCATATCCCAATCATGAGATTCCGTAAACCACGTCTCTATGACAGCAACAATGTCCAAGACCGCCTCTACCATTAGGGCTTGCAGATCTGGGATTTTATTGCCCAAACTACGAGCATTTGTGTTCATAGCTTTCCAGCTTTTCACATCGGAACCGATTCCAGTTCCGATTCACATCTCTGGTATATATTGATATTTCTACAAGTGTCTAGCAACTTTGGATTTTCTCTTTTGTGTATTTATACAAATCCTTCAATTTCAAAGCAGACTGAGGAGGAGTTGATTATCTCCTGCAATGCACTGAGTCAGCTGCCAATAGCTGTTTAACCAAACCCCTTTTTTTGTATATTGTTTTGTATTTTGCTTAGACAAACACACAGGAATTTAAAGCAGCAATATCAATATCTAGAAAAATAGACAGATAAGGCTAGCACTACACAGCAACAGAAAAATATAACAAGTCTTCTAAATAAGGATAAATTAAAGTTATTCCTTAGCTTTGCCCAAGAAGTTGGACTTCTGGCTGTCTCCTTCACTTTCAAAGCAGACTCTTTTATTTGTCAGTCAGCAGGCAGGATGATTCCACCCATCTCCCCATTCCCATCACTGTTGAACAGAAGATGAGGAATAGGCTGGGAGTAGAATCTGTTGCGCTCGTCAGTCGCAGATGGCTGTAACCTTTGCTACTCACCTCATTTTGCCCAGTAGCTCCAATTCTGGCTAAGATGGCCACCTCTCCCTCTGCACGCCAACTTCTCTGGCGTTCCCGAGATGGCGAGGGCGATCCCGGTCGCTATCTTGCATCTGGTGTGACCTAGGGCATGCGCGCGCACACCTGCCTCCTTCTTGTGCACATCATGACAGGAACCTCAGGGGCGTCCCCTCCACATGACAGCACTGCCTACGTTTATTTAAACCTACTGGACCTTCCTACCAATTGTTAGCAAGGATTCCATCTTGCTTATTCCTTTACGTCGAGACACTTCACATTGCTGTTCCTGCATTCCTGTCTGAGTGCCTTAGGTATCCGCTCCTCGGGGGCCTTGCTGCACTCAGGGCTATCTGGTCCTTGGAGAGCCTCATCTGCCTGTCTCACCTTCACCAGCTAAGTGAGTTCTCCTACACCGGGTCTCCGCTGCTGCTGCTACTACAAATTCTCTACTGCATAGTGAGTACAAGACCTACTCTACATCACCATGTCTGTCTTGCTGTGTGGATCCTTGGGTTACCCTGCTCTGCAGACCACTACCAGATTCATACTGTCTTGTGCCAGTTGCCAACACCTACCTCCGGTCTACTCTATGCTGTGGACCACTACTGGAGCTACAACGCACAAGGTATACTAAGAAGCAAGTACTTTCTGGATGACCCCGCACTGCGGACCACTACCAGAGTTACCAATTACAAGGTCTAACAAGAAGCAAGGATTCCCCGGGTTACCCTGCTCTGCAGACCACTGTCGGAGAATCCATTCCAGGTCTTCTATTTCCAGGACTGAGTTACAAACCTGCTCCTCAGGGTTTTCTTTGCTGTATAATAAATATTATCTGACTCCTGTGTCCATCACTGCTGAGACCCCACCTGTCGTGGAGAGTCCCCACAGGGCTCCTCCCTGTGGGTAGAGTCAGCTCTCTCCATGACCCAAGGGCCCACAAACCAAGTTAAAACATAACAGAATGCCCAGCAATAAGGTGAGGAAGGAGGGAGACTAAGACACTCCATAGCCCCAGAGGTCCCTTGGACTGTTTATTTGCCATAATCCAGTCCTGGGTGGCTGTCAACAATTTGGGTAGCTGGCTGTTTAGCTTGGATGGGAGTAGCAGGTAAATAGAGTATGGCTGGCAGATAGTTGGCTGGTTGAGACAGAGAGAGAACATGTATGAGAGATGGAGAGAAAAAGTTTGAGAAACTGTAAGAGACAGAGACACTATGTGTGAGAGAACATGTGTGAGATAGAGATAGTGTGAGAGAGAGACAGAGAGAGACTGTGTATGAGATAAAGAAAGTATGTGAGAGAGATGGAGACTGTGAGAGACGGAAAGTGTGTGAGAGGCAATGTGTGTATGGGAAAGAAAAAGAGAAAGTATGTGAGAGAGAAAAAGAGAAAAATGTGTAAGAGAGAGAAAGTGTGTGAGAGAGAGTATGAGAGACAGAGATTGAGGGGCCGATGCAATAAATTAGCATAGAAAGCGAGCACTGAACAGTCAGCACCCACTTTCTTAACGTGCCCCAGGCACCCCCAAGGGGGATTCCATGCAATATTTAAATTAGGGGGTCAAGTTAGCAAACCCAATTGTCGGTTTTCCTTACCGGTGGACGGCCAAGTCACTAACTCGGTATCGGTTTTCCTTACCGCCGGACAGCCGAGTCATGAAAACCCACGCCGAGTTTATCAGCGTCGATTTTCCTGACTGGCGGATGACCGTCATGAAAACTGATGCTGACAAACCCAGTGTCAATTTTCCTGACTGGCGGACGGTCGAGTCACTAATTCGGCATCGGTTTTCATTACCGGTGGACGGCTGAGTTATGAAAACCCACGCCGAGTTTATCAGGGTCGATTTTCCTGACCGGCAGATGACTGTCACGAAAACTGATGCCGACAAACCCGGTGTCGGTTTTCCTGACCGACGGATGGTCAAGTCACAAAAACCCATGCCTATAGACCCGGCATTGGTTTTCCTGACCGGCAGATGGCTGAGTCATGAAAATCCATGCCAGGTTTAGCGGCATCAGTTTTCGTGACTCCGCCATCTGCCGGTAAGCAAAACCGATGCCGATAAACTTGGGGTCGGTTTTCGTGACTGCTGACCGCCAGTAAGGAAAACCTATGCCAAAAATTCAGGAAACCAACACTTGTCAATCGAGCATCCATTTCCTGAACCTGACTGCCTTTTTTTTTTAACATTCTTTCTTAAATTTTTCATCCTACTTAATGTCACAATGATATTAAGTAGGAGGCAATACACAAAAGCATTTTTCCTGCTTTTCTGTACTTGTTTTAGATGTGCTCAGCTATTAACGCTTGCTCCAGGCAGGTGTTAATAGATGACAGTTAAATGTGCATCTGAGATGCACATTTTTTTTTTTTGCATCGGGAGTGAATGCCTAATAGCCTCAATCACATGCGTTTGCATGTGATGAGCTCTATTAGATTCACTCCGCGTTGGACGCGCATTGAATAAGCACTAATCCCCTTACTGCATTAGGGGATTGATTGGCACCTATTCAACCCGCATCCAACTGCGGGTTAACAGTGTGTTTGGCTGAGCACACTGTATTGCATCGGCCCCTGAGACAGCGAGAGAGAGAGAGAGAAAGTGTGTGTGTGTGAGGGAGAGAGACTGTGAGATAGTATATATGTGTGAGAGAAATAAAAAGTGTGTGAGAGAGACAGAGAGAGAAAGTGTGATAAACAGAGAGAGAAAGTGTGATTGAGAGACAGAGTCAGAAAGTGTGAGGCAGGGCGACTGTGAGAAAGAGTGAAAAGTATGAGAGAGACTGTGTAAGAGAAAGAGACAGAGAGACTGAGTGTGAAAGAGAAAAAATATGAGAGAGAGAGAGAGAAACTGTGAGACAGAGACATAGAGTGTGTGAGATAGACACTGTGAGAGACTTAGAAAGGGTGAGGCGAGACAACAAGAAATTGTGTGTGTGAGGGAAAGATTGTTTTTATTGTGTGTTGGATATTGAAAAAAAAACAATAAAAAATAAGCATTAAAAAAAGAGCAGTAATTGTTTGCACAGGGAAGCCAAAAAGCTAACATTGGCCCTGCCACCTTTTTAAAAAAACAACTGTGCGGTCCTAGGATTTCCTGTCAGTCCCTCACCCCCAAAAAAACTTTATTAAAGAAGATGGCTCCAGGCATGCCCCTACCACCATGAAAGTCTTTCAAAATCCCCAGAACCCTTCACACTCAGCAGGAATTCCTCTTTCCTGCTTTCTGATTGCTGACAATCTGTTGGTCAGACAAACCTAAGCTAGCTACATTGGCTAGTCACTTAAGCTAGTGTAGCATAGCATTGTCATGTTGTCAAAGTAATGCTACACTGGTAACAAATGTAAGCCAATAGCACAGCATTGCTTTGACAAAAAGATAGTATTATGCTGACTGTTCATTGCAGTTAGTGTAGGATTATTAGAACAATGCTAGATGCCAAATCAGAAGAAGGTGAGGGGGGTTTCCCTTTGAAAAATCAGAGCCAGCTGACACTGCGAGTGCATCAGTATCAGAAGACTTTGCACCTGCACCAAGAACGATGTGCAGGATTTTCAAAATGGAATCCCAATCTGTGTACTTCCCTTCTTTCTCCAGGAAACAATACAAGAGTTTTTGCCTGCAGAAGTAAAGAGCAATATTCATCTCTTGATTTTACCCTGGCACCTAAAAAACTTCTGAAAATTGCTCTCAAATGTGCAGTTATTTGTAGACATGCTCTGTTTAGCCACTAACAAGTAGGAGGGTTCATGTTTCTAAGGAATATCATTCCAGTCTCTCAGACCTGCTATAAATTACATGGCAGTAACTGCTGTGGAAATCATTAGCCTTTAATTCAAAAGTAAACTTTTCCTTAGGCTGTTTCAATTATTTAAAAAGTATGATGATTTTATATCCTTTATCTGATTTCAGAGTAAAAGGAACACATCAATTGCTCCTTGTTTTATGACAGCTGCTTCACTACCCCATCTTCAGTGGAGAATGTTGTGAAATGTTCCAACATTTTGAAAGAATACATGGAAAGCCAAAGCTGACTTCTCCTGTAATTTATGACTTGGAGTGGTTGATTATTCTAATTATACCTGCCAAAGAATTTTGGGAGTAATTTTAAAGCAACCCACATACATTTTAGAATGAAATACATGTAAAAAGTATTCCAATTTTGATAGGGAAGATACATGTATACATACATTTTTTGTGAAAATTATCCCTCCAAAACTACCTACACATAGTTACATCGGGTAATTTGTACACTGAATTTTCCTGAGAAACTGTGCCTGCATACTTTTCAAAAAGCAAACGTATGTGCGCAAATGCAAATCACTCCCCAGCTCCACCCCAGGAATGCCTCTGCTCTGAGTAGGCAAACGGATGTGTATACAGGCGATAAGCGCTTATGTTGTCCCACACAGTGGGAGGACAGTTTTGTAACAGGCCATTTTCTCAGGCAATGCACTGTTTTAGGCACAGAAGTACCTTTGAAAATTATCCTTAATAAGCACACTTCCTGATTTCTTTTTTGTAAAAAACTCCTATTTTGTCATGGACATGCTTCACAGACTTCACTTGTCACCTTCAATTTTTTCTTTAGATTTCAGAGATATGCTTTTGCTTCTGTGACCAATCTTTATTACACAGTATGGCTTTTGAAAGAATTTCTCTTATCCTGTTCATATAAAAAAGAATGAAAATAGGGGCTGATATCTTTCTGCTATATCTTTTATGGAGGGGTGGAAATGGAATCAGGCGGGCTCCAACAGGCTTGCTGTGTGTTTCATAAAACTGAAAATAATTGCCCAGTCACAGATATTTGTCTTGGCTCTAAAATAATTTGCCATGCATATTACATCCAAAGCACACTAGAAACCAGGGAGAGAAATACCACTTCAGTATTGACAAAGAAAATGAGTGGAAGATGAAGAATGGAACAAAGCTGATTTATTTTTAAATTAAAATTTTAATGAGGTCAACTTTTTTAGTTTTTAAGTTGACCCCATTAATTGAGAAAATATTTGACCTCACCTTACCTCTTTATGGAGGATTTAAATTTCAATGTTTGAAATCATTTTTAGCTTCTAAAAGTATAGCCTTGAACACTTCTAAGCTGGCTATGTATGTCATTTTTCATCACAATAATCACTGAGTGTAGGGGAAGTGCAGCAAAATTGCACTTCCAAGCATGTTGGCAGAGTTGTGAGAGTCACATAAAGCTGAGAGAAGAAGGCATAAGGCAGGCTATGTGGTCCTTCTCTATCTATCATCTTTACCATGCTCACCTTCCCTGTGCTGTCATTCATCTATGCTCTGGCCAATCCTAAACTGATGTTCAGAGAAGCATAGAAATACGATGACAGAATAAGACCATATGGCCCATCTAGTCTGTCCATCAGTCTAATTAATCTAGCCCTTTCAATTCCATCACTCAGATATCCTCTGCATTCATCTCATGCTTTCTTGAATTCAAATACTGTTTTTGCCTCCATCACCTCCACTGGGAGGTTGCTCCATGCATCCACTACCCTCTCCGTAAAAAAATATTCCTTAGATTACTCCAGAATCTACCTCTTTCACTCTCATCCCATGACCCCCTTGTTCTAGAACCTTTCTATTGAAAGAGGCTCACCTCCTGTGCATGGAAACTTTTGAGATATTTGAATGTCTCTATCATACCTCCCCTATCTTGCCTTTCCTCTATGGTGTATATGTTTAGATCCTTAAGTCTATTCTCATATACTTTATGCTTTATAACCAAGACCACTGATCAATTTAATAGCCACCAATTCCAACCAGTTTATATCCGTTTGAAGATGGGGACCCCGAATTGTACAAAGTATTCCAAATGAGATCTTACCTTGGACATATATAGTGGCAATATCACCTCATCTAAAGCACTTTGAGTCTTCTCTCTTCTCACTGCCACACTGAGGGACAGATTTATGATTTTGCTGGCGCTAGGTACTTTTGATGTTTTTACCCCTCCCCTTCCTCTTGTAAGGATCTGTTACAGGATAGCAGAAGGCTGTTCTCTGCCGAATGAGATTCAGCAAAACTGGAAGGCATCAAGTTTTAGCCATCCTGCTGCCCCTAATTGTTTAACTAACTACAGAAAGATCATTGGTATGGGCTCAATCCTCTATCAAATGTAAAATTTGTGAAACCCAACCCTATCAAATTTGAATTGAATTTAAACACCACAAGCACCTCTGATTACAATATTTATGAAAATAATTTTTTTATTTAAAAAAATTGTTTAGGATCCATGGTTATTTATGTGATAATATGCCCATGTCTGAAGGTGTATGTTGGATGAGTCTTCTAGTGTCTTGAATCCTTGTTCCTGGTTCCTGTTTCGTCTTTGTGTTCCTGGTTCCTGACTTCGGATTGGCTAGCGGTGATTCCTGGTGTGTGAATTCAGACTGGCAAGTGGTGATTCCTGGTGTGTGACTTTGGACTGGCAAGCGACGACCCTCTGGCACTTGATCTTGGACTTCTCCTTGACCAACGCCTCCAAGGGCCCACCTGTCCCAGCGGCCTGGGTCCTTACGGGCTCCTCCGGGGGGACCGCGGGCTTCCAGGGGTGAAGCTCCAGTCAGCCCTTGCACTGAACGCTCGTCTCCTTGACCTCTCAAAGGTCCACCTAAGTCCCAGCGGTCTGGGACCCTACGGGCTCCTCCGGGGGGACCGCGGGCTTCCAGTAGCGAAGACACAGTTCCTCTGCTTGACATCACGACTCTTCATCTGCCAACATAGTCACCTCAGTCTTCAGTGCCGAGGGTCAGCTGGTCACATCTTCTGTTCTGCCTCGCCACCCGACGGGAGAACCTACGGATCCTCCTACTAGGTATACCATCCTCCCATTGGCCCAAGGGTTCACAAGCCTGAGCATAACAGTAAGTGGAAAATCACTGAACCCTAAAGTAAAATTGTGAGACTCCATTGCGACGAGTGAGATTATCAAATTTGCGGATGGTGCAAAATTATTCAGAGTAGTTAAATCACAAGCAGACTGTGATACATTACAGGAGGACCTTGCAAGACTGGAAGATTGGGCATCGAAATGGCAGATGAAATTTAATGTGGAAAAGTGCAAGATTTTGCATATAGGGAAAAATAACCCTTACTGTAGTTACACGATGTTAGGTTCCATATTAGGAGCTACCATCCTGGAAAAAGATCTAGGCATCATAGTGGATAATACTTTAAAACCATCGGCTCAGTGTGCTGCAGCAATCAAAAAAGCAAACAGAATGTTAGGAATTATTAGGAAGGGAATGGTTAATAAAATGGAAAATGTCATAATGCCTCTATATCGCTCCATGGTGAGACCGCACCTTGAATACTGTGTACAATTCTAGTCACCGCATCTCAAAAAAGATATAGTTGCAATGGAGAAGGTACAGAGAAGAGCAACCAAAATGATAAAGGGGATGGAACAGCTCCCCTATGAGGATAGGCTAAAGAGGTTAGGGCTGTTCAGCTTGGAGAAGAGACGGCTGAGGGGAGATATGATAGAAGTCTTTAAGATCATGAGAGGTCTTGAACGAGTAGATGTGACTTGATTATTTACTAGGGGTGTGCATTCATTTTTGCCGTATTGGAAAACGAATGCACTATTTTGAATACTGGCAGCCGACGGCCTGAGTGCAGGAGATGGCTCCAAGACCCCCGCTGGACCACTAGAGACTTTTGGCAAGTATTAGGGGGGACTCCTGACCTCCCCAAAACTTGCCAACAGTCCCTGGTGGTCCAGCGGGGGTCCTGGAGCCCCTCCTGCACTCGGACCGTTGGCTGCCAGTATTCAAAATGGTGCCAATAGCCTTTGCCCTTGCTGTGTCACAGGGGCTATCGACACCATTTTGAATACTGGCAGCTGACGGCCTGAGTGCAGGAGATGGCTCCTGGACCCCTGCTGGACCACCAGGGACTTTTGTCAAGTCTTGTGGGGGTCAGGAGGGTCCCCCAAGACTTGCCAAAAGTCCCTGGTGGTCAGCAGGGGTCCGGGAGCCATCTACTGCACTCACACCATTGGCTGCCGGTATTCAAAATGGCACCGATAGCCCCTGTGACATAGTAAGGGCAAAGGCTATCGGTGCCATTTTGATTACTGGCATCCGACAGCCCGAGTGCAGGAGATGGCTCCCAGACCCCCGCTGGACCACCAGGGATTTTTGGCAAGTCTTTGGGGACCCTCCTGACCCCCACAAGACTTGACAAAAGTCCATGGTGGTTCAGCAGGGGTCTGGGAGCCATCTCCTGCACTCGGGCCGTCGGCTGCCAGTATTCAAAATGGCACCGATAGCCCCTGTGACATAGTAAGAGCAAAGGCTATTGGCATCATTTTGAATACTGGCAGCCGACGGCCCGAGTGCAGGAGATGGTTCCAAGACCCCCTCTGGAACACCAGGGACTTTTGGCAAGTTTTGGGGAGGTCAGGAGTCCCCCCTAAGACTTGCCAAAAGTTCCTGGTGGTCCAGCGGGGGTCCTGGAGCCATCTCCTGCACTTGGGCCATCGGCTGCCAGTATTCAAAATGGTGCCAATAGCCTTTGACCTTACTATGTCACAGGGACTACCGGTGCCATTGATTGGCCCCTGTCATATGGTAGGCGCACAAGATGGCGCTGGCTGTCTATTGCTCCTACCATGTGACAGGGGCCGACCAATGGTACCGGTAGCCCCTGTGACATAGTAAGGTCAAAGGCTATCGGCGCCATTTTGAATGCCGGCAGCCGATGGCCTGAGTGCAGTAGATAGCTCCCGGACCCCCGCTGGACCACCAGGGAGCTTTGGTAAGTCTTGGGGGGGTCAGGAGCGTGAGGGGTTGTAGTTAATTAAATTTTAGCCAGGAAACGAATAAGAATGGAACACATGAACGGATCGGGGCCCCCCCTTGCCGAATGCAACGTATCTGCCCCCCCACGAATACCAAATGTAACGTATGCGGTCCCTCTACACATCCCTAGTGGAGACCAGAGAACTATTCAGGAACCTTGGGAGTATTAATAAGGGATATACAGTGAATGAGGGCTCGTGTGAATATCCTAGCTGCTATTTCTTTTACTGGGACATTCCTCATTACTTAAAAGATAGTTTTAGATCTGCATCACCCAGTTTGTTTTAATGGTTAGATGTTATTGTTTTCAATATTTTAAATGTGTATGTAAATTTCTGTAATAAGTGGAAGATAGAAATTGTTATAAATAAATACATCTTCCAGTTCAGACAGCCAGGGCTTAACATTCCCTGATCATTTATGGGAGGAGCTGGGACTGTAAGGGATAACTGGATAGGATGAAACCTGTACTAGTGATTAGAGTTGCCATTGTTTTCCCTGCCTATTGTGCAGTCACACCAACACAATCAGCTGTATAGAACCACGTAACTCTCTGTATAATTTGTATTGTTTTTCTAACCCAGTTTCCCAAGTAAAGAATCCCTGCATGCTGCCATGGAAGAGTTCTGAGTCATTTATGCTTTCACAGTTAGTGTTTCTCTGGAGATGTGAAGATCCCAGTTGTACACATCTGGTTCTGACCCTGAACAAGTACATTGGGCCAGATCAGTACCAGAGAAGAAAAATCTATCTCAGGACATGACCTTTTCAGTTTATAGTTGCCTTCCTCTCCTGCCCTCAGGGAAGGCGTTTTATCAAATATTCCCTCCGCTAAACGAGTGGAAAACCAGCCTCTACTCTTTTACTATATTTTCCTCGTTTTCCAAAGCAGGTTTTTCTATCATGAGGAAAGATGTGTCTAGTTTTCCTTGCTATAAGAGCATTTTCTGCTCACATTTTGCCCTCTCTGGAGTATATTAGTCAGATGTACATACTATAGGATTTCTCCCATTCTGTGTCTGTGGGAAAGTGCTTAATATATAATGCCTATACTCTCCGATATAAACTAACATCAATATTTATTTTAAATTCTGTTTAGATGTGTTAGGGGTCAATTGCTTCATGATTTGGTTGAGAAACCTAACAACATATAATTAGATTCCTAAGCAATGCCTTTTTGCATGCACACCAGGAATATGTTGCACATGCTAAAAACAGTGTGCTATACAGTAGGGCCTTAACATACATATTAAGATGCTTCTTCATGACAATAACAAGGTAGCGCTAAAATTAACACCACCTTACATGTAAATGAGGGGGCATCATATTCAAATTAGCATTTACTGGATCTGAGGAAATAATGTGATATACTTTTAATAGCTGTTATTTTATGTGGGCTTGGTGAAGGGCTAAAATTTAACAACTGCCTGAAAGCATATCCTAATGGAATCTTTTCTCATGTGATGATCAGCAGGGGATCTTTATTACCCAGTGTCTCGATTAGCAGGGGATCTTTATTACCCAGTATCTCTCTGTATACAGAGTAATGTGGCTGTAATGTCAAATGGACCCTCTCCTTACCCTCACAAGCCTAGCTTGAAGATAAGGGCCACATGCCTCGATCTTCCATCTCCTCCCAGAAAGATAAAGAAAGGGCAACATTCCACAATCTACCCCCTCCCCCCAGTACAAAACCACAAATACAGAAAGGGCTGCAGAGATTGAGAAAGGGAATCAGTAGAGGTAGAACACAGAAAGCAAATTATAGGTGAGCTTTGAAAGTGATACCCAGCAGCATTCACCAAATGGTTCCAAAGAGCAATAAATCAAAGAAATGAATAATTATATTTGGAGGTAAATGTTATAAGAACCTCATGACTAAGTACAATATCCACAGAAGAAAAGACTGATTTATGCAGTTGGAGTTGGAATGGATTTTCAAGTGGCTGTGTACGGGTATGTGTGTGCACTGGGAGAGAGGGGTATGATGTGGGCAGGAAACGTTACTGGTATGTAGCCCTATCTATTAACGGTGTGCATTTGTTTGCAACAAAATAGGAAATAAAAATGATATTTCCTATTTTGTTGCATTTCGGGAAGTGAACAAATCGAAAGGAAAACCCACAAAATTTCATGTGGTTTTCCTATTGTTTTTTGTTTTTTTTTTTTTGGGGGGGGAGAAAGGACACATATATAAAAAAAACCCAAAAAACCATTCCAACCCTTCAAGTTCAATTAACTACAAACTCCCCCCACCCTCCAGACCCCCCTAAAATTTGCCGAAATTCCCTGGTTGTCCAGCAGGGGTCCCGGGAGCGATGTCCTCTGGGGCCCTAGGCTGCCAGTAATCAAAATGGTGCTGGAGGCCATTTGCTCTTACCATCACCGCATCTCAAAAAAGATATAATTGCGATGGAGAAGGTACAGAGAAGGGCGACCAAAATGATAAGGGGAATGGAACAGCTCCCTTATGAGGAAAGACTAAAGAGGTTAGGACTTTTCAGCTTGGAGAAGAGACGGCTGAGGGGGGATATGATAGAGGTGTTTAAAATCATGAGAGGTCTAGAACGGGTAGATGTGAATCGGTTATTCAGATAATAGAAAGCCTAGGGGGCAATCCATGAAGTTAGCATGGGGCACATTTAAAACTAATCGGAGAAAGTTCTATTTCACTCAACGCACATTTAAACTCTGGAATTTTTTGCCAGAAGATGTGGTTAGTGCAGTTAGTATAGCTGTGTTTAAAAAAGGATTGGATAAGTTCTTGGAGAAGAAGTTCATTACCTGCTATTAATTAAGTTGACTTAGATAATAACCACTGCTATTACTAGCAACGGTAACATGGAATAGACTTAGTTTTTGGGTACTTGCCAGGTTCTTATGGCCTGGATTGGCCACTGTTGGAAACAGGATGCTGGGCTTGATGGACCCTTGGAGGATGGGCTGAGCTGGCTGAAGGGAAGGTGAGAGCCTGCTCATGGCCCTGCTTCGGTGTTTACTGAAGAAGATGTTGGGGAGGTACCCGTACTGGAGAAGGTTTTCATGGGTAATGATTCAGATGGACTGAACCAAATCACGGTGAACCTAGAAGATATGGTGAACCTGATTGACAAGAGTAATAAATCATCTGGACTGGATGGTATACACCCCAGAGTTCTGAAGGAACTAAAAAATGAAATTTCAGACCTATTAGTAAAAATTTGTAAACTGTCATTAAAATCATCCATTGTACCTGAAAACTGGAGGATAGCTAATGTAACCCCATATTTAAAAAGGGCTCCAGGGGTGATCCGGGAAACTACAGACCGGTTAGCCTAACTTCAGTGCCAGGAAAAATAGTAGAAAGTATTCTAAACATCAAAATCAGAGAACATATAGAAAGATATGGTTTAATGGAACAAAGTCAGCATGGCTTTACCCAAGGCAAGTCTTGCCTCACAAATCAGCTTCACATTTTTGAAGGATGTAATAAACATGTGGATAAAGGTGAATCTGTAGATGTACCATCTACAGATGGTACATCTGAAAATGTACCATCTGAAATCCAATGGTACATCTGATGGCACATCCAATGGTACATCTGATGGTACATTTCAGATGGTACATCTGAAATGTACCATCTGAAAATCCAAGTACTTGAGTACTTGGATTTTCAGAAGGCATTTGACAAAGTTCTTCATGAGAGGCTTCTAGGAAAAATAAAAAGTCATGGGGTTGGTGGTGATGTCCTTTCGTGCCAGATAATCTCTGCAGGCCGCCTCCCATGTCAGGGCCTGCAGAGATAATTGCCAGGTTCTTGTGGCCTGGTTTGGCCTCTGTTGGAAACAGGATGCTGGGCTTGATGGACTCTTGGTCTGACCCAGCATGGCAATTTCTTATGTTCTTATGTGGATTACAAACTGGCTAAAACACAGGAAACAGAGAATAGGATTAAATGGACAATTTTCTCAGTAGAAGGGTGTGTGCAGTGGAGTGCCTCAGGGATCTGTATTGGGACCCTTACTTTTCAATATATTTATAAATGATCTGGAAAAAATACGACAAGTGAGGTAATCAAATTTGCAGATGATACAAAATTGTTCAGAGTAGTTAAATCACAAGCAGATTGTGATAAATTGCAGGAAGACCTTGTAAGGCTGGAAAATTGGGCATCAAAATGGCAGATGAAATTTAATGTGGACAAGTGCAAGGTGATGCATATAGGGAAAAATAACCCATGCTACAGTTTCACAATGTTAGGTTCCATATTAGGTGCTACTACTCAAGAAAGAGATCTAGGCATCATAGTGGATAACACATTGAAATTGACGGTTCAGTGTGCTGCGGCAGTCAAAAAAGCAAACAGAATGTTGGGAATTATTAGAAAGGGAATGGTAAATAAAATGGAAAATGTCATAATGCCTCTGTATCGCTCCATGGTGAGACCGCACCTTGAATACTGTGTACAATTCTGGTCGCCACATCTCAAAAAAGATATAATTGCGATGGAGAAGGTACAGAGAAAGGCTACCAAAATGATAAGGGGAATGGAACAGCTCCCATATGAGGAAAGACTAAAGAGGTTAGGACTTTTCAGCTTGGAGAAGAGACGGCTGAGGAGGGATATGATAGAGGTATTTAAAATCATGAGAGGTCTAGAATGGGTAGATGTGAATCAGTTATTTACTCTTTCAGAGAATAGAAAGACCAGGGGTGTTACCGGGGAGTGCTAGGAGAGCGGACCCCTTAGAGGGAGTGTGCCTTTGGTTGGTTCCAGAGGCATGCAGGCCCGACCCCCCAGTCGGACCTGCATGCCTCTGGAACCAACATGTGGAGTGTTGGTGATGAACAGTCCTCTGACCGTTCCCGGCCCTTTCGGACCTGCCACTGGAATGGCAAAAGGCAGCAGGCCGGACTCAGGGCGTGGATAGATGAAGGTTCAAAAACAATAGATGAAGACTTGGGAACCATAGACTGTAGACGTAGACTCTAAAGCAAGGTACTGTAGATGTAGAATCTAAAGCAGCATACTGTAGACATAGACTCTAAAGCAGGATACTGTAGACGTAGACTCTGAAACAAGCAGGGAGGTTCAGACATTGGCACTGTCCCTCAGGGTGCCCTACACAGCCATCACTACTGGTCTGGTCACAGATCACCCTGTCCCACATCCGCGGGAGTGGCACCAGTGCAGGAAAGGCAATATGCTGCACGAAGCAGTCCAGGGAAATGTACTGCACACTGGCAGTCTAAAGTGATACTGCACTCTTGGCAGTCTAAAGCAGGTTACTGCACACAGGCAGTCAGAAGCAAGTTAAAATCATCAGGGTCAGGAACAAACACCAAAGAACATCATGAAACATCAGGGCGTGCAAGACACGGACATCAAGCTGAAGCAAATACAGAGGCCTGACGGAGTGCTGGAAGAGGAGACATCCGGAGAGGTGTAACTCCAATGCAAGGCAAAGCATGAGTGTTGGAGCAAGGCTTTTATAGCCCAGAAGCAGGCAACTCCCTGGGAGGAGTCCAGATGGTCCGCCCCTCGCTGGCTCCATAAGAGTGGAGAGGAGATGCGGGCCCGCCCCTTAGGAGAAGGGCCTGGCCCATACCTGAGCATCCAGGCTGCAGTGGAACAGGACTCGAGTAGGCCCCAAACCACACCGAAGGCCTCCCAGGCCATGGAGCAGGATTCGGACAGTTGCTCAGGTGAGGCCCTGGCTTCAGAGTGGCCTCCAGAAGAAGGTGAGATGCCTCATGTGGCGCAGTTACAGGAGGAATCGTAACAAGGGGGCACTCCATGAAGTTAGCGTGTGGCACATTTAAAACTAATTGGAGAAAGTTCTTTTTCACTCAACGCACAATTAAACTCTGGAATTTGTTGCCAGAGGATATGGTTAGTGCAGTTAGTATAGCTGTGTTTAAAAAAGAATTGGATAAGTTCTTGGAGGAGAAGTCCATTACCTGCTGTTAATCAAGTTGACAGAAAATAGCCATTGCTATTACTAGCATCAGTAGCGTGGGGTATACTTAGTTTTTGGGTTCTTGCCAGGTTCTTATGGCCTGGATTGGCCACTGTTGGAAACAGGATGCTGGGCTTGATGGACCTTGGTCTGACCCAGTATGGCATGTTCTCTTCTCTATCACATGCATTATGGCATTAATCCGTGCATTCATACATTATCGCGTGCGATAACGCCATAACACTTTTTTATGAATGACCCTATTAGTTTGTTAGTTAATGAAATATTCATTATCCACCTAGAGCGGACAAACTATCTTTTAACCAGTCCCCAATCCACAGTGAGACATTACCTCCTATCCATGACTTTTTAATTTCCTGAGAAGTCTCTCAAAAGGGACTTTGTCAAACACTTTCTGGACATCCAGATATACTTTTTCAACTGGCTTAACTTTATCCATTTTTTATTTACTCCTTTAAAAAAATGTAGTAGATTGGTGAGACAAGACTTCCCTTGGCTAAATTCATGTTGGCATGAACCTATTAATGACTATATATATTTGCAGTAATTTTGCTCTTTATGATTGTTTCTACCATTTTGCCCAGCATTGATGCCAGGCTTACTGGTCTGTTATTTCCTGGATCATTCCTGGGACCATTTTAAAAAATGAGCATTAAATCGGCAACCCTCCAATCTTCAGGTACCATAGATGATTCTAAGCATAATTTACAAATTACAAATAGTATGTCTGCAATTTAATTTTTCATTTTTTTTCAACACTCTGGGATGTATACCATCTGGTTCATGAGATTTGCTACTGTTTAGTTTGTCAATTTGTCTTATTATATCTTCCAGGTTCAATGAGATATATATCAGTTCCTCTGAATCTTCACCTTTAAATATCTTTTTTTGCTTGAGTATCTGCATTATATCTTCCTCAGTAAACACTAAAGCAAAGAATTAATTTAGTTTCTCTGCCCTGACCCCTTTTACTCCTTGATTATCTAGGACCCAATATTCAAAGTACTTTTAGCATTATTTAGCTGGATGAGTGGGACTTATGTGGCTAAGTAGCAGCTGCTGAATATGCGCCTACGTTCAGCTGCTGCTGCTTAGCCATGTAAGCCATTTTACAGCTAAAGGTTACACACACAAAAAGTAAGAATGTAGTGGGAGGATTGGAAGTGGAGAGAGTTAGCCATACGGCTAACTACTGATATTTGTATTAGCCATATAAGTATACATGTAAGTTTAGATGCCCCATAAAGGAGGTCTAAAATTAGCTGGGTAGATTTATCTGGCTAACCAGTCAATTTTAAAAGCATTGCTCGCACAAAAATGCCCACATAAATGCATTTGTGGGCAACGTGTGAGCAATGTAAATTTTAAAAAAGCCACAAAGTATTCACGTATTTGCCAGTATACGTGTGAGGAATAAGGGAGCAGAGAATGTGTGTACAGAGCGAGGCCAAGACTTACATTTATTTATTTATTTGAATTTTTTATATACCGATATTCCTATAAAGAATATAGATCACACCGGTTTACAAAAGAACTGAACTTTCGCTATGAGGCGATACATTAAACAATGAACATAGTCATTAAACATTTTAAAACCATTGAACATTTGAAACAATTGGAATTAAGGCACAGCAGCAAACCGAGAGCAAAAATTAAATAAATTGTGACTCAAAAATAAATAAAATAAAAATAAAAATAAAATAAAATAAAATAAAAATAAAACTAATAAAATAAAATAAAAATAAATAAATAAATAAATAAAATAAAATGAAAATGAAAATAAAAAAATAATAAAATAAAATAATAAAAATAAAAATAAATAAAATGAATGAAGCGAAAAAACATATAGTACATTATTTGAAATTGGAAAGTGTTCTTAAAGGGCTGTGAAGAGAAAGATCAATAAGTCCACTAAAAGTTAGTCATAGGACTAGCGTTCATGTATTTGGATCTGCAACAAAGAGAACCATGGTTTTCAGGGAAAGATTGATTGAATAGCCAAGTTTTTAAGTCCTTCTTGAAGGTAAGGAGACACTTTTCTTGACGTAGATCAGGCGGAAGAGTGTTCCAAAGCGTCGGCCCAGATGTAGATAATGCTCTTTTGCTTAGAGAGGATTTAGAAGGGGGGACTTGCAGAGAGCCTTTGTAAGCTCTTCTAATAGGTCTCTCAGAGGAGTGAGCACGGAATTGATGGCATAGATAGAGAGGGGCAATGTTATGAATGTGTTTATGTATCATCATGATACATGCGTAATTCCGAATTTTAAAAGCGAAACCCACTGCATGTGCCCGCTAGATATCTGTGTAACTTTATTGCTGCCCCTGATAAAGAGCAAGTCTGTAGACCTCAAGCTTTAGGGCTTTGTATGACAGGCTTAACAGGGCAGCATGCAGGATGAAGAACCAGAGGGGTCTGAAAGACCTGCAATTAAATGTATAAACTGGTGGAATAACTGGTAAACTTGGAATGAACCTAGTGTGAGCATGTTTTAAAACCAGCTGACATACATGCGTAAAAGCTGACATGGTCCAATTGAAAGCAAGTTCAGAATAACATCATAAAAGGAAACTTTTATATCTTTTTTTGGGGGGAAGAGACCTCATATATGCATTCAGAGGGCACTGTATTTTTATGCTCTCACTTTTCTGCGTGGTACATATGAAATACCATTGAAATCACCCTTACGGGTTTCTATTTAGCAGAAAAGTGAGAGCATAAAAATACAGTGCCCCCTGAATGCAAATATGAGGTCTCTTCCCCCCAAAAAAAGATATAAAAGTTTCCTTTTATGATGTTATTCTGAACTTGCGTTGCTATCTAACGGCTACATCTCATATAAACAGTTTTTGTTGTTATTATATTATGGTCCTGTTGAAGACACACATGCACTAGCTGTGCTCGAGTAACCTCATAAGGTTAGGAGCATAGTTATGCATGGTTGGTGCATTTTAAAACAAACGCACATGATTAAAAATTCTTTCATATCCACAATCACGCGTCTATATGCAGATTGTGCACATGCATGGTTGCACGTGCGCTCATTTTAAAATCAACCTTTAAGTGCATACATATACACGTATATTCAGACGTTTCACTGTGCCACTGAATGTAGCCTAGTGGTTAGAGTAGTGGGCTATGAACCAGGAGACCACCATTCAAGTCCCACTGTCACTCTTTGTGACCTTGGGCAAGTCACTTTATCCTCCATTGTCTCAGGTACAAGCTTAAATTGTGAGCCCTCTGGGGATAGGGAAATGCCTCCAGTACATTGATAGAGGTCTTTAAGATCATGAGAGGTCTTGAACGAGTAGATGTGACTCGGTTATTTACACTTTCGAATAATAGAAGGACTAAGGGGCATTCCATGAAGTTAGCAAGTAACACATTTAAGACTAATCGGAGAAAATTCTTTTTCACTCAACGCACAATTAAGCTCTGGAATTTGTTGCCAGAGGATGTTATTAGTGCAGTTAGTGTAGCTGGGTTCAAAAAAGGTTTGGATAAGTTCTTGGAGGAGAAGTCCATTAATGGCTATTAATCAATTAAACTTAGGGAATAGCCACTGCTATTAATTGCATCAGTAGCATGGGTTCTTCTTAGTGTTTGGGTACTTGCCAGGTTCTTATGGCCTGGTTTGGCCTCTGTTGGAAACAGGATGCTGGGCTTGATGGACCCTTGGTCTGACCCAGCATGGCAATTTCTTATGTTCTTATGTTCTTACATGAATATAATCTGCTTTGAAGTGCTAAGAAAAATAAAAATATACATATCATAACTTAGCAGGATAAGTTCTAATAAATGTACTTACATAGCCAGCTTTGATCCTATTGGTCCAACTGTCTCCCTCGCAGGCTTTCTGTTTCAAGTATATATTAAAAATATTTTATTATAACTTTTTAACTTACACGTGTAACCCTGAAAACCTGCTCCTGCGCACGCCAAGCCTATTTTGCATAGGCTCGGCGATGTGCACAAGCCCCAGGATGCGCGTATGTCCCGGGGCTTTGAAAAAGGGGTGGGGGCAGGGCGGGGTGGCAGTCCGGGGGCGGTCCCAAGTCCTCCAGCACAGCAGTCGTGCTGGAGGATGGCGCGCCGGCAGCTGGCAGGCACGCGCAAGTTATGCCTGTCCAGAGGCAGGCGTAACTCCTGAAATAAAGGTAGTAGGGGGGATTTAGGTAGGGCTGGGGGGTGGGTTAGATAGGGGAAGAGAGGGTAAGGTGGGGGGGAGCAGAAGGAAAGTTCCCTCCGAGGCCACTCTGATTTCTATTTAACAGCACTTTGGCCACTTAAACATTTATTGCATCTTCTCTATCGGGAAGCCCTAAGTGGTATAGTGAAATTGAAGGAAGGCCTAAAGTGGTATACTTTAATTGAAAGGTGACAGAGAACAATATGTGGAGAGGGATGAAGAATCAGCAGAAATATTAAAAAACTACTGCAGTTAGGTGTTAACCAAATAAGACCCTTGAGAAGGACAGTTGCTGGTTGAGAAGACAGCGGATGAGAGTGGGGTGGATGAAACTCCATTTATGGAAGAGAATGTGTGAGAAGAGCACGGGAAACTTAAAGTGAACAAGGCCAAGGGGCCGAATAAGATACACCCCAGGATACTGAGGGAGCTCAGAGATGTGATGGCAGGTCCACTGAATGACCTGTTCAATTGATCCTTGGAAACAGGAGTGGTGCCATTTGACTGGAGAAGAGTGGTAGCAGAAATGAGACTGGAAACTACAGATTAGCCTTTCCTTGGTGGTAGTAAAATTAATGGAAATGCTGCTGAAGGAAAGAATATTGAGCTATCCACAAACTGGTGGATTACTGGACCCGAGGCAGATAAGATTCACCAGGAAAAGGTCTTGTCAGACAAATCTGATTGATTTTTTTGAATGGATGATTAGAGAATTGGATCAAGAAAGAGTGCTTGATGTGATTTTCTTGTATTTCAGCAAATCTTTTGATATGGTCCTGCATAGGAGGCTTGTGAATAAAATGAGAAGCTTGGGATTTGGCACCAAGGTAGTGGAGTGGACTACAAACTGGTTGACTGACAGGAAACTGTATGTAATGATAAATAGAACCTACTCTGATGAGAGAATGTTACTACCAACTGGGACCGATTCTGTTCAATATCTTTGAAAGTGACATTGCAGAAGGGATAGAAGGTAAAGTTTGTCTATTTGCTGATGATACTAAGATCTAGAACATAGCAGACAAGCCTGAAGGAGTACAGAGAATAAAAGTGATTTAAGAAAGCTTGAAGCATGACAAGAAGTGCAGAGGCATGCAACTGGAGTGCAAAAAGCAGTATGTGATGGGGAGAGAAAGACTAATGTGTACAGACTGGGAGAGGGACCTTTGGGTTATAATATCTGGTGATCTGAAGGTGGCAAAGCAATGTGACAAGATGATAATAAAGCCAGAAAAATGCTGGGCTGTATAGAGAGAGAGAGAGAGAGATAACCAGAGATAACCAGTAGGAGAAAGGAGGTGAAAATGCCCTTGTACAGGTCCTTTGTGATGCCTCATATGGAATACTGTGTTCAGTTCTGTAGACCATGAGACCATATCTCAAAAAAGATAGACAAAGGACAGAGGCAGTCCAGAAAAGGATGACCAACATGGTGTGGGGTCTGTATCGGAAGACTTATGAGGAGAGGCTGAAGGATCTAAATAGATATACTCTGGAAGACAGGAGATGCAGGGTAATATGATATTGATCTTCAGATATCTGAAAGGTTTTAACAATGCACGTTCCTCAAACCTTTTCCATTGGAAAGCAAGCAGTAGATCTAGGGGTCATGATACGAAACTTTAGGAGGGACAACTTGAATGCCCTTCCTTAAGAGATGGTGAAGACAAACGCAATAAACACATTCAAAAAGGCATAGGATAAACACTGTAGATCCCTAAAAGCTAGAGTTGGAAATTAAGAAAAGGGTGAATGGGGACTAATTAGCTTACATGATTTTGAAGTAATGGCAGCATTGCTCTCCACTTTGACAGTGGGAGAAAAAAAGAGGAATTGAATTCATACAACAACCTATACTGGGCCCTGACTTTTACGGTCTGGGGTACCGATAAACAAACATTAAGTAAAAAGTACAGGACTGCTTCTATGTTCAAGTCCAAAAGCAAAGCACGTTCAAGCAGAGTTGTATGAATTATCAAGAAGGCTGCTCACCCTGTAAAATGTTGCTAGCAGTAATTCTTGTTATGAATTTGACAGTTGCTTAGTTTTCATTGCTAATATTTCAACCCTTAACATAATATTTGGGGGTAGACTGCACAGAACGGCAGTTACTATTTTAAGAAATTTGCTGGACAGACTGGATGGACTATTTGGTCTGTTTCTGCCATCATTATTATGTTACCATGTTACACCTGTTGTGTTAGTATCCTTCAAAGATACATCATTCTGAACTATGTGCTCCTGAGTCACTGTCGGCATTCCCCATCATTGAGTTTAAAAGCTGCTCTGCCTTTTTTTTAAAGGTTAGTACCAGCAGCTTGGTTTCACCCTTGTTAAGATGGAAGCCCATCTTTTCAGAAAAGACGCCTCCCCTTTCCCAAAATGATGCCCAGTTCCTAACAAACCTGAAGCCCTCTTATCTGAACCATCATCTCATCTACACATTGAGACTGGAGCGTTGCCAGCATCTGGGGTTCTGTGGCGTAGAATGGGGAACATTTCTGAGAATGCTACCCTAGAGGTTCTGGATTTTAACTTTCTATTTAAAGTCCTAAATTTAGCTTCCAGAATCTCTCTCCTGTACCTTTATATATCTTTGGTGCCCACATGTACCAATGTAATTGATCACCATCATTTTTCTCTGTCTTACCACTGCCCTCTATATTTCACCCCAAAACAACTTTTTTGTTTACTACCCTCTCTGTTGATAAGTCATATTCCAGGGTCCCTCTCAGAACAACTAGTATAAAAGTCAGCCAAATGTGATGGGGTACCAGAGCTCTATCCCCTCACCTGTCTTAACATAACATCCATCCTTACCTCTACCATGTCTCTTCCCCAAAAAACACTGATCAACTCTTCCCCCATCTGAAAACATACCACTCACCTAGCTTGCAATGAACATGGGTCCCCATGTCCCCAGATCACTGCCTCAGCCATTTCAACCCCCTACTTTATCCTAGGACAAGTTGAGGAACCCCTGCCACATTGTTTACAACATTCAAGCTGGTGACATCTCTGCTGCATCAATCCTTATGTCAACTCTGCACATGCACTCAAGGGACATAGCACTAATTAGCAAGAGAACACACTAATTGCAAATAGAGCATGCTGCTTGTAAATAGTTCGTGTGATTGGCAACTAGCACACATTACTGTATTTTCATTTAGTGAATGCTCTGTCCATCCAGCACATGCACAGCATGAACCTGAAGCACACAAACTAGATGGGCACAAAATGCCACAGCACAAATTGGAAACTGACAGATAAACACTTTTCCAGGGAGTTCCAGAGGTACATGGCAAGATTTTTGTCTGTGGTCAGCTGCTTTTCCATAGAAATCCAGTGCTTGCCAGAAAAGTTATTTAACCAGAATACAACATTCTTCACCAGAGTTGTCCAAAACTAAGCCTGAAAATCAGGGAATTTCACTCCTTCTTTATGACCTGCTAGAACCTGGAACTGCATGTTGGGCTTTCTACCCTGCCAAACAAAATCAGAAACCAATTTTTTAAGTTTCTTAACACAAACAGCTGAAATCTTAATGAGCATCATATCAAACAAAAATTTAAAAAAAAAAACTTGAAAGCATGTTCAGTTTAATAACTCTACTGAACCATGACATTTGGAGAGACACACAAGTCATTCCTTACCTTACCTCTCAAATGTAAGAAATTCACTTCATACAGCCTATCCAGTTTGGATGTTATCACCACACCCAGGTATTTAATAGATGCTGCACTCCATTTAAAAGTAAATGAATCTTTCAATTGTTATTTTAGTTCCTGGGCAGGTCTAGATTTCTAGGATCTCTGTCTTAGCTTCATTAAGCTTGTATCTTGAGATCCTACTAAATTTACTAATCACCTCCAAAACCACCCTTAAAGTCTTGTAGGGTTTGAAGTAAAAAGCAGCACATCATCAGAAAACAATGCAGTGCAGTTGTCACTGCCATCTGCTCCAGCAATCCCTGAAAATCCAGGGTGCTGCCTGATCAGAGCAGCAAAAAGATTCAATAGCTAGGGCTAATAGAAGGAGTAAAAGGGGATGACCTGCCATCCAGAGGGGAAAACTCTGAGACAGTAGGCCGTTTACTTTAATCTGAGCCCTACAATTAGTATAAAGGCTCTGGACCAATTTAAGAAAATTCTCCCCAAAGCCAAATTTGGTAACGGATGCATATAAACAGTACCACCTTGCCCTATTGAATGTTTTCACAGGCTCCAAGGAGACTAATAATGACTCCACCCCCATATTCCTCGCATTATGCATCAGATCTAAAGTCCTTCTGACACTGCACGATCTCTGCCTCCCTTTTATGAAACCCATTTGATCCTTATCAACTAACAAAGGGAGCACCCGCTCCATCCTCCTTGCTAGCACCTTAGCCAAAATCTTATTGTTATAATTCAAAAGTGATATAGGCCTAAAGGAGGTATAGCCTTCTCCGTCGCTGGCCCCACCCTCTGGAACTCCCTCCCCACCCTCCTACACCAAGAGACATCCCTGCAAATTTTCAAGAAAGGAGTCAAAACATGGCTATTCCGACAGGCCTATCCCGACACAAACCAAATGTAATTTCTCCCCAGCCCCCCCTGTTCGAACTCTCCACCCCTTCCTTTGTTTCCCTCGCTTCCCCCCGCACCACCCATGGATACCCTAGAAGAAACAATATCCCCCCCTACTGCTTAATTTATCCCTTTTTGATCATGATCGGTTAATGTGTCCTTTTGTAAGAAATAGTATTTGGTTCTAAGGTTACATTGTTATGGTTTTACTTTTATTTTATTCTTTGTACATTGTTTTACTGTTTTATTGTATCGCCCACCTGAGTTATTTGTAAACCGGCATGATGTGCTGCACGAATGTCGGTAAATAAAAGTTAATAAATAAATAAATAAATAAATAAATAAATAAATAAATATTCTACTGGGCTCTTACCTGCTTTATGAATCACCAATATAGAAGAAGCCAGTAGAGAAGACTGAGGCAAGGGAGCCCCCTGTAGCACACTGTTGTACAAAACTGCTAGTCTAGGAGCAAAAGAATCAGAGAAGGTCTTATTTTATAAGTGTGAGAAGCTCTCCTTTCCTAGTCTCTTACCCCTGTGTAAAGTACCTATTGCATTCTTGATCTCCTGAATTGACATAAAGTTTTCCAGTCTCCCAGCCAAATCAATTGGTAGAGCAGGAAAAGATAAGCTACTCAAAAAAGAAGAAATATCATCCTCATTGGCCACCAGCTCCAAAGTATACAAGGAGCTAGATAATTTCCTAAATGAGTCCCATGCAGTATTTTTCAAGCATCACTGGAATGTTCCCCAGAAGGAATCCTTATTACCTTAATTAGATTAGAATCAGTGGAAGTCTTCAACTTGTGAGCCAATAATGTATCTGCTTTTCCCCCTTGTCACAGAACATCTGTCTAACCTCTCAAAGAGAGTTACCCACTTTCTGCACAATATAATTTAAAATGGCTCTATTATTTAAGGCCGCATCACCTAAAGCCGAAGCTTTAGCTGTCTGGGGTTTGAATAGGAGTATGGGTTTTGTATCTTTGGTTCACAGCTTCAGACCTGCTTAACACGATACTTCTGTTGTCCTCTAGCAGCTGAAACAAATGCTGTCTAGCAATGTTCAAGGCTTTCATCTGCTCCCAACTAGTGGCCTTGACTTCCTCCCATAAAGTAGACCCAGAAACCTCAGCATTTTTCAATAGCATCCTTTACTGAAGAACAAACGTTCTCACCTCTCAACAGATAATCATCTAGCTTCCAACTACGCAAGGAGTGATCCCTTATATCTAGGAAAATATGCAAGAGAACCATAGCATGGTCAGACCACTGATTTTATCACTCACTTTATCAAATTTAAGCATAAGTAATCCCTTTTTTATCAGTAAAAATAAAACCAATCCTTGAGGAGGAATTATGGGTGGAGGAGCGGAGAGAAGAAAGAAAAAACTTATAGGGATACAAAAATCTTCAAGAGTCAACCAAACCATGCTCAGCAAGCAGCTGTTCAGAAAGCTGAGCCTGGTGCTGCAAATCCTTTGTAACCGCACTAGTGTTTTCCAACCCAAGAGAAAAGATCAAGTTAAAGCCCCTTCCTCCCCCCCCCCCCCACCCCACCAAAAAAAAATTTCCCTCTGAAAAAGCAAAAAGATCAACAAAGCATATTGAAATAAAAGAGATTTGGTCAACATCTGGAACATAAATAGAAGAGACCAGAGTTAAGGAGTATCCTGCAACCCTACCTTTAATAAAGATGAATTGTCCCCTCAAATCCTTCTGAACCTTGCTAACCTCAAAAGGAAAATGTCTTGCTAAGAGAATAACCATTCTTCCCTTCTTGACAGCATCAGAGGCAACATACGAGGCATTATGTTTACTTTTTAGACATAACACTCTGTCTTTTTTAAAATATGTTTCTTGAATAAAGTAGACCAAGGTTTTTTGCCAAGCAGTTTCAATAAGAAGAGAACCCCATTTAGTAGGGGAAGTTCAGCCCCTTCACATCCAAAGAGCAATAGGAGAATTCAAACAAATGAGACATGACAATGCAATATGAAGAACAGCAGCAATATGGCAAATTTTGCCTAGCAAATAAACAAATGTGTTTATGAAAAAGGTCATATCACAGAGAATAGAGGAAAAAAACAAGGAATCCTCCCCTAAACCCCCCCCACACCCAATAAACCATAGAACCATAGGCAATAGAACCAGTGTCATGACCTAGATTGAGCCTCCAGGCTGGGCCCTGTTGCTGAGCCTAGGCCTGGTTGCAACATCAGATCCCAGACAGAGAAGTAAGTTAGGATTGGGAAATTTCCACAGCAAAATCCTTTGGGCCTAGGCCTTTACTTGGGTCTCGGGCAAGACCCTGGTATCAGGCCTGGGCCTAGGCTGAGACTTGGTTATGCTCAGGCCTATACTGAGACCATGGCATCATATTTGGGTATAGACCATGGCCCCTGCGTTAGGCCACAGTCTATGCCTTGGCAAGACCCAAGCCGCTGAGGCACTGGCGTTGCTTTTGGGAGTAGCCTGAAGCCCTTGCTTTTGATCTCAACCTATTCCCTAATTAGACCCAAAACAAAATAGGACATTTCATCTCGTTTCCTATTTCATTTTTCCCGAATGCCCATCCGTATCGGTTTATAACAGTGCCTCCTCTAAGCTAACTGGTGCCCCAGGCAAAAAATAAAATTAGTGCCACCCGACCCAGCTTTGGTGGCAGCACTGGTACAAACATTCCTCCTTCAGTTATTCTGGTGGCTCTTGCAAAGTATACCCATCTCTTCCCACCCCATTCCCACCATTCTTTACCCTACACCAGAATCCCCCTGTCCATAGGATGCACTATTCCTTTTTCCTCTACAGTTCCCCAAACATCCTCTTCTCTTCCCCCCTTTCCAGCGCAACAGCAATCCCTTCGTTCTCCCCTTCCCTCGTCTTCCTTATACTTCACCTAACAGCACAGAGAGAAGCCTCCTTTCTCCTGCACAGCATTCCCAACACTCTTGCCTTCAGACATGATATGGAAGGGCGAGGAAGGGAGGGGAGGTTGTGCCCCCCCCCACCCCCCTTGAGCATGACACCTTGTGCAGCCACACAGGTTGCATACCCCGAAAGCCAGCCCTAGTTGACATTTAGTGATGCTACCCAGAAATGTGTTTTTGTATTCATTTTAATTGTTTTTATCTTGTTTCTATATCTCACCTAGAGCCTTTTGGATAAGCGATTTAAAATCAAGTCAATCCATGAATAAATAGATAAATTAGTGGGCGGGCAGGATCAACATAAGTGGCAGGGAGCCTGATGACAAGATTATCGGTACAAGTCACTGGGTCCACAGTTTGTTGCGGTCTCCACCGCTTCCCCTTCTCTTCCTCTGAACAGGGCTCACCTTCACTACTGGAAGCGCCGCGTTCAGTGCGCCCGGGACCCCTGCAGTTCTGCCGGTTCCTCATGGCGTCCACCATTGCTTGCCCGTCTCCCCGCTGCCTCGCGCGCGCATGAGGACGCACACTATGTGCGCACAGCTCCCGGAAGTCTGGCCCCGCCTGTGCTAACGACGCCACGCCCTAAGCCTTATTTAACCGGCGTCCGGACGCCTTCTCCTTGCCTTGCAACGAGGTTCACTACTGCCTAGTAGTTCTGAGTTGCGCTTTCGTCTGTTCCTCGCTCCTGACTTGACCTTTGGATTGCCTTGACTTCGCTTCAGCTTGCCGCCTGCCTCCGACCCTGGTCCGTTCCTGACTTCACTTCAGCTTGCCGCCTGCCTCCGACCCTGGTCCGTTCCTGACTTTGCTTCAGCTTGCCGCCTGCCTCAGACCCTGGTCCGTGCCTGGCTCCGCTTCAGCCTGCTCCGGTTCACAGCCAGCTGCAGGTCCCGTTCCAGTCTTCAGCCTGCTCCGGTTCACAGCAGCTGCAGGTCCCGTTCCAGTCTTCAGCCTGCTCCGGTTCACAGCCAGCTACAACTCCGTTCCAGTTTCCAGCCTGCTCCGGTTCACAGCCAGCTGCAACTCCGTTCCAGTCTACAGCCTGCTCCGGGTCACAGCCAGCTACAGACTCCGTTCCAGTTCACAGCCGCTCCGGTTCACAGCCAGCTCCAGACTCCGTTCCAGTCTACAGCCTGCTCCAGTTCACAGCCTGTCCTTACTCCTGCCTCACGGTCCAGCTTGCCACAGGTGTTGCTGCTGCCCGCTGTTCTACCTTCAGCTGGTCCTCAACCTGCATTGCTGGACCACAGACTTTTGTGTTCTCTTTGGACTTTCTCTGCTACACCCTCTGCCCAGGCTTTCTCTGTTTATAGACTCTGAGCGTTCTCCTAAGTCCCAAGGTTCCAGGACCCTACGGGCTCCTCCTGGGGGGTTTCTGGTTCCCGGGTGAACACCACTAGCCTGTGGCTCCGCCTCCCGGCCTACCCTGCCTCCCTGGGTAGACCGGCCCAAGGGTCCACTATCCTGACTGCAGCACCCAACTGCAACACAGTTGTCAGGTTCATGAGAAAGAAGAGCTGCCCGGGGCTTTCTCTCCAGCAACAACACAGCAGCTTAGCAGTACGCGCTCGGTCCCCATGTCAGGGACTAATTCCCAATAAGGAAGTTTCCGTGTTATGTCCTATTTTAGAACCTGGCTGTTGTGCATTAAAAAAAGTCTTTGTTTCCAGAGTCTTTTTAGGATAGTGACTGAGTGAGTTCTACAATATGCTCAAGCCTTTAACCCAAAGAAGGAACATTTGAGATTAGATTGTCACATCTAGATTTACTTTTTAAAATTTAATTAAGTAGAGGTCAATTTTGTCTTTTAATCATCTGAGCATATACCTTTACCTTACTGAAGTATTAACAAAGTTTCTAATAGGATCCAACAAACCAGCTTTTGTTTCTTCTGGCAACTAGGATGGGCGTAGGTCCCAGCAGCAAGTAATAGGTTTTAACTTCTTCCAAATTGTCACTGATTCTTTTAAAGAAACTTCCTCAAACAGATTAAACCCTCAGGGGCTGTGTTTAGGTCAGTGGAGTAAAACAGCAAGCGTACTACACTTTTTCAAATATATGCATTCTGTTTTACCTCGATCTCATCCACACAAATAGCAGGTGCAAAGTTCTCAGATTCCTTTAGAGCCTGAGCTAAATTTCAAAAGAAAACTACCTTTGCAGGTCACCTTAGAAAGATCTCTGCAGAGTATACATGGTAAAAGGACCCATGTTTGCAAAAGGGTGGGCTACTCAGTTGCTTTCAGGATCTTTAATTGACCCAGACTTAGTATTAATAGTTGCCATATGACTTTTTAGTGCAGAAAATGTAGTGTTTTATTTTAACTCATCCCACAATGCCACACAAGCTGAAAACAAACCCTCACTTTCTTATGCCAATTAAAAAGGGCTGACAAGAGCCACTTAATGTTAGACTGACTTTAATCCTTTTTAATTTGAGACTTGGATAAAAGAAAGAATCTGGACACATAGGTCATCAGAAGAACCCGCAAGGTCTGAGAAAAGATCAACTTCATTTTAAGAGCGCCCTGAATGATTAAACATCCTTGATTAGAAGTCATAAGAACCATAGAAAAGAAATAAAAGCTTGATAGGCTTTTGGTTCTGCTAATTCATTCATTCATTCATTCATTCATTTTAATTTTGAAAACTTATTTGCTGTAAAAGAGTAATCCAGAAAGAAAATGTTAATTTCTTCTTTTTTTAATGCTAATGTTATGTATTAGTTTAGATGTGTCTTGGTTTTTCAGAATCTTCCTTGCATGATATATGATGTAATTAAAATTGCAATTGATCTTTGACCTACACCTTGACATACCAGAATGAATATACAATAGCTTGCCAAGGTTATGGTGAAGGACATTAGGAACTTTCTGTGATCTATAGCACCTTACTACTGAGCTATGATCAGCACTCAAGTGGACATTGTGTCTGCCTTCAGAGGCATCACCTTATCTTATTATAGAGATGAAAGAAGAAAAGAATGCCCTGTTTTGTGAATGCAATGAAAATGATTGTGCAGTAGTTAGTAAAATAATTTTGTTAAAATTATAGTGCAAAAAAATGTACAGCAAATGTGAGCCTCAGATTAACTTTAAGGCCACTAACATAGGATCAGTGCTACTGGTCATCTGTTAGAGATACAGTTATTTTCAATAAAATTTAAGAACATACAAGAGATTTTGAAAATTGCTACTTTTTCACGTGTAACTTATTTGAAAATTCACGCCATAGGGCTCAATTTTTAAAAGGCTTTACACACATAAATAGGCTTTCATGTAGAAAAGGACTTTTAAAAATTACTACTATATATGCTACTTTTATGGATGCAACTCCTTTGAAAATCCACTCCATTTATTCTTTTCCAGGGTTCATTGTCACCCATGCTATAAAACATGGCTTTTAATTTTGGTGTAATTGAGTTGGAAAGCATGCCAGGTAAAAAACTGAAATTAATAAATTAATTAAAAAAGAAAGGGAAATCAGAACTTGAATTTACAATAATGAATTAGAGTTAGCATATATGTACAACCTGCCTTTCAAACAGGATCCAAACACATTCAGGCTGATGCAATATCCGCACGGGAAAAATGGGCACTCATGGCTGAGCACTCGCTTACCTAACGCATGCCCGTCCACCTCTCCGGGGCACACGATGCAGTAGGCAAATGAGCCACTATGTTAAAAAGGAGGCACTAGGGGAAATTGTGTGCCAGCCACAGGTTAAGAAAATGGATGCTCGTAAATTGAGCTTCTGTTTTCCTAACCTAACAGCAGTCAAGACTTTTTAAATATTTTTTTTTTCATGGTGCTGCTTTCTGTGGTTCCTCTGACTTAAGACTGCAGTCAGAGGAACCGCAGAAAAGCAGTATTTTTTGCTTTTCTGTTCAAAATTTGGGGCTCCTCTAAATGTAATGCCAGCTCCGGGCCTGGTGTAAATTTTTGAGAGTAAAAATGTGCACATTGGACTCACGGTTATTTTTTACATTGGGAGGGTGATAGCTAATTGCCTCATTAACATGTCATTTACATGTGATGAGCGATATTATGCCCTGGTTTGGATGCGTGTTCTGGATGCTCTGGTCTCCTTATTGCATCAGGAGTTTTGGATGCACATCCAAAACGCATGTCCAACCACGGGTTAACCTGTGTGCTAGCCTGAATGCATGGTATTACATCGGCCTGATTGACAGGGCCTGATTTTCAAACCAATTGCATTCCTGTTCATGCTCCAGATCCGTCCAGACATTGTCTCCAGTAAATGGAGACAGAGAAGAAAAGCTTTACTGAAACTAGTACTTAACTTAGCATGTCTTCTGCAGCCCCTCAGTAATTCTCTGTTTCCAGCAGATGGTAGAGGTGTAAAACCTGAAGTCTGGAGTATAGGAGCAGTCCTCCCAGTGGATTTTTAGGTGCCTGGTGGTGGGGCCATCCACCGTGGTTGAGGCGGACGAGGAAGGGGATGGTGAGCCCTGGTGAAAATTCCTCCCTGGATGCTGAGGGGGATTTGGGAAGCTAGTGGTCCAGTTTCCGCATTCCCCCAGAGAGCCCTTTCAATCCAGCAGTCAGCTTTGCAGCATATAATAAAGTACTTTTTCTTTTGTATGTTATGGGCATTAAAATTTAGGGGAAACCCAGACAGCTAAAGCATCTGACTAGGCTGCAGTGGATCCAGGCTCCAGCATTCCTTGTAAGGGATCAAGGTTCACATGGCAAGCAGGGTAATATACAGTGGTAGCTAGAAGCAAACTGCCACAATAAGCAGCAGGCAGGCAGTACATGTGAAATAGAGCCGGCAGAGGATCGCATTAAGAGCTACCTCTCATGTGGGGAACTATGTGTGTGGCTGACTAAGGCAGGATTTTGCACCCGCTGCTTCTCCATGGAAAAAGGCAGTTCTAGTGGGATGGGCACTCGGTTGGCTAGAAAAAAGGGTGTTCAGAGCATTGGGGGCTGCCCTGTGAGCATGGGAATGGCAGACATCTTGGCTTCAGAGGCAGCAGAGAGGGTCCCAGGGATGCAGGGGATTCCCTTTTTCCTTATCTCTTTCTGACCAAAGCTCTGTGGCGGTGCAGGAAGCCTCTGAAGAGGGGAAGGCTCTGTAGAGGAAGATTCTGAAGATGTTCTCTTTTTCTTTGGATTTTTAGCTGCTTCTCCATAGGGCATAGATGGCCAGAAAGGCAGCAGAGGAGAAGTGCCCTCACCTCCAGGAGTGGCCAAAAGGTTGCACATGGCTTTCAAAAAGACCCAAGGTGGCCAAGAAGAAGGGGTGTGTGAGCATCTGAAGGATACTCAGCTTGATGGGGCAGCCGCCCAATCCCAAGAGGGAGGCTGGGGACTCCAAGGGATCGGATGGTCTTGCAGACCATATGATCCCTTGGAGTCTAGGAGCAGAGTCCATTCTCTATGAGCAGAGTCCATTCAGGATATGTCAGATCCAGAAGAGGTACCGGTAACTGAGGGGATGACCCCAAGGTGGTCCAGCTGTTTTGCAAGGAAGAATGAGGCCCTTGTTTCCATATATGCTTAAGGAGCTAAGCATCAACCTTCCACAGGAATAGTCCAACCAGGAAGGAATGGATCTTGTCATGGATGGGTTGAGAATTCTGCTAAAAGCTTTTCCTTTCCGCAAGTCAGTGAAGGAGTTGTTGGTCCAGAGACCAGTCTGAAGATTAGAAGAGCAATGGCTAATAGGGATGTGAATCGTTTTCCATATCGTCTTAACGATAGAAATCGTGTGGCAGGGCAAGAAAATCGTCTTAGGCACGATTTTTTAGTTAAAAAATCGTTAAAAATTGTTTTTTCCGATTAGTGTGCACTAACTCGAGTTAGTGCGCACTAACGGGAGTTAGTGCGCACTAACTGGGAGTTAGTGCACACTAACTGAAAATGATACAATTTGACACTTTTCAGGTCAGTTAAGGTCAGTTTAGGAATGAATATGTATTCCTATTGGCTGCCCTCTTATTTATTCATGTTACCAAGTTTCCTACTGACAGTATATGGGGGATGGGAAATGGAAACAGTTGGTAGCTTGACAAAACAAGTAATGTGATCAGTCAATGTGACTAGAACTTGTGCCCTAACCCTGATACCAGGGGTATTGTGATCTTCCTGCACACAGTGCCCTATCCCTATTAATACCAGGAGTGTTGTGATCTTCCTGCACACAGTGCCCTATCCCTAATACCAGGGGTGTTGTGATCTTCCTGCACACAGTGCCCTATTCCTGATACTGGGGGTGTTGTGATCTTCCTGCACACAGTGCCCTATTCCTGATACCGGGGGTGTTGTGATCTTCTTGCACACATCCCGATATCAGGGATAGGGCACTGCATGCAGGAAGATCACAACACTCCTGGTATTAATAGGGATAGGGCACTGCATGCAGGAAGATCACAACACTCCTGGTATTAATAGGGATAGGGCACTGCATGCAGGAAGATCACAACACCCCTGGTATCAGGGATAGGGCACTGTGTGCAGGAAGATCACAATACCCCGGAGGAGTGAGGGTCAGGCAGCTCCCCCCTGTCTGTGAAGCCAGCCTCTCACTAGTAATGCAGGGAGGGAGCTGTCTCAGACTTCACCATCCTCCCCCCCCCCCCCTTACCCACACACCATTCACTAGCTGGGACATGGGGGAAGTCAGGAGTGAGGGTCAGGCAGCTCCCCCCTGTCTGTGAAGCCAGCCTCTCACTAGTAATGCAGGGAGGGAGCTGTCTCAGACTTCACCACCCACCCCCCCCCCCCCTCACCCACACACCATTCACTAGCTGGGACATGGGGGAAGTCAGGAGTGAGGGACAGGCAGCTCCCCCCTGTCTGTGAAGCCAGCCTCTCACTAGTAATGCAGGGAGGGAGCTGTCTCAGACTTCACCATCCTCTCCCCCCCCCTCACCCACACACCATTCACTAGCTGGGACATGGGGGAAGTCAGGAGTGAGGGTCAGGCAGCTCCCCCCTGTCTGCGAAGCCAGCCTCTCACTAGTAATGCAGGGAGGGAGCTGTCTCAGACTTCACCATCCTCCCCCCCCCCCCTCACCCACACACCATTCACTAGCTGGGACATGGGGGAAGTCAGGAGTGAGGGTCAGGCAGCTCCCCCCTGTCTGTGAAGCCAGCCTCTCACTAGTAATGCAGGGAGGGAGCTGTCTCAGACTTCACCATCCTCCCCCCCCCCCCCTCACCCACACACCATTCACTAGCTGGGACTTGGGGGAAGTCAGGAGTGAGGGTCAGGCAGCTCCCCCCTGTCTGTGAAGCCAGCCTCTCACTAGTAATGCAGGGAGGGAGCTGTCTCAGACTGGTATCAGGGTTAGGGCACTGTGTGCAGGAAGATCACAACACTCCTGGTATTAATAGGGATAGGGCACTGTAAGAGATGACTGTAGTAGATTGAATAAAGATCTGATGTTTCTGCTCTCCTCACACCAAACAAAAACAACACACAAGCAGAGAAGCCCTTCTTACAAAGCTGAGCTAGTGAGTTAAGTAGGAGGAAAAGTAAACATACTGGTGCCAGTGTGGCTACTTAAAAAATACACTTACCAACAATCAATTACATATATTTGAACTGTGTACAGTTCCAGCCAGGACCACCTTTCTAAAATGCACAGTGATTGGCAAATTCAACATGCACTAGCATTTCAGGTGCCTGCTAACAAAAATAATAAACAAACAAGTTCTAGTCACGTGAGTGCTGATCATTACATTACTTTTTTTGTCAAGCTTCCAACTGTTTCCATTTCACATCCCCCCAACCATATTGGTAACATCAATAGATAAGAGCACAGCCAGCCAATAGGAATACATACATACATATTCATTCCTAAGTGACCTTTACTGACCTGGGAAGTGTGAACACTTTGTTTCATTTTCTGTTGGTGTTCGTTAGTTTCCAGTTCCATTTCCCATCCCCCCAACCATCACCTCAGTGGTAACCTTGGTAATATCAATAGATAAGAGGGCAGCCAGCCAATAGGAACACATATTCATTCCTAACTGACCTTCAGTGACCTGGAAAGTGTTTATTTGTATCATTTTCAGTTAGTGCGCACTAAATCGAGTTAGTGCGCACTAACGGGGAGTTAGTGCGCACTAACTCGAGTTAGTGCGCACTAACACGATTTAACGATTTTTAACGATAAATCGTTAGAATTTCTATTGTATCGTGTTCTATAACGATTTAAGACGATATAAACATTATCGGACGATAATTGTAATCATTGAAAAACGATTCACATCCCTAATGGCTAAGCTGTATTTGTTACTTGAAGAGACGCACACGTTTTTGATGCTTCCAAAAGTAGATGCTTCGCTCTCAGCAGTGACCAAGGAAACTACCATTCCAGTGGCAGGGTCTGCCATGTTGAAAGATGTACAGGACTACAAATTGAAAGCTCACTCCATGTTTTCTCTTGATTTCTATCTCAGTCTTCTAACCAGTATGCTCTACATTTTCTTGGAATGTAAACAGTTATCACTTCACTAGATATCACTGCGTGTGATTAACAGAAAATGAAGGTACTATTTTTGACATAATGCTTTTGTATTGCTACCAGGAACTCACTGAAGACTCCATTACAGAGTAAAGAAAAGAGATAAAACTTGCTATCTAATCTGCCCCTTTTCACATTCAGGAACAAATAAACACACACACACACACACACACACACACCAATCCCAAACTATCCTTTCTTTGTTACCTTCTATCTGCTATCCAATATCCTCATGCCATGCAGCCAAGGATGTCTACTATCTCTGGCATCAATACACTTACAGAAGATATTTTTGAACTCTTTGTATCCATTTTATAGCCAAGGTTTACTATCACCGACAACTTCATCCAAGTCATTATAGAATTTCTCAGAAAACTCAACTAAATAGGTAGGCAGCACTACTCAACTAAATAGGAAGGCAACACTACTCTTAGCATGAATATAAATGCATTATAAGCTAACATTCCCCATGGGGATTACAATGCAGCTTATCAGAAATTCCCACTTTAAAGGTCACATACAGTAAATATTCCACATAATCGTCATCAGTCTCATGGAATTCATTTTCATACGTAATAATATTTCTTTCAGAGAGAAACTCCTTGAAAGTGATTTGGACCTTATTGGCAATACATATCACACTAGAACATGTCAATCTGTTTATGGTTAATTTGAAAGAGGGTGCCTTCAAACAAAACTCTGGTATACCTCAGATAACACAATAAACACATTTAAACAGTGAGTGAAAACTCACTTAAATGCACTCACTTAAATTATAATTTTCATGACTCAATAAATTTCACTGTGAAATATTCCCTCACTGAGGCCACTTTTTTTGACATTGCAATAAAAATAAAAGAAGATGACATTGCCTATAAACCTAAAAGAAGATGGCTACATAAGAACTAAGATCTACAAAAAATCCACCAACTATTACAGATAGCTCACACAACTACAGTTTCCACCATAGTCACCAAGAAATCTAAAATCATCCGCCAGACTATACAATACCATAGACATACACTGAAAGTATGTATTCTGAATCTGCTCATTCTGTCACTATGATTCTCTTCCACATACTGCAGTTGCTGTTCTGCATACTGTAAGACTGAGAGAAGAGAAAAGAGGAGGATGACTAAAGGAGGAGAGGAATGCAGACAGAGTGAGAGGAGAAACATAAAAAGAGTGAGTGAAGAAGAAATAGTAGGGATATGCATTCATTTGAAATGAATGGATAAAACAAATTTGTTTCATTAGTGGCACCCAAAATGAATGGAGGGATCCCCCTATTGTAACATATATTCTTTGACCAATATGTTTTTGTTTCTTATTCATTTCATTGGCTCATTGTGAATTGTTGAGAAAAAATATTTTTAACTATAGCAACCAGCTCCTGCCTGTGTGTCCTCACCACCTTATCAGAGCAAAGGCAGGACAAGTTGGCAAGAACAGTCAGAGGAGAAATCATGGTGCAGCACCTTTTAAAGTAGCCTATAGCTGCTATTTGGATCAAGAAATATTGACATAATTCCTACTGTAAAGTCTGAACATATGCAAGAAGTAAGCTGTATTTCATCTCTAGCTCTTCACAGAAAAGGACTTCCTACAAGAACCTCTGAAAGTTTTAAAAAAGATTAACTTTTGGATTTGGCATTGGTAAAGGGCTACTTCTAATCTCTGTGCTACAATGATCTCACTCTCTGAACCAGGAAGAGAAGCAGTCCACTGCTGCTAATTTTGATTTTTCTCTTCACTGGGGCAGAGTCAGAATGGAAACAGTGTGGAGATTACAGTGGTGGCCGAGCTAATGATATTTTTCTCTCTCGACAGTGAAGGGAGCACAGCACATTCAGAGTTTGATGATAGGACTACCTTGCTGCCAGTCCTTTTTTTCTCTTAGGAGTAAATTTCAAAATGATTTACACGTGTAAATGTAGCTATTATTGTAGCAGGTTTTTTTAAAGACATTTACTCACATAAAATGTACTTACATGGGTAAAACCTATGGACAATTCATTGGCATATACTGTAGCAATTTTCAAAATCCCACTTATACAGGTAATATGTAAACCCATTTTTATTTACTTTATATTTATTACATTTATATTTATATACTAAGTAACAAAGCTTGTATATAGTAAAGAACAGATGTTTATGTAATATCATGAAGCAAAGAAAACATATTACAAAAAGTAAAATCTAAACATATTTATCAACTATAAAAAAAGAAAACAATTGAAATTGGAGGTTGCAAACAAATAGGAGTATTTAGGAGAATACAAAAAGAAAAATGAAAAACTAGCTTAACGTGAACAAGTAGCACTACCTAAAAATGGGTCAATACCATAATCCTACTGAGAACCAGAGGAAGATATTGAACAGTTCTCAAATCTAGAAAGGACTTAAGTTGTTCAGGCAGAAAGAAAACATAATTATTATGATATCTAACAATGCACTTGCAAAGAAATCTAAGGAGAAAAATTGAGCCTCTAGTCCTGATTTATGCTTAGATGCAGTACATATAAGATGGAATACGCTGCTGCCCAGGAAGGGGGACATTGGAGAGAATCATCCAAACCTTCCCTTTATGCTTTAAAGGCATATTTGCAGGAAACAAATAAGAAAAATGAGCAGTTCTTACACACTCTACTTCATGCTGCTATCTTGCCTCCCCCAGCACTACAGGTATAAACCCTTTTTTCAGTAGGAAAATCATGTTCTTAGTGTTTAAGAGTTTTCTTGTGGGTGAAGTCAGTCAGAACTACTGGCATAGCACAGCACATATATACACTATGTGTCTGTGTATGTGCATGTGTGTGTGTGTATGGTACTGATCTCCAGTGAGTGATACTGTGAGTGAAGGAACAGTTAGAGTATCAATATTGTTCATTTGTAATTTCCAAATCCCAATAGGGTGTGCACTTCAGTAAATTCTATGTCAGGGAAAGAGAGAGTAGGATATCTTGGAAGGGTTGGCAACAGTGGCAAGATCAGCAGTAAAAAGGCAGTCCAGCATCTAAATTAAAGAGGAAAATGTGTAGGTCCAGAATGGCAGGAGAGATAGGCAGCTCAATGCAAAAGTTATTGAAATTTGGACACCATGTGCCACTATCACCTGTTCTTCTCCTCTCTTTTCTAGGCATAGAGGGAAAAGATGAGAGTGTCATCCAAGAATGGCATTATAGGGGCAGAAATATCAGAATTACAATGCAAACATTCAGCAGTATGCTCCTCTTTGGTTCCTACTTCTAAGGCAGTGAAAGCAGTATTTGCACCAACTGATTCAGCAGAATAATATTGTCAGGGATTCTCTGATTCAGAAGATATTGAAGAACTAATAGCTGAAGAGAATTTAGGAAGTTTACTCAGCAGCATCTTAGCCTCCAATGAGGTGATGGAGAATAGAAATGGTAATGACAATATTGAGTTTAACCCACAGAAAAACAGGAAGCACACGTACAGGACATTAGTGAAACCCCTAGCATTTTTCCTCCAGGTCCACCCATAACCTCAATTTCAGTGCCAGCATCAGCCTCCAAGTATATAGAGAAGGGATCACAGGAACTTTAAAGTGATAGAAGACCTGAATTTTGCTCAGTGTATTCACTGCAGGAAGGATATCATTCAAGGGAAGCAAGTGGAACATCTCACAAATGCTCATATGCAGCATTACCTACAGAAGAAGAACCTTCTAGCATTGACATCAGAGTGGGTAGCAGTACTAGCTTGGGATGCTTTTTGACTTTGCAAGTAAAAGCCCCTTCCAGCCATCATGTGGCAGGCCAGCAGTCCCCAGCCTTGCGACCAAAGCAGCAACCCACCATAGAGAAAATGGGGTTGTGTTCTATAACACTGGCCCAGGGCAAGATCAGGCAGCATCCAAAATAGTAACCCCTTCAGGTAGTTGAAAACATGGGCTTTAAGAGTCCACGCCTCATAGTATCGTTGTATTTTTGAAAATTCAATAAAAACCGTTTTCACATAAATATCAGTTGTATGTATTACCACCAATTACAAAGTGTCCTCCAGGTCAACATGCAGTACTTTTACATTTTACTTTTTTCATTTATTAAAATGTATTGATCATTTAACACAAGTAGTCCTAAGAGATGTACAGGTTAAAAAACTTTCAAATTAAACAATTTTAAACAAAACAAAGGTCGATCCTACTCTTTACAACTAATATTATAGTTGCAAGCAGGAACATGCATCCAAAGCAGAGGGAAGTAGCTTGCATTTCACTAGCGATATCTGGACTAGCATGAATGCTTGCACTCTTACCTCTCCTTAGTGGTACTCAACTGAGGCAGAGGCTGGTAGCAGCACAAGAGTATATGGAGCACCAGGGTATATGTGGGCTTTCCTGCACACCCAGTTGTTGCATATCTTCTATACCTTGTGAATATTCTATCAGCCTAAGAACAATGCTGGAGGGCTGGCAGCTAGACTGGAGAGACTATACTTTCAGTCAGGTTTATTTTTCACAGACTATGGTGCAATTATAGTTAAGGCAACAGAAGATGTGTGTGTGTGTGTGTGGGGGGGGGGGGGGTATCCTTTGCTTTGCACATATTCTGCACCTGGCAATGAGGTATGCCCTGGGGATGGGGGCTCAATGATAATGGGAATCAATTCCGGAAGACTCTGATAAATAGGTGCAGGAAAATAGCAGGGAATTTCCATAGAAATTTGAAAGCAGGGCAGCTTCTCCTAGAAACGTAGGAACAATACAGGATGCCTCACAAGCATCTGATTCAAGATATTGGCACCTGCTGGAACTTCACATTTTTGATGCTGTACAGGTGAGTGGAGCTGCAGACATGCCTTCATGATCTGTCTCTGGAAAAATAGGTGCCCTTTGCCCCTGGGATATTATGATGGTACAAATTCTGAACTCCATCAAGGTTACCATGGAGGATCTGAGTTCCATAAGCACCATCTTGGGCAGGATTATCTCTACAGTAAATATCCTGGAGGAAATGTTAGAGGGCTTCCAAGAGCAATAGCAAATAGAAACAGAGGTGTTGCAGTTTCTAGACTTCTTGCAGCAGTATGTGCCAGAGAGACTAAAACCTCTAACACAAAATGATGTACTATATGCACTCCCTTTGTGATCTACATAAGAACATAAGAACATAAGAAATTGCCATGCTGGGTCAGACCAAGGGCCAATCAAGCCCAGCATCCTATTTCCAACAGAGGCCAAACCAGGCCACAAGAACCTAGCAATTACCTAAACACTAAGAAGATCCCATGCTACTGATGCAATTAATAGCAGTGGCTATTCCCTAAGTAAACTTGATTAATAGCCATTAATGGACTTCTCCTCCAAGAACTTATCCAAACCTTTTTTGAACCCAGCTACACTAACTGCAGTAACCACATCCTCTGGCAACAAATTCCAGAGCTTTATTGTGTGTTGAGTGTAAAAGAATTGTCTCTGATTAGTCTTAAATGTACTACTTGCTAACTTCATAGAATGCCCCCTGGTCCTATTATTCGAAAGTGTAAATAACCGATTCACATTTACTCGTTCAAGACCTCTCATGATTTTAAAGACCTCTATCATATCCCCCCTCAGCCATATCTTCTACAAGCTGAACAGCCCTAACCTCTTCAACCTTTCCTCATAGGGGAGTTGTTCCATCCCCTTTATCATTTTGGTTACCCTTCTCCATCGCAACAGAATTGTACACAGTATTCAAGGTGCGGTCTCACTATGGAGCGACACATAGGCATTATGACATTTTGCTTTTATTAACCATTCCCTTCCTAATAATTCCTAACATTCTGTTTGATTTTTTGACTGCTGCAGCACACTGAGCTGACAATTTTAAAGTATTATCCACTATGATGCCTAGATCTTTTTCCTGGGTGGTAGCTGCTAATATAGAACCTAACAACGTGTAATTACAGCAAGGGCATTTTTCCCCTATATGCAACACCTTGCACTTGTCCAGATTAAATTTCATCTGCCATTTGGATGCTCAATCTTCCAGTCTTGCAAGGTCCTCCTGTAATGTATCACAATCCACTTTTGATTTAACTACTCTGAAAAATTTTGTATCATCCGCAAATTTGATAACCTTACTCGTCATATTCCTTTCCAGTTCATTTATATATATATATATATATATATATATATATATATATATATATATATATATATATTGAAAAGCACCGGTCCAAGTACAGAACCCTGAGGCACTCCACTGTTTACTTTTTTCCATTGAGAAAATTGACCATTTAATCCTATTCTCTGTTTCCTGTCTTTTAACCAGTTTGTAATCCATGAAAGGACATCACCTCCTATCTCATTTATTTATTTTTATTTTATTTATTTGGATTTTTTTATATACCGAAGTATAGCAAACTGCCTTCACTCCGGTTTACATGATAAATACATAATACATAAATTTAACTAAGACCTTAAGTAACATTCTAACCGGGATTATATATGAACACGATAAACATTAATAGAACTGCTAACTCATGTCATTGAAGAGCAAGTAAACCATGATTAACAACGTAATTGTTCAAAAGGAGTCTTAATTGAACAGCGAAAGAGGTCTGAAGAGGGGGTCGTAGCATGTAGGGAGAGGCAGGACAGGTCTCGTGGTGGAATGGAAGGGGGCGGAGGGAAAGTGGGTCTAGGGGGGTAGGAGGAGAGAGGAGTGGAGGGGGGCGGGTATGGTGTGTGTCAAAGAGAGAGGGATTGTCGCAGTGTAGTTGTTCATGATGAGAGTGTATTACTACTACTACTACTACTACTA
Organism: Rhinatrema bivittatum; assembly: GCF_901001135.1. Taxonomy (NCBI): domain Eukaryota; kingdom Metazoa; phylum Chordata; class Amphibia; order Gymnophiona; family Rhinatrematidae; genus Rhinatrema; species Rhinatrema bivittatum. The sequence continues at coordinate 800,049,608 of NC_042615.1, read as the reverse complement.
CTACTACTTAGTTTTCCTTAGAAGCTCTCATGAGGGACTTTGTCAAATGCCTTCTGAAAATCCAAATACACTACATCTACCGGTTCATCTTTATCCACATGTTTATTAACCCCTTCAAAGAAATGAAGCATATTTGTTAGGCAAGATGTCCCTTGGGTAAATCCATGTTGATTGTGTTCCATTAAATCATGTCTTTCTATATGCTCTATGATTTTAATCTTAAGAATAGTTTCCACTATTTTTCCCAGCACTGAAGTCAGGCTCACTGGTCTATAGTTACCCGGATTGCCCCTGGAGCCTTTTTTAAATATTGGGGTTACATTGGCCACCCTCCAGTTTTCAGGTACAATGGATGATTTTAATGATAGGTTACAAATTTTAACTAAATGATCAGAAATTTCATCTTTGAGTTCCTACAGTACCCTAGAATGCATACCATCTGGTCCAGAAGATTTGCTACTCTTTAGTTTGTCAATCTGGCATACTATATCATTCATACTGCCATTCCCCTGGTATCTATAACAAGCATTCATTCAACAGACAATGCTCTGCCGCCCACGCACCTACAAATCCCTCATCCCAATCATGATTTCCCCTACCACACAGTTTCTAGGTCTCACCTTATTTACCATCTTCCTATTTAACGCACAATCACTTACCAACAAAACTTTAATACTTAACGACCTACTGCTGGACTCAACACCGGATTTTTGCGCCATAACAGAAACATGGCTCAAACCCACTGACATCGCACTTATTAACCAACTACCAACACAGATCTACGACTTCTTCTCTATCCCAAGACAAAAAAAAAGAGGAGGGGGTATCTTTCTAGCTGCCAAAAAATCCCTGAGGTTCTCTCTCTATCCTATCAACACAAATACCAAATTAGAACTAGGATTGTTCAAATCAGAAGATCTCCAAATCCTTCTAGTCTACGCCCCTCCAGGCCTGCTAGAGTCAGACACCTCTCCTATTCTAGAAACTATAACTTTACACCTAAACCTTGACTCCCCAGCTATAATCTTGGGCGACTTCAACTTACATGTTGACAAAATTCCCCTTTCAACGAACTGCGAAGCCTTCCTCACCGCAATGTCCGCAATGGGTTTCAAACAACAAATCAACAAACCCACTCACAAAGCAGGACACACACTCGACCTCTTCTTTACAAATGCCGGCATTTCCCAAACAAATCAACCTGACTGTCAACAAGTCCCATGGTCAGACCACTCCTTAATCTCCACCAGCTTTTCCCTACTACAACCAGATTCCAAGCCTGACTCAAGACCTTCTTTCCTCTACAAAAATACATGTAACTCTGAACTTCTCAGCAAACTTCTAGCCCCAGAATTACCATCCATCGATGTTTCTACACCTAACAGCGCTCTTCAATCATGGTCCAAAATAACAAAATCAGTAGCAAACACACTTTGCCCACTGACCACCAAAAAACACTCTTCAAAGGCATCCAAAAGACAACCCTGGTTTAATGATGAACTGAGAAATCTCAAACAACTACTTCGGCAGAAAGAAAGAAAATGGCGTAAAGCCCCTTCACCAGCCTCACTCTCAGACTACAAACGCACGCTCCACCAATACAAAAGCAGTACACAGAAAACAAAAAGAGACTACTATGCCCGTCAGGTTCATCACCTCATCTTTGACTCAAAAGCCCTATTCGCCTTCGTTTCCAATCTCACTAAACCGATCACTCCTGATATACCACCCGAATTATCTCAGACCAAAGCAGACAAACTGGCTCTTCATTTCAGCAAAAAAATCTCTGACCTCCTCAATCAACTTTCACTAACCACTAGCTCCCAAGACAACACATATCTTCTCCCTAACAAAGATATACAGCTTAAAGCATTCGAACCCATCACTCTCACAGAGATACAATCAGTGCTGAAGAAAATGAAACCTTCATCACACCCTTTTGATCAAATTCCTTCCAAAATGCTACTTCTCATTCCTGATACTATATCAAAATCCCTTGCCGAAATTATAAACTGTTCCCTCTCCCAGGGTATCTACCCAGATGATCTAAAAACAGCTTCAATCAAACCCCTCCTAAAAAAACCGAATCTAAATCCAAGTGATCCCAACAACTTCCGCCCTATTTCCAACCTTCCATTCATAGCCAAAATAATGGAAAAATTGGTGAACACCCAACTTTCCAACTACTTGGAAGACCACGGCATTCTGTCTCCAAACCAATATGGTTTTCGAAAAGCTGCAAGCACAGAAACACTACTTCTTGCACTTTCAGACTTCCTCCTCGCCGGCATCGATAAAGGCAAAGCATTTTTACTAATCCTCCTCGACTTCTCGGCGGCCTTTGACACCGTCAACCATTACCTCCTCTTAAAACAACTGGCAAATATTGGAGTGACAGCTACTTCACTAACATGGTTCAAAACCTTCCTGGAAAACAGAGGATATAGGGTCAAAATTTACAATACAGAATCCCAATATCACCACTCCACCAGAGGGGTGCCACAAGGTTCATCCCTCTCACCCACCCTATTTAATGTATACCTCCTACCACTCTGTCAACTACTCACAAAACTAAGCCTTAAACACTTCCTCTTCGTGGACGACGTACAGATTGTGATCCCTATAAAAGATTCAATCTCGTCAACAATGGAATATTGGGATAGTTGCTTATTAGAAATCAAACACCTCCTTACCAGCTTAAACCTAGTCCTTAATGCGTCGAAAACGGAATATCTCCTTATAGCACCTGAAAACAACATCACGCTCTCAAAGCCACCTACCCTCCTACAAACCACCCATGTAAGAGATCTAGGAGCCATCCTAGATAACCGTCTTAACCTCAAACCATTCATAAACCGAACTACAAAAGACTGCTTCCACAAATTACATATTCTGAAAAGAATAAAGCCACTTTTCCACGCGCAAGATTTTAGATCAATCCTGCAAGCAATAATCTTCTCCAAACTAGATTATTGCAATTCTCTACTACTAGGCCTCCCAGCTTCTTACACCAAGCCTTTACAAATGGTACAGAACACAGCAGCTAGAATACTTACAAACTCCAGGAAAATCGACCATATCTCCCCCATCCTCAAAGACCTTCATTGGTTACCGATCCACTTCAGAATTATGTACAAAACCATCATGATTATCTACAAGAACATCCATCAACACACTCAACTTGACTTACAAATCCCTTTTAAAAAATACACATCCGCCAGACCCATCAGGGAACATTACAAAGAATCACTTCAGGTACCTCATGCCAAAACTTACCAACATAAATCCTACAGTTCAAGAGCTCTTTCATCAGCAGGTCCAATCCTTTGGAACTCCATCCCACCGGACTTAAGACAAGAACCATGCGCCCCAACTTTTAGGAAGAGACTAAAAACGTGGCTTTTTAAAAAAGCGTTCCCAGAACTGGATTAAATTCCCCACCCATCAGCACAAACACAAAGTTAGTGAACTGTAATAAACCCACTAACTTCACACGCAGTCACAGCATCTTATTATTATACTTCACAACAGCATCATATTTGATCATTTTTGCTACTCATCTATATTTTTATAATACTATACATATTTATTAATTGATACAGTTGGCTAAAATGTTAATATTCTTCCTTCAATTTCCTCCCCCTTTCAAATCCTAGTTATTTTTCCTTGTTTTTTGTAACTTTCTCACATCCTAAATATTGTTATTATATCTGTTAAGTTTCATTCTATATGTGACGTTGAATTGGGAAATGTTTTACTATGTTACTCTCTGCCTTTACTCACATTGTTAATTGTAAACCGGGTTGATGTGATTCCTATCATGAAACTCGGTATAATAAAAATAATAAATAAATAAATAAATAAATAAATATATCTTCCAGGTTCACAGTGATTTCGTTCAGTTCATCTGACTCATCACCCCTGAAAACCATCTTTGGAACTGGTATCTCCCCAACATCCTCATTAGTAAACACGGAAGCAAAGAATTAATTTAGTCTTTCTGAAATGGCCTTATCTTCCCTAAGAGCCCCTTTAACCCCTTGGTCATCTAATGGTCCAACTGACTCCCTCACAGGTTTCTTGCTTCAGATATATTTAAAAAAGTTTTTATTATGAGTTTTTGCCTCTATGGCCAATTTCATTTCAAATTCTCTCTTTGCCTGTCTTATCAATGTTTTACACTTAACTTGACAATGCTTATGTTTTATCCTATTTTCTTCAGATGGATCCTTCTTCCCAGTTTTAGTGTGTATCCAGGTACAGCCTCGTCGGTGAGTGGGCACTTTTGCAGACTCACGTATATTGGGACAGCGGTGCTCTCTGAAGCCAAATCCCCAGTGGGCCTCTTTTGTAGTTACAAGCTTGGTGTGTGCACATACAGCGGTCCTAATTTCAGTGTACATTCAGACACAGCCTCCCTAAAGTTAATTTTCTGGAGGAAAATTTAGAGGCCTTTAAACAAGAAGAGGGAATGACAGCTGAGGTGCTGCATTGTCTGGACTTTTTGCAGAAGCAGGTGCAAGAGAGATTAAGGTCTTTAACAAAAGACAACACATACATGCTCACCACAGTCTGTGATCCCGTGTAAAAGGGAAACTCGCCCTACAGTCCAATTGTCTCTCATTTGTGAAGGACCTGCTGTTAGCAATTGTCCATGATCAGGAGCACCATAGGCAGAGACAGATTAGGCATGAAGCAGAGGAGAAAACAGTGGCGGGCACTTCAGAGAGTTATGCTAGCCCAAGCAGGAGCAGCACTCTGTCAGCAACAGCTAGTACCTCCTCCTCCTCCACTTCAGTACGACAAAGGCATGTTGCCCATAAAGAATCATCTGTTCTGCTATGGGCTAGAGAGAAAGCAGCTGACATGTGTGACTCTCAGCCCACCCAAGCAAAAGAGACACCAGCACAACTGTCAGTGACACAGTATCTCTCAGAGCCCACAGAGGACATGCAGACAGATCTGTTGGCATATCGGGCACACAAGTCCAATGTCTGGCCATACCTAGCCAAAGTGGTTCAGCGATAACTGTCATGTCCACCAACCAGTGTGCCCAGTGAACGTGTATTTTCAATAACAGGGGAGGGGATATCATGTGCCCTCACCGCTCAAGACTGGCACCAGAGTTGACGGAAATGCTAGTGATATTGAAAATAAACCTGCCTTTGCTTGGGTTTCCAAATTTTCCCTTTGAATAGCAAGAAGAATAAAAGCAATTAAAAGCCTTGCAGCAGTTCCAACTGCCTCCTATGCTCCAGATAATATCAGCATATGTACCTGACCTGAAAAGCTGTGCCTGTCCATCCACTGTCTAGGCCTTATGTCCCTACAAGAGACTGACCTCAAATGCTGTGTCTGTCCATCCACTGTCCAGGCCGTACGTCCCTATAACAGCCTGACCTCAAACACTGTGCTTGTCTGAGTTTAGTTCTAGTATTTCTAATTTCATTCTACGAAAACTAAAAAGTCATGGGATAGGAGGAGATGTCCTTTCATGGATTACAAACTGGTTAAAAGCCAGGAAACAGAGAATAGGATTAAATGGTCAATTTTCTCAGTGGAAAAAGGGTAAACAGTGAAGTGCCTCAGGGATCTGTACTTTGACTGGTGCTTTTCAATATATATATATATATATATATATATATATATATATATATATATATATATATATATATATATATATATATATATAAATATAAATGATCTGGAAAGGAATACGACGAGTGAGGTTATCAAATTTGCAGATGATACTAAATTATTCAGAGTAGTTAAATCACAAGCAGACTGTGATACATTACAGGAGGACCTTGCAAGACTGGAAGATTTGGCATCCAAATGGCAGATGAAATTTAATGTGGACAAGTGCAAGGTGTTGCATATAGGGAAAAATAACCCTTGCTGTAGTTACACGATGTTAGGGTCCATATTAGGAGCTATCACCAAGGAAAAAGATCTAGGCATCATAGTGGATAATACTTTAAAATTGTTGGCTCAGTGTGCTGCAGCAGTCAAAAAAGCAAATAGAATGTTAAGAATTATTAGGAAGGGAATGGTTAATAGAACGGAAAATGTCACAATGCCTCTTTATCACTCCAAGGTGAGACCGCACCTTGAATACTGTGTACAATTCTGGTCGCCGCATCTCAAAAAATATAGTTGCGATGGAGAAGGTACAGAGAAGGGCAATCAAAATGATAAAGGGGATGGAACAGCTCCCCTATGAGGAAAGGCTGAAGAGGTTAGGGCTGTTCAGCTTGGAGAAGAGACGGCTGAGGGGGGGATATGATAGAGGTGTTTAAAATCATGAGAGGTCTGGAACGGGTAGATGTGAATCGGTTATTTACACTTTCGAATAATAGAAGGACTAGGGGGCATTCCATGAAGTTAGCAAGTAGCACATTTAAGACTAATCGGAGAAAATTCTTTTTCACTCAACGCACAATAAAGCTCTGGAATTTGTTGCCAGAGGATGTGGTTAGTGCAGTTAGTGTAGCTGGATTCAAAAAAGGTTTGGATAAGTTCTTGGAGGAGAAGTCCATTAATGGCTATTAATCAATTTTACTTAGGGAATGGCCACTGCTATTAATTGCATCAGTAGCATGGGTTCTTCTTAGTGTTTGGGTAATTTCCAGGTTCTTGTGGCCTGGATTGGCTACTGTTGGAAACAGGATCCTGGGCTTGATGGACCCTTGGTCTGACCCAGCATGGCAATTTATGTTCTTATGTTCTTACACATACAGCAGTTTCTTTCAAATCCCTTTCTTGATGGGAATCCTCAGACTCTGACTTTCTATAAGGGACATGTCTTCTGAAACTGTCTGGAATCCCAGAACCTCTTCAACAAGGACTCATTCTTCTCAGGAGCTTGGCCAACCTCTCCTTCAGGTTCCTGTGAGCTACCTTGAACAGGCACAATTATTTCCTTCACTTCTTCCCTACACCTTTCCTGTGGAGGGAAAGCCCCAATATGTGTCCTCCATAAGGAGAGACATTTCCTACCCCAGTCTTGGGTTAAGTCTGATTCTCCATCAACTCCCAAATTCTCAATTCTTCTGTTATCGCTCTGCATCACATGGGTACAGGGAGTTTTATACACTCTTATATCCCTTCCCAATGGAGAAAGGTACAATTTACTAACACACAAAGGGTTAAGGCATAGCAAACCTGTTGAGGCCAATATTGCCATAAAGGTAAAGGGTACCTCTGCTAGTAAAGGGCAGATTTTGGCACCACCCCCACCCCATACATTCATATTAGCAGATTAAGACTGCACTTCTCTTCTTCATTAGGCAGGCAGCTTGTGTCCACAACTGTAAGAAACATACTGAAATTGAATTTCTCTTGCATTGTGTGCAGAATGACCAGTGACTAACTGTGATGAAGGGAACCTGTTTTCTTGCTATGAAACAGTCAGTGCCACTATGACATTGTACTAACTCCTTTGCATGTGATTGACTCTTGCACTGAGTTCTTAGTATACTTACTAGTTAATTAAAAAATTAACATGTGCATGCCCTTAAATGTGCGTATCAGCGCACTAGCGGAGATACGCTATGGTTGTATATCGTGCAAGCAAGTACACTCATATCATTTATAATCCCCCTGCTGCGCATATGTATACACATAAGCTTAAAGACGGCTCGAGTAAATGTATAAAACTCGAGATCTCTAAAGTTGCTCCTCATCAGGACCTGCAGCAAATTTACGCGGATAACACACGGATGCACGCTTTTAAAAATTGGGAGTTATGCACCTAAGTCAGCCCTGCCCTGGAATGCCCATGCCCGCCCCTTTTCCACCCCATTATTGTTGGCGCACGCTTGAATATATGCACGTGTACTCTGCGGATTCTGAAAATTCATGATCCTCGCGTGCGGCCTGCATACGCGCACGTGTGGCTGTTTTTGCATGAGCAAAGCCTTTAAAATCTACCTCTTCAGAAGCATCGACAATTCACTGTTCTCTGGAAGCAAAGTGACTGTCTGTGTCCACATTAGAAGATACATTAATCATAACAGTAAAAGCCTTTACCCTTACTCTTTGTTTTTGGAGTCTTCATGCTACTCTTTTGGTGCCTTGGGGAGTTCATTCTACTGTTTGTGCTATTCTGCCTTCTTTTGGTGCTTTGAGGCATTCATGTCACTGTTTGTGCCATTTTAACATAAGAACCAAAGAACATCCATACTGGATTAGGCCAAGGGTCCATCAAACTCAATATCCTGTTTTCAACAGTGGTCAATCCAGGTCTGGGCTGTTCATGCCATGTTGGTATCAATTTGCCATTTTTTTGGCTGCCTTAGAGTATTCATGGCACTCTTGGTGTCTTGGAATATGCTTCTGCTGCTGATTGCCTTCCTCTTGGATGGAAAACTCCCAAAGTTAGAGTCAAGGCTAGAATAAATTCCTTCTGCCATTGACGTTATTGGAAGCAAATGAAATGAATAACCCAAATGAAATGAATGAGCTTCTTATTCAAAATGAAAAATCAATCAGTAAATAAATAAAATAGGAAACCAAATTGAAAATCTGAATTGAAACAACACTTTCCCCATGCATACCCCAATCATAAATCAGGACACTCAGTTGTACAGGGAATGCACAGTTAACCCCAGAAAGAAGTATTCAAAGTAAAGGTGGTCCCGGGTCTCTACCTCGGGCCCACACATGACGGCAGCGCGCGCAAGCGAAGGAAGGCTGCGAACGAGACGGGAAGGCTCAATGGGGGGGGGGGCAGGGCAAGCGGAGGCGGGGGTAGGATGCGCTGACGGCGCCCTACGATGACGTCAACAGCCCCATAAAGGGGCTGCAACTCGCCGGAAGCGCTCCTTTGGATCGCCGACATTTAGTTACTGACTGACAGAAATCTTCAGCGACCCAGCATTATTTTAATGATTTCAGTTATGAGAAATTGTTGGTTTGGTTGTTTGATCCTTCCTGGGGGGATTTTGGTAATGCTTTCTTTTTTTATTTCATGCCAGAGCATGTTTTGTATAAAGTAATATACTGATCAGACTGCTCAGTTTTTATGAGATTTTAGAAATAATTATTATTTATTCCAATGGATTCTCAGTTTTATTTTTGTTAGGTTTTATTTTATCTTTATGCTATTGTTCATTACAATTAGGTTGTCTTTTAGTTAATAATTTATTTGTTATGTCTTCATCTTTGTAATTTATTTTGATGTAAACCGCCTTAAGCTTCAATTGTAAAGATTGTTACGGTCCCAGTCGCGACGGTCGCGACCCGGCCCTCACCTCCTTGGTCCCGTTCCGTCTCCGAGACCCTGCGGCCTGTTTCGTGGTGTCCCCATGGGGGGGGACGCTGCCGAGAAACCCTTCCTGGACGACGTCTCCTTAGGCGCGCGTGCGCGCGCAGGAGCCGCACTTATGAAGGCCTTTTCCCGCCACTGAAGGCTCCGCCTTACCCTTGACTTCAGACGCTGCGGCCTATGTAAGGCCGCCGTGGAGCCCAGAACTTTGCCTTGCAATGGGGTTCCTTGTGGTTCCCAGTTGCTCCAAGCCCCGGAGCGTGCTATTGCGTTAGTAGCTCCGTACCTGCCTAGACTTGCTATGCTTCAGTGTCCAAGTCCTGTCTTGCTCCTGTTTGGTTCCAGTAACCTGTCCTGCTTCAGTTCTTGCTTGGTCCCAGTAACCGGTCCTGCTTCAGTTCCAGCTTGGATCCAGGACCTGTCTTGCTTCAGTTCCTGCTTGGTCCCAGTAACCTGTCTTCAGTTCCAGCTTGGATCCAGTACCTGACCTGCTTCAGTTCCTGCTTGGTTCCAGTAACTTGCCCTGCTTCATTTCCAGTTTGGATCCAGTACCTGTCCTGCTTCAGTTCCTACCTGATTCCGTATCCCTGCCCGTCTGCTACAGCTCCAGCCTCCGTGATCTCCTAAGTCCCAGAGGCCGGGCTCCTACGGGCTCCTCCCGGGGGAGCTCCGGCTTCCAGGGTGAATCCCCTAAGTCCCAAGAGTCTGGGCTCCTACGGGCTCCTCCCGAGGGAGTACCAGCTTCCTGGGTGAAGCTCACCATCCCTCGCCTGCCTGGTATCTTCCTCCCGGCCTGCCCTCAAGCATAGTCCATCTCTCTCCAGTCTCCCGCAGCTGGCCCAAGGGTTCACTAAAACAGCTGATTCACAACAAAGATGGCATAGAAATTTAAAATAAATAAAAGAGTGGTTAGCTCATCTGAAAGTTGGGCCATGACACCAAAGAATGTTCCAGATAGGCCAGCATGAAGTCCTAGAGAGACCCCAGGATATGTTTTTCGCTGAGGAGGAGTTTGAATTGGTTTAGATTTGATCCTATCCAAAGGAAATGAAAGATTCAATTAGGACACCCCTGTTGGGCCTAAAAGGAAGTTAATGATAGGTTTTCCTCTCTAAAAAGACAGCACTGGACAAGAAAACAATGAAGAGAAGAAATCTGAGACCTGACAATCTCAGGTACTGATGGAATGTCAACCTCTGGGAGAACTTCAAGTTGCCAGTAGGATTGTGCATTTGTTTGAAAATGACATGAAATGCCAATGATATTACTCAAGTCTGTTTTTATTTCAAAAATGACAAACTGTATAATGACAACTGTATAATGAAATTTTGTTTTATAGATAGCCTTGTTTTGTATGTTTGCCATTAAAAAAAAAGTTGATCAGTTCTGAGGGCCCCATCTCCCAATTTCCCCTCCTGTTGCCCTTTTTAAAAATCTATGGTATTCCAGAACCTCAAACTCCCCCCACCCCAGCAATCTTTGCAAATAAAGGAAGCTCTGGGCATTCTCTCACACAATCCCCTTGCCAATCCTTCCAGAATCCCCATACTGAATCAGAAGAATGACTACCTCTTACCTGCTTCCCTCTCAGGTTCTAGAATTGGTCTGGCAATGCTACAGTATAGGAATGTGCAGCAGGGATGGTTTTGTCCCATTCAGTATTCGTATTCGTGGGAAGCCAAATCCGTTGCATCCATTCTCGGGGGACCCCGATCCGTTCATTAGTTACGTATGTATTTGTTTCCCAAAAAAAACCCCCATCCCAACCCTTTAAATTTAATTAACTACAACCCCCCACCCTCCTGATTCCCCCAAGACTTGCCAAAAGTCCCTGGTGGTCCAGTGGGGGTCCTGCCATGATCTCCTGCACTCAGGCTGTCGGCTGCCGGTATTCAAAATGGTGCCAATAGCCTTTGCCCTCACTATGTCACAGGGGCTACCGGTGCCATTGGTCAGCCCCTGTCACATAGTAGGAGCACAAGATGAATACTGGCAGCCGACAGCTGGTGCAGGAGATCGCGCCAGGACCCCCGCTGGACCACCATGGACTTTTGGTAAGTCTTGGGGGGGTCAGGAGTGTGGGTGGGTTATTCGTTAGATACGTTGTATTCGTGGGGGTTCGCCATACGTTTTGTGACCCCCACAAATACAACAAATAGGGACATATACGTTGCGGATTCCTAATACGTCGAAAACAAATGCACACCCCTACTAGAGTAGCTATACTGGGTAGACAAGGGGGCTGATGCAATAAGATGTGTTCTCAAAGTGGGTGCTCGTATTGAGTGCCCATTTTCCTAACGCATATGTAGCCACATCTCCTGTGCATTCAATGCAGTATTTAAATGAGAAGGAAATTGGGGCAGTGTAAAAAAGGGCACACTAAGGGAGAATTGTGCATGTCTGGCACTCAAAGGGGTTTATTCCAATGACAATATGATCAAAGCAGACAATATGAATGTCTGCTTTGATCATGTTTCTGTTTGGTTATTTTGCTGAGATGCTGATTTCAATGCTGGTTTATTATATCAGGCACCCATTGTGTATCCATAAGAAAAGTGCACTTCTTTTTATCAAATCAGTAAACATATATATTTTTTTCTACCACAAACAGTAAATTCAAGAGTCAAGATGATACTAATGAGGAGGACACATTTATCACAACACAGAGGACCATATTTTTAAATTATTCTCATGAGACCTTGATTAAAAGTTAGTATTAGTTGACCTCCAGAGCTGTAGTTACATTTCCTGCATTAAAAAAAATGTGTCTTGGGGGCCAAGCCTTTGGGTGTGCTTTCCTACATTATGCAGTAATAGATAATGTCTTCATCTACATGCAATTACATGTGTTGGGTGCTATTGGCTATGCACTTGTTAGGGCATGCATTTTGGGCATGCTAATCTCATTAATGCATTGGATGCTATTCTTGCACACCCAAAATGCACACCGAACCTTGAATAAACCCATGCACTAGGCCATAGTGTTGTATCATTGTCAGAGCAAGACTACTCTAGTATTTTAGGTCTGACAAAAATGCAACCCAGGACTACATTGTATAGCCAGAGTAGCTATTGTATCATTGTCAGACTAATGCCAGACACTAAGTAGGAAGCATGTATTACTGTTTCTGGTTTAGCATTAAATGGTCTTGTGGGGGAAGGGGTTATAGAAAGGGGGCTGACTAGATGTCTGGAGCTACCTTTATTTACAAAGAGATGGGGGAGAGCAAGAGGGCAAAAAGAGAATGCAGGTTCCCACTGCCATTTTTATAAAGTGCTTGTGGGCAGAGGGTGAGCCCTGGACCCAGGATTATGCATTTTTAAAATAGCTTTCAGCAGGGAGGACTAGAAAGAGTTCTCCAAAATTCCACTTCTTTTCATTTTTTTTCAAACAAAACAACATGAAATCAAATAGAAGCAAATCAACTAACAAAATGAAGGCTTTTTGACTGCATACCTGTAGCTGCCTGATGCCACTGACTATACAACAAACCGGAACTAGCAAATGGGGATAGCACCATTAATGTCTTGGTAGGTAGAAATGAAGGATTTAGTCAGTACTGAGTGCGGTTCAATATTAGATCAGAACTGAAACAAACTAAGAATCTTGGGCTCTAAGAGGTCAATGTTCAAGACGAGTGATGGTACCGATAAAACCCTAGCAGGCATCAAGGGTCAAAAGGATACAGAGGACCTGCAGGCAGCAATAAAAGAAAGCACAGCGAAGGCAATGCATTTTGGTGTAAGAAAGGTTAGGAAAGGGAAGAGGGGGAAGGATTACATTAATGGTTATATGACAACAGAAGTAGCTATTAGGCTTGCATTCAGAAAGCACGAAAAGCAAAGTTTGAATAGGATTGAAAAAAAAACAAACTGTCAGGCAAAGCAGATAAACAAAGACTCAGAAAGAGATGGGGAAACCTGCTGAGTCCCAAGGAAGATAAATCCTTCTTCTGTTAAGTAAGGAGAAAACAAACGGAGGCCTAGCAAAGATCAAAGGAGAAAGTGAATTTAGTCAGGAGGGTGAGTAGCATAAGGCACAAAGCATCTTAAATATGTTTTGTGTTCAGTATAAACCAAAAAAAAAGGAAGAGATCTCCCTGAAGCAGAATGCAGCAGCAAGAATGGCGGTGAAATGGTTACAAATCCATTTGCAGATGTGTTGTAGCACAATAATAAATAGGAAAGCCAATGGGATGTACATTGCAATGCTTAATGCTGCTTAGCTGGAGAAGTAGGGACTTATCCAGCTATATATCCTCCTATGTTTGGTGGCTGCCACTTAGTTGGTTAGGTATTTATTGAGCTAAGTAGATAGCTGGCAGTGGGTGGAGGCTACTTATCTGGTTAAGTTAACCGAGTAAGGAGGTCATTTATCAAAGTGCGATATATATTGCATCCAATTTACAGTTGTAAATGTTCTTCTGTACATAGGTGTTTGTTTGGGTTTTTTTTTTTCATTTTTTGCCTCTATTCCCCAATTGTTAATTTTCTTGCCTACCCTGACAGTTTTTTTTGTTTCTTGTTGAAGTTCTAATCTGGTTAATTTCACCCTGTTCGATGTACTTTCAACCTTGAGTTATATGTACACCGGTACGATATGTCTTTTCATGAACATCGGTATAGAAAAGTTTATAAATAAATAAATATGGTGTTTTTGCATGCAGAAAATACTGTGTGATAGGGCTTTACTGTGTGTTGCAATGCTTTCACACATGACATTTTAAGCTTCTGGAGAGCCATCCTATGAGAGAGAGAGAGAGAGAGAGAGAGAGAAAGAGAGAGAGCGAGAGAGTGAGAGAGCACCTAGCCATAATGCCCCCACACTAGATAGGTATTATATCTCTATGGGAGACCCACCTAGTAACTGGAGGTGAGGTTTAGGTATTAGTGTTGGAGTCAGGGGCCACTTTGACATTCAAAGTGAGACGTACGAACAGAACAGTGCTCTTTTATGAATTTTTGATGACCTTCGGAGTGAGGAAATTCACCTAAAGATGAGATTTGTGCAATGTTCTCTCAACCTAGCTTGATGGACTCTCTACCTGGGTAACATCAAGCTAGGTTGAGAGAACATTGCACAAATCTCGTCTTTGGGTGAGTTTCCTCACTCCAAAGGTCATCAAATCTCCACAAGAGAGCACTGTTCTTTTTGTACATCTCACTTTGAATGTCAAAGTAGCTCCTGACTCCAACACTAATACATAAACCTCACCTCCAGTTACTAGGTGGGCCTCCCTTAGAGATATAAATACCTATCTAGTGTGAAGGCATTATGGCTAGGTGCTCTCTCTCTCTCTCTCCCCCCCCAATAGGAGGGCCCTGATAGTGGTTGTATGTAGGAAATATAGCAATTTGCACTAAGATAGTGCTTCATGTTATAGAGGAAATCTAACTTAGGCCTGTATTTATTCTAATAAATAGTTGCATTCATGTTTCTACATATGACCATAATTTTATTCACCTCTTAATACTTAGCCACCCACATATTCCTGAAATATTTCATTAAAAAACCAAGTTTGTAATGTTTTTTTAAATAATGCTTTTATAAATAATATTTTTTAAATATTGTTGTTCTACTCATAGTAGTGTAACTATAATTTTCTAAGTAGGGGCGTGCATGGGAATGTTATAAAACTTCCCTCATAAAGAAAGGAAACAGAACAACATAAATGCACATCGCTAAATCATAATATTAAGCAAATTTCTGAAACATTTCTGAAGAAAAGGATAGTGTACAGCTTGAAAAAATGTAGAAAGAAGGAATAACAAATTTAATTATATTTGATGAGGTGATCTGAGTAGTAGATCAGAGAGGTGGAGTGGATGTTGTCTATATAAAATTCAGTAAGAGCTTTGATGCTGTTCTACACAGGTGACAGGTAAACAAATTAGCCAGTATGGGAACAGGACAAAAAACTATTAACCAGAAGAGCTAGTTAAGCAACAGAAATCACTGAGCAATATTCAATGAAGCCTATTTAGTGATGGTAAAGTGACAAGTGGGGCATCTCTGGGTTTGATACTGATGCCAGTATTTTTCAAAATCTTTAATTGGAGGATTGGTTGTTAGTAGATGTCACAAAATATGAGACAGGTTGTAAAAACCGAGGTAGATAGAAAAAAATGAATTAGAATTTGAAAAACCTTGAAGAATGTTCAGTGGCACAGAAGCTGCAATTCAAAAAAGTATAAAGCTATACATTTGGGCCAGAAAAAAACATTAAAATCAATTAGAAGGGTAAGAGTTGACAATTACCTAACAAGAAAGAAATCTGGAATTAAAGATTAGCTTATCAGAAAAAGAGAGAGATCATTTCATGATAGGGTAACTTAGCCCCATAATCAAAAGCCAAGCTTAAAATATTGTCATAGTCAGATGATGCTATGAGCAAGGCAGGATGTGATCTTGCTGAGCTTGGTGTGCTATTAGACCCAAACTGATCCTATCAGCCAGAGCCGTAGCGTGCCTATGACCTATATGGCCATTAGGGATGTGAATCGGGCTTCGGACGATTGAAAATATCATCGATATTTTTCAAAATCGTCAGAAATTGGGGGCTCCCGACCCCCCAAAAAACTTTTTACAGGTACCTGGTGGTCCAGTGGGGGTCCCGAGAGTGATCTCCCGATCCCGGGCCGTTGGCTGCCACTAATCAAAATGGCGCTGATGGCCCTTTGCCCTTACCATGTGACAGGGTATCCGTACCATTGGCCGGCCCCTGTCACATGGTAGGAGCACTGGATGGCCCGCACCATTTTTAAAGATGGCGCCGGCCATCCAGTGCTCCCTCCGGACGAAAAACAAAACACGATGTGAATCGGAACCGGAATCCGAACCGATTCCGGTTCCGATTCACATCTCTAATTGCCATGACCATAGGCACCGCTCCGAAGGATGTTTATTGCATTGTGATTCTGTTTTCTCGTGGCTCTCTGAGGGTCATGCTCGTGCCTAAAATCATATGAGTTCCAAGAGTCTCTTGCTTTTTTGAAAGGTTTTCTGGTTGGCACCACAGCAGCGCATATAAATATAATAAACATATTGTAAGTGATACTTGTACCTCAGACTGTACCATGAATCTTCTTTGTCATGTAAAATCTATTCCTTATAAATGCATAATTTTAAATTGTGTGTGAGGAGAGGGTGTTAGGGTAGGGGTGTAATGCCTGCAGGAATGGTGCACCCTTGGTACTGCAGTATGGTTGGCACAGCCTAGTGAGCAAGCGCACTATGCCCACCCCAGCAGCTGGCGGAGGATCCTTGTAGTGGGAGCAGCTAGAGCTTTGCCTATAACAACTGTTTTCCCCACTGGTTGAGCCCTTGGGTCCTGGAAGACTGCAGGTCTTATGTGGTTCCCTAAGGCAGTCAAGAGATATGAGTCCAAGGCCAGGCGAGAGTCGGAGCAGGCAGCAGACAGCAGATTCAAATAGCGATGCAGAGGTCAGGGCCAGAGGCAGACAGTAGAGATGAAGAACAGGCCAGATGTTGAGGCAGGCAGCAGATGGAGTAAAGTCGGGTCCAAAGCAGAGAGTCAGGTCCAGGCAGTGATCATGGAAGGTTGTGGTCCAAGCCAGGGTCAGAATCCAAGAAATCAAGCCAAAGGGGACAGGACAAAATAAGGAACAAGTCAAGGCAAGGAAATGGATAAGGCAGGGCAAGGACAGGGCACGAACAAGAAAAGTATGCAACGCAGGAAGCAACATGTACTGGGACACAAGGCACTCTAGGAGACAACTGTTGCTGAGGCAAGGAAGCTTGAGTGAAGAGCTTTTAAGTAGTGGGGGTCTGTGATGTCATTAAGAGGTGCCATGCCTGAGTTCCCACTGTGGGCACTTTAAGTCCTCAGACATCAGGCATGCGAGCACTTAGGGAAGCTGAAGTGGGCTTGGCTCAGTGGCTTTTCCTGGCACTCATGTCGGCGGTCAGTGAGAGGTGGCATCCAGGCTGCAGTGCAGAGCCGGCAGTGTTGGGGTGAGTGAAGTGGCTCACAGGCCCATCCTGCAAGTTTCAGATTGTGACAGGGATTCCAAGGCTTTAAGATTTTCCTAGTGCACCTAATAACCTTGCACCAGCTATGGGAATTGCTATACAAACATTTAACAGAGTCTCTCAATTTGTGACATCATGTGCTGTGTAATTGGTGAAGGTGCAGGTTTTCACTAGGCGGCACTTTGCCTAGCTAAGGCTCTGCCTTCTTTCACAGCTATGCTGCAATAATATGTAACACTGCTCTGAATGTGGATATACCCAATTTATTTTGCTTTGAAATGGCTATCAGAACCCAGATTGCCAAAAAAGAAAAAGAAAAAGTCCACCTGAGTGATCTCAAGATGATGACTGACTATTATATCTCTGCCTCTCCTGATCTGACCCCATCCCTTTGGTAATCCTACAGATCTCACAGCTGCAGCTTTGCAAGCATTGGACTCTAAACCTGATAAAGTTTATGGAAAGTTAGAAGAAGTCAATGCTTCAATTTAAAACTGGCAGAAGAGTGACTGAGACAGAGTAGAAGATCTCAGATGTACAAGATGAGGTGCGTGACATTTCTGTGGAGCTGGCAGTGGTGAAGATGGCATTATGTGTTTGTGAAGAAAGAGTAGAAGATTTGGAAAGTAGGTCGCACCTTAATAACTTGTGGTTTTTGGGCCTATCTGAAAGCATACTGGACCAGGAACTTTGAGGATTTCTTGAGAAATGATGCCATGGGAGTTGGCCCTAGGTGAACATTGTGGCTTACTCTCCTTGGAGCTTGTTTACCATCTGGGTCCCAAGAAGGAATAAGCAGTGAGTCTGTGGGTACTAATTGTCTATGTCCTCAATTTCCTGTATAAATCTGCAATTCTGAAAGTGATCTACAATAATAAGTCCCTTATCTATCAGAACAAGAACATCCTGGTTTTTCAAGTCTTCTATCTGAAACTGTATATTACCTACTGCAAATTTGCACTACTGTGCTCACCTTGCACGTTCTCCAGGCGCACTGCCTATTGGTTTACACAGACTGGCTGCATGTCTTCTACAAGGGAAAGGTTAAACAGTTCTCCTCAATTGGCTAGGCAAAAGCTTTTTTGCATCGGGTATAAGTCCGTGTCGAAGATTTCCAATGGTACTCAACATTTGAAGCGAGGGGGCCAAGATGTTGTTTCACTCTTTGTGGATGAGGCACTGCTGCAGCTCCTCCTGTGGACAGTTTTGGCCTGATGCTATATTAACATTAAGGCTTATATTGTCAGTCACCAAAGAATGACACGGTCTGGCTCTCACTCTGAATTTGTTGGATATGTGTGAGCTTACTGGGCAGTCTTTGCTTATATTATTTTCAGCAGACCGATGCTTCTGAAATGATTCAGTCTTGCTATTCTCCATAATTTGTATGTCACATTGTTGACTACACTTATCTGGGAAGGCGTATGCTTTGGTGCTGGTTTACAAGGCCTTCTGACCTGATGACAACTCTGATTTTTGACATGTTCACAATTTTGTTTGTTGGAGGATGGAGGTTCTTGGGGGAGGGGGGTGAACAATCTAAAAGTGCAGATGGGGATAAGTTTGGGTAAACAGTTAAACTTAGTGTTTGGAATGACCCTTCCTCATTCTGGGGGGTAGCAGAGGGATGGGGGAGGTGAGGGAAAAGAAAGGGTAGAGAATGGGATGTACACAAGAGGTTATTTCAGTTAGGGAAAGGATGGAGTGAGAACTCTTTATTGGAAGCACTGCTCATGAGGGTGGACTTGGTTTTGTGTTTTTCCTTTTGTACTTCTTCAGATGGGAGTGAACGCTCAGGCTGGGGGGCACTTAGTTGTAGTGCCTATTAATGAAGCCCAATCTGTGCTGTTTGTTGCTGTTTATCAAGTAGTACTTCCTTGATTATTTTTTCTTGGAATGTTTATGAGATTCAATCACCTATTAAAAGACAAAAAATGTTGGCAGCCTTGAACAGGAAAAAAAAAGAGGACATTGTGCTTTTGCAAGAGACACATGTTACTGATGTATAACATTGTAAGTTGAAAAGGTGGTAGGTGGGTAATGTGTCGTTAGTCTCTGCTTCAGCCAAGAAAGCTAATGTGGAGTCTTGGTGCACAAGTGCTGCATTTTGATGGTCAAGCAAGTTATTCAGGATCCAGGGATAGGCATGTGCCATTTGAGGTGCGGCATTTTCAGTGTGGAAAGTCTCCATTATTCAAGATGGGTATTTAACTGAAAGTTTTGCCAATTGGTGCTGCCATCATGGTTCTCTGAACTGCTGGCATGAGATGCTTTATTAAAGTTATGATTGAGTTTATGAGAGGCTTTGTCTTGTTTCATTGTCCAGGCATCAAATTAATAGAGTTTTTAATCTCTAAAGAAGTAAAATATTGAACACTTGACATCATCAGTGGGCCAGCAATTACCCGAAAGTTAAACACATGTTCCTTGGAAAATATATGAGCATTTTTGTTGGATGCTTTGGATAAATCATTTATATTTGGAATTGTGCAAAATATGTAATATGATGATATTTTGAAGTTTTGAGAATTGTATCACTGATAAGAGTAAGATATGTATTTATGTCCCATGATGAAGCCATTGGCGAAACAAGGGTCCTATGTTGGGTATGTAGGAATGCTATGACAGGGTACATTGCAATGTAGTGATAGTTCCATATGTATGTTGTATATTTATGCTTGTGGATTTTTGAACATTTGAATAATTAGTGAATCAATTGGATGTTTGCCAATTGTGGGGGTTTTTAAGGGAACAATTGGTGTCTGATTAGACTGTGTTAAGAACTTTTAAATATTGTATGTATTAAATATATAAAGTGTGCATATGGGTATTTTTGTAATTTTGATAATTTATGTAATACCTGGGTTTATACCTTTTTTTTTTTAATATTACCATTGGAGGAAAGGAAGAACCCTAGAGCAAATTTTGACTCTGATAATGAAAACTGTTTCTTTATTTGACATCTTTCAAATGTTTGTTCTGGGGGCAAACCAAGAAGAGTGCAAATGTGGGGAAATCAACCCCAGACTCCAAAAGAGGGCACCAGCAATATTATGGAAGGTTGGCATGCGACAACAAGTTCTTTATGGAGGTATGACAGTTGGGGGTTAGGTAGGTATGAGGCAGCAAGTCCATGGAAGGAGAAACTTGGTTCTTTTGTCTTTTTTCACCATCTCTGCAGTGACACATCATCATCTCCATTTGCTAGTTTCTTTGGCACAGAGCTCGCTTCTGCTGCCTTTGTTATCCAGAAGAAATCCTTATTCAGTTTCGGTGCAGGAATATTTTTTGGGTTCTTGCTGGTACTTTCAGTGCCAACTTGTCCAGTTTTCGATACATTTACTTCATCTGCCCTGCCTTTCCCAATCCCTGACATGATTATTTTTATATCAATTAAACTCAGATGTGATATAATCACTTAATACGTCACCAAACAAACATCACATATACGTGGAAACATCTATTCATTCTTATTTGTGAATAGAGACCTCATATAATGTTGCGGAGAGTTTATTTTATATCTCCTGTTCTCAAATGTGTGGTTATTTTATGTAATCATCACTACAAAATAGTCACAATGGCTGACTATTTTCCTTTTATAATCATTGGTCTCCATTTCACAGAATTATATGAGCTTATTTCACTTTTTCAATTTTTTAGTACTAATATATTTTTTAAATTTTTAAAAAAATTTTATTCAGTGATAAGCAAAAGACACTTATCGTTTTATGGTCTTTTCTGAGCAGTTAAATGCTCGAGGAGTGGCTCAAAATATCCTGCCCGACACGGCTCTTGCTTCGATGGATACTTCGTCAGGGGCATTAACTGCATATTTTGATTTTCTATAATGAAAAGAAGACATTAACATGCTCACTTATTAATGAAACTACTCATATGAATAATACTTATAACTGCTTACATAAGCTCCAATTTTTTCTGTCACCCATCTCAGTTGTGCTTCAGCATTTCCAAATGAGATCCACATTTTGTTTTAGTGCAGTTAGTATAGCTGTGTTTAAAAAAGGATTGGATAAGTTCTTGGAGGAGAAGTCCATTACCTGCTATTAAGTTCACTTAGAGAATAGCCACTGCCATTAGCAATGGTAACATGGAATAGACTTAGTTTTTGGGTACTTGCCAGGTTCTTATGGCCTGGATTGGCCACTGTTGGAAACAGGATGCTGGGCTTGATGGACCCTTGGTCTGACCCAGTATGGCATTTTCTTATGTTCTTATGTTCATTTTTTTAAACCTACTACAGAATCCACCTCCAGCCAATCACAGAACTCACTGGGTCCATTGTTTCAACCAATAGCAAACTTGAAAAATGTGATGTCAAATTAGTGTCATCCAATCTACAGACTCGTTCATACCTGTCGGACTTTGGGAAGGCAATCTGAATATCCACCTTTGCTTACAATAATTTAATTGTGAATGAAAATTATGTCCCCGCTCAGAACACACTATTTGGTCTAAAATAGTCCATTTTAAATGCTGGATTCTATGTGAATTTTGAATATAGTGTTTTACCTTCAGTGCTTCAACATTCACTGTGTGTATGTGACTTCTGTGTTCCCTTAAGCATACCTTTGTTTGTCTGCTAGTACATCCTATATAAATGGAAGGACAAGGGCATTGTAGTAGGTAGGCAACATTAGTCGATTCACAATTTGTAGCCCATATGTGTTGTAATTCCAACGTAGGATCATATTCTAGTAGTTGATAATATTTAGTATCTGATACATGGTCTAATAATGACTGGGTATATTGATCTTGATCCTGTATTACCACGCTTCCCCCTTTGTCCGCAAGTTTGATGACTATTTGAGAGTTGCTCGCCAGTTCTTATAACGCCAGCCTAGAAGAGGTAGTCATATTTACATAAGATTTAGATGATGTGAACTCAAAATTTTCAATATCTTTCAGAATAAGATATCAAAATGTACTAATTTGTGGATCAATAGTCGGTCCAGATGGAATCCATTTTGACTTTGGTCTGACCAATGACTCCATGTCAAATCAAATCAAATCACGGTGAACCTAGAAGATGTGGTAGGCCTGATTGACAAACTGAAGAGTAGTAAATCACCTGGACCGGATGGTATACACCCCAGAGTTCTGAAGGAACTAAAAAATGAAATTTCAGACCTATTAGTAAAAATTTGTAACTTATCATTAAAATCATCCATTGTACCTGAAGACTGGAGGATAGCAAATGTAACCCCAATATTTAAAAAGGGCTCCAGGGGCGATCCGGGAAACTACAGACCGGTTAGCCTGACTTCAGTGCCAGGAAAAATAGTGGAAAGTGTTCTAAACATCAAAATCACAGAACATATAGAAAGACATGGTTTAATGGAACAAAGTCAGCATGGCTTTACCCAGGGCAAGTCTTGCCCCACAAATCTGCTTCACTTTTTTGAAGGAGTTAATAAACATGTGGATAAAGGTGAACCGGTAGATATAGTATACTTGGATTTTCAGAAGGCGTTTGACAAAGTTCCTCATGAGAGGCTTCTAGGAAAAGTAAAAAGTCATGGGATAGGTGGCGATGTCCTTTCGTGGATTGCAAACTGGCTAAAAGACAGGAAACAGAGAGTAGGATTAAATGGGCAATTTTCTCAGTGGAAGGGAGTGGACAGTGGAGTGCCTCAGGGATCTGTATTGGGACCCTTACTGTTCAATATATTTATAAATGATCTGGAAAGAAATACGACGAGTGAGATAATCAAATTTGCAGATGACACAAAATTGTTCAGTGTAGTTAAATCACAAGCAGATTGTGATAAATTGCAGGAAGACCTTGTGAGACTGGAAAATTGGGCATCCAAATGGCAGATGAAATTTAATGTGGATAAGTGCAAGGTGATGCATATAGGGAAAAATAACCCATGCTATAATTACACGATGTTGGGTTCCATATTAGGTGCTACAACCCAAGAAAGAGATCTAGGTGTCATAGTGGATAACACATTGAAATCATCGGTTCAGTGTGCTGCGGCAGTCAAAAAAGCAAACAGAATGTTGGGAATTATTAGAAAAGGAATGATGAATAAAATGGAAAATGTCATAATGCCTCTGTATCGCTCCATGGTGAGACCGCACCTTGAATACTGTGTACAATTCTGGTCGCCGCATCTCAAAAAAGATATAATTGCGATGGAGAAGGTACAGAGAAGGGCTACCAAAATGATAAGGGGAATGGAACAACTCCCCTATGAGGAAAGACTAAAGAGGTTAGGACTTTTCAGCTTGGAGAAGAGACGACTGAGGGGGGGATATGATAGAGGTGTTTAAAATCATGAGAGGTCTAGAACGGGTAGATGTGAATCGGTTATTTACTCTTTCGGATAGTAGAAAGACTAGGGGACACTCCATGAAGTTAGCATGGGGCATATTTAAAACTAATCAGAAAAAGTTCTTTTTTACTCAACGCACAATTAAACTCTGGAATTTGTTGCCAGAGAATGTGGTTCGTGCAGTTAGTATAGCTGTGTTTAAAAAAGGATTGGATAAGTTCTTGGAGGAGAAGTCCATTACCTGCTATTAAGTTCACTTAGAGAATAGCCACTGCCATTAGCAATGGTTACATTGAATAGACTTAGTTTTTGGGTACTTGCCAGGTTCTTATGGCCTGGATTGGCCACTGTTGGAAATAGGATGCTGGGCTTGATGGACCCTTGGTCTGACCCAGTATGGCATTTTCTTATGTTCTTATGTTCTTATGAAATATGGTTAGTTTCACAATACAACCTAATTTGTAGTTTTCTTATGAATCGAGCGACAGATATCCTACTTTCAAATGCATCGGGGCAGATTTTAAAAGCCCTACGCGTGCCGAGCCTATTTTGCATAGGCCCAGCAACGCGTGCAAAGCCCCGAGACGCGCGTGCAAAGCCCCGGGACGCGTGTATGCCCTGGAGCTTGAAAAAAGGGGCGGGGTGTGGGCGGTCCGGGGCAGTCCGGGGGCAGATTCCCGAGGCCTCCATAGGGCTGCTAGGCCGGGGGATCACCAGCCGGCATTTGGCCAGCACGCGCAACCTACACCTGCCCAGAGGCAGGCACAACTTGTAAATTAAAGCTTAGGGGGGGGGTTAGGTAGGGCTGGGTGGTGGGTTAGGTGGGGGAAGGGAGGGGAAGGTGGGGGGTGGAGGAAGGAAAGTTCCCTCCGAGGCCACTCTGATTTTGGAGCGGCCTCGGAGCCATCGGGGCTACACTAGGGCTCAGCACGTGGAAGGTGCACTAGTGTGCACCCCCTTTTGCGTGCCGACCCCGGATTTTATAACATGCGCGTGGCTGCACGTGCATGTTATACAATCGGGCATACATTTGTGTGTGCCAGGTAGCTTGCACAAATGTACCTCGCGCACATAGGTTTAAAAATCTGGCCCATCATGTTTATTATGAGGGACAAAGGAAAGTCCCAAATTAAGCACTTAATTTGGGACTGTACATTAAAAGAATTGGTACTCATGCTCATAGAACATATTAAATCAGCTAAGTTATCTGATATGTCAATCTAAACAAGTAAGTCTTTAGATGTTTTTTAAACTGGTATGGAATGCTGTCAATTGCAACTGTTCTGGAAGACAATTCCAGAAAATTGGGCCTGATGTAGAAAATGTTCTTTTGGGGTATCTCCAAGGTGTGCATAATGAACAGATTGAATTTCAAGTAGGCCTTTATTGCAGACCATAATGTTCTGCCCAGATAGTATATATGCAAAGAGGAATTTAAAGTTGTAACATCCGGGGCATTAAGGACTTTATGAATTAAAATGGCAGTTTTATATTTTAGTCTCTATTGTGTTATAACCAAAGGAGGGGTTCTAATATAGCTGTAATATACTGACGTTGACCAGCACCCAATAACATATGTGTGACAGAGTTCTGAATAATTTGTAAATTGATCTAACACTTCCAATTGATCTAACACTTGCCAATTGATCTAACACTTCCAAGCCACCCCTAATCTCCACCTACACCATGGTTAACCTTATCTTCTATCGTTTACTTATGTGAATTAATAACCTGCCCTTTCTCTTCCTTCTAAGCCAAGTTCTTATCACCCTGTTATATGTAACTGCCTTTTTCAGCACCATTGTTATAGTTATGTTTACTATGCACCCCTGTTTCATGTGAACCAGCATGATGTGACTGCTGTCTCGAATGCCGGTATATAAAAATATGAAATAAATTAATAAATAAATAAAATAAATGTCTGATAAAATTACCTGGGAGACCAAGATACAAAGAATTGCAATAATCTAGCCCTGCCATAACCATTGCCTGAAGGACCGATTGACAATTAGCAGATGGACGTAGAGTCTTCAAATGTTTCAACATACGGAGTTTAAACATTCTAGATTTGTTACATTTTGAATGTGGGCTTGCATTAAAAGATCATTCTCAAGAGTGACACTTAAGTTATGAACTTTGTCACTAATTTGTAACTTACAGCCATCAAAAAGCAAGTGTGTAAACTGGATTGACCACTGGGGATCTACGCAGGATAATAAGTTCAGTTTTATTAATATTTAATGATAATCTGTTATGAAATACCCATTGCTTAATTGTAGTGAGACAAATCAAAGCAAATGTTAATGTATGCTGCCAAGAGAAATGAACCGGAATGAAAAACTGTATGTCATCTGCATACATTTTAGAGGAAACATCTAAACCAGCAAGCAATCTGCAAAGTGGAATGAGATACATATTGAAAAGCTTCCTGCTGAATGCCCAGAAATTAAACTAGAGCAGGGAAAAATCCAAGAACAGTCAAGGTATCCTTTTTCAGGAAGGATTTAGCAGGCCAATGCTGCAATTCAGCCAACTCCATTCAGGGGCATTATGCTTTTCAAAGGGATGAATCAGAGACAACAGATACTACACAGCTTTCGGAGTACAAGTACCGTATAGAAGTAAAAGTGGCCCAATTGTCTCTCTTCTGAACAGAGACACTGGTCAGCTTTGAAATATGGCTATCAACAAAGCCAGAATCAAGTCCCAGAGGATGATGTATCCCTTTGCAATTCTTAGGACCTTTGTATTTGGTTGTCCCTGTTTATTTCCTAACCTTTTATTCAAATCTTTCAGGCCTGTACATTTGATACACACGTACACATAGGTCATGCCATTAATGAAATATAAAACAGTTTACGCATCCATATATTCCTATTGGCTCTTACCCTAGCCTAAGACCAAAATGGCCACCTCTTGCTCCAAAATACACACTCCCAGCCCACACCCCCACATCCCCACACCCCCACTCCCTTATTACCCACAACCCAACCCTAAATCCCCTACTAACCCTCACCCCTCATTGTACCTCAGTCTACCCCTAACATCAACTATACACACCCCCACATCCCTATTACCTCCTAATCTATCCTAACACTCCCTATCCACATTTCCACACCCTATTGCCCCAAACCACCCTTATCACCCCTTACTTAAATCCCCACTACCCAATTATCCCTACCCACCTTAACATCCCTACCTACACCCCCACCCCCTATTGCCCTACCCACCCCTATTCACACCACCACTCCCATTGCTCAACACATCCACACACCCCCACCCCATTTGGCCCCAAGCATATCTAACAGCACCTATTCTACATTGCTCCACTAACCCACCTTTAACATCCTCTACCTACATATCCATACTCTACCCCTCCCACCTTCCTAGTTCTTACCCAAAAGGTAGGAAACCAATGTATTGGTTTCCTACCTTTTGGGGGTAGGAAACCAATACATTATAGTGGCCCTTCAGTTCTCTCTGCACCTGAAGCAAGACCTGATTTTTAGTTTAGACCTCCTGAATGGGAAAGATGACATCTTCTTTCCTCATCCTCAAGGAAGAAATATGAATGGTGAGCATATATATGTCCCTGCTGGTGAAATCAGGTTGCTTTTTTGGGGAGCAGGGAGGCCCATTTTGGAATACATGGGAGGTTTATGTGGAAAAACATACACGCATATTTTTGCTATTCTTAAACATATATGCGTGTATGAAATCGCGCACAAACATTTTTGCAAATAGTTCACATGCATGTGTATATTTTATATAACAAATATTCATATTTTATAATCTGTGCATATGTATTAAATAAATATGAGTGCAGCCCTATGTACATGCATTATATGGATCCATGTACATTTCTTTGTAAGATATGCACATAGTGAGTGATTCTTAGAACCAAAAGTATAATTAAGGGCAAAGATATGGGAGAAAAAAGTAAATCACGGACAACAACACAAGGAACTCGGGGGGGGGGGGGGGGGGGATGCAAGCTCCCAGGGAAGAGGGGTAATGGATTCCACTCCAAGACAGGAGATGTGAACATTGGAAGGGAAAATCCCAACAGGGCCAAAAGAAAGAGATATCTGATGTCACTGATGTTTTCCTTATGGTAAGAAGAACTGCTGAAGCTGGAAGTAAAAAGTGTTTGGAGTTGTTTAAAGAGGGTAGACATAAAGGGGAAACATGTGGATAGCCTATTGGATAGGGGCAGCAATCAGTCTCTGTCTCCTGGACCTATGGCTAGGAGCTTGGGAAATGGGAAACCCAGCATGAGGCAGGTAGATGGCGAAAGTTGGACTAGGGTCTAATGTGTTTACAGGAACAGCCACACCTGCCCATATTGGAGGAAATAATTGGTTGGAAGTAATGTCATATCAGATTTAAACTGGAAAAAATAGAGAAGCTCCCATTCCCACCAATTTTGGGGAGAAATTAGGAGAGACAGGAAGCCCAACTGGAAAATAAGAAAGCTTTGCTCACCACTCAAACTCAGTCTGAGAGGCAGCAGGGACTGTCAGGAGAAGTGTAGGGGTGTTTGGGGAAAATGTTTCCTTTCTCAGATGCATAGGTCATTGGGATCCAGGGAAACAAAAATCCTAGAGCTAAACAATGAAGAGAAAAATATGGGAAAAGAGCAAGAGAGATGCCTGGCAGTAAACCAGACAATACTTGAGGGTCTCCGTTCTGAAATAATAAAGAGATGTCCTCATCTCAGAGCAGAGCAAGAGGCTGATACAGTGATTCAGGAGTTAAAGGACATTGCAAA
Organism: Rhinatrema bivittatum; assembly: GCF_901001135.1. NCBI lineage: Eukaryota > Metazoa > Chordata > Amphibia > Gymnophiona > Rhinatrematidae > Rhinatrema > Rhinatrema bivittatum. Next base: position 800,021,274 of record NC_042615.1, on the reverse strand, counting down.
GGAAAAGAGACAAATTCATAAAGCATGACTGATACTGTGCCCCATTGTGAGTAATTGATGGGTTATTGTATATAATTATTTCTGCAACTTCAGAGCACAGGGGAGAACATTCTTGTTCCTAGCATGACATCCCAATGGCCAGATATTTAGGAAGTGAGCCAGTGGATATAGTGTATCTGAATTTTCAGAAAGCATTTGACAAAGTCCCTCTTGATCAACTTCTTAGGAAATTAAAAAGTCATAGGATAGGTGTCAGTGTCCTATTGTGGATTATCAAAGGATTAAAAGATAGAAAACAGAGAGTAGGGCTAAATGGTAAATTTTCCCAATGGAAAAAGGTGAATAGTGGAGTGCCCCAGGGATCTGTTCTAGGACCAATGCTTTTTAAATATTTTTTTAAACGACCTGGAAAGGGGAACAAGTAAGATGATCAAATTTGCCGATGGCATAAAATTATTCAAAGTAGTTGTGCCGGGAGGTGGACCCTTGGCCTAGTGCAGGATTGGTAGGCTCCCTGATCAGACCCAGAGAGCGCCTGCCACCAGGAAGCAGAGCACAAGATGAGACAGAGGCTAGCTGGAGCTTCACCAATAGCAACTGGGAGGTTCCCTCAGGTTGAGCCCTTGGTTACACGGGCCGCCTGGGCTTAGGTGGGCCTCGCAGGATCTCCTTGAGAGAAAGTTCAGAGGTGTGCCCACCACGATCAAGGGTGCGTGGTCGATGTTCAGGCTAGAAGTCCGGGGTGTCAGAGAAGGCCGAATAAAGTCTCTGAATGTATGGCAAGGACCAAGGACAGAGTCAAGGTAGCATTGTCAGTCAAAGCAGGGGTCAATACCAGTGGTCAGTCTGTGGATATTCAGCCAAAGCAGGGGTCAGGTTCCAGGCAGCAGTCAGACATGGTCAGTGGTCAGGCAGAGGTCAGTCCAGGCAGCATGCAGAAGTGGTCGAGGAAATGGCAAAGGTCAAATCCAGACGACTGTCAGCCTCCTAAAGAATTCCTTTTGATCTGTATTAGGACTATACAATGTTTACAAGAGTAAATGCTACATTATGCAGCACAACAAATCTACCCTCGTGATCTGAGTAAGATCTATGTACCTATAAGGGAAGAGATTTAGCAACTAGAATATAGACCCCACTGCTTCTTGAGTTGTAAGATGCATAACAGACTGCCCCTACTCAGTCCACCTTCAAATTTTCATGTTCTTTTTTGGTAAGTTGTGGTTCCTGTAACATCAGAATCTGGGTTTTAGCTCTCTTAGCAAATTGCAGTATACAATTCCTTTTAATAGGTGAAGAAATACCTCTGACATTCAAGGAAACACATAATCACATTACTCATGTTTCATTATTAATATCTTGGAGAAAATCAGGATTTGCAGCACAAATTTCAACAATATTGAATGGCACACAGAAATAATATACCAGTACCAAAGATAAGCAAAGGCCTATACCATGAGCTGAATGTCCCTTTATAAAACATTAGCCACAAGTGGACTTGTATACACAGAACAGCAAATGAGCATGCCGTATTTTCTCCCATGTGTCAACCTTATTCCTATCCTTCCACCCAAATTTCATCCCCACCCCCAATTAACCAAAACCACAGACAATCCATAATTCTTGCCCCAACTATTCCTAATGCTGCTGGAACAACAAAGGTCCATTATCCCTCAGATGAGAACACCATTGGGATCCAAGGTTTGACACCAGCAGCCTTACAACCCCTCGCAACCTACATTTCAAAATCCTCAGAAACTCAAACCCCCCCCCCCCCCCCACACACACACACACACACCCCAACCTTTTCCAACCCTACAGCCCTTTCTCCATCCAAAATTCACTTTGTGTTTCCTCTCCAACTATAAACCATATTCTTCACCCCCTCCACTGAACCATTAAGGATTTGATCTCCAGAACCATGCAACTCTGCAAAAGAAAACAGAGCAAATAAATAAACCCAAAAGAAAATAATCAAAATAAAAATAGTCAAAATAAACAATGACTTCAAGAAAGTCTTTCCTAGTAACAGTTAAACATTGTTAAAGTCCAATCATAGCAAAAACAACCCATACTTCATTGTCATTCCAGGCATTGTCATTCAGTAACCTCCAGCAAGATTCAGATATAAATTCGGCAGCACCTCCATTTCCATTATATGTCAAATCAACACAGCCATGGAGAACCTGAGCTGAGAAAAATTGTTTTCATCAACACTCCAAACCTGCTGAGCTGAGTTTCTGAACACACGTCACATCCAAATACCAGGGTACATGCACAACCAAGCTCTATGGAAACTACCATGAAAATGATGATCCAGAGAAGCAACCAGTTCTTTGAAAAAATGCAAAAACCAGCAGGTTGGATCTCCTGCGCGGGCTGAATCCCAGATAGAAAAGTGTTCCAACTTGCCCCAGAAGCCATAGTCACAAAAACCAGTAAAAGCCATAGTCACAAAAACCAGCAAACAGAACAAATGCAGGAGACAAGTTTTGCAGGATACTGTATGTCATATTTGATGTGGCACTTTTGCATCTTGCTTTTCACCAACACAAATGCCTGTCTCTTTCATTGCAACTCCAAAGAAAAGTCAGGAAAAAACATGATATGGTTACCCTGGAACATGATGTCTTTCAACTCTCTAATGACAAAGAGGTATTTTTGTTTGTCCTGAAAATGATGTAATTTAATAATGTCTTAAAGGTACCCTGCACATCCCATCCCTCAAGAATGCTCGCCTTACCTCCACAAGGGATCATTAGGGATGTGAATCGTTTTTCAACGATTAAAATTATCGTCCGATAATGTTTATATCATCTTAAATCGTTATAGAACACGATACAATAGAAATTCTAACGATTTATCGTTAAAAATCGTTAAATCGTGTTAGTGCGCACTAACTCCCCGTTAGTGCGCACTAACTCGATTTAGTGCGCACTAACTGAAAATGATACAAATAAACACTTTCCAGGTCACTGAAGGTCAGTTAGGAATGAATATGTGTTCCTATTGGCTGGCTGCCCTCTTATCTATTGATGTTACCAAGGTTACCACTGAGGTGATGGTTGGGGGGATGGGAAATGGAACTGGAAACTAACGAACACCAACAGAAAATGAAACAAAGTGTTCACACTTCCCAGGTCAGTAAAGGTCACTTAGGAATGAATATGTATGTATGTATTCCTATTGGCTGGCTGTGCTCTTATCTATTGATGTTACCAATATGGTTGGGGGGATGTGAAATGGAAACAGTTGGAAGCTTGACAAAAAAAGTAATGTAATGATCAGCACTCACCTGACTAGAACTTGTTTGTTTATTATTTTTGTTAGCAGGCACCTGAAATGCTAGTGCATGTTGAATTTGCCAATCACTGTGCATTTTAGAAAGGTGGTCCTGGCTGGAACTGTACACAGTTCAAATATATGTAATTGATTGTTGGTAAGTGTATTTTTTAAGTAGCCACACTGGCACCAGTATGTTTACTTTTCCTCCTACTTAACTCACTAGCTCAGCTTTGTAAGAAGGGCTTCTCTGCTTGTGTGTTGTTTTTGTTTGGTGTGAGGAGAGCAGAAACATCAGATCTTTATTCAATCTACTACAGTCATCTCTTACAGTGCCCTATCCCTATTAATACCAGGAGTGTTGTGATCTTCCTGCACACAGTGCCCTAACCCTGATACCAGTCTGAGACAGCTCCCTCCCTGCATTACTAGTGAGAGGCTGGCTTCACAGACAGGGGGGAGCTGCCTGACCCTGACTCCTGACTTCCCCCATGTCCCAGCTAGTGAATGGTGTGTGGGTGAGGGGGGGGGGAGGATGGTGAAGTCTGAGACAGCTCCCTCCCTGCATTACTAGTGAGAGGCTGGCTTCACAGACAGGGGGGGAGCTGCCTGACCCTCACTCCTGACTTCCCCCATGTCCCAGCTAGTGAATGGTGTGTGGGTGAGGGGGGGGGGGGGGAGGATGGTGAAGTCTGAGACAGCTCCCTCCCTGCATTACTAGTGAGAGGCTGGCTTCACAGACAGGGGGGGAGCTGCCTGACCCTCACTCCTGACTTCCCCCATGTCCCAGCTAGTGAATGGTGTGTGGGTGAGGGGGGGGGGAGGATGGTGAAGTCTGAGACAGCTCCCTCCCTGCATTACTAGTGAGAGGCTGGCTTCACAGACAGGGGGGAGCTGCCTGACCGTCACTCCTGACTTCCCCCATGTCCCAGCTAGTGAATGGTGTGTGGGTGAGGGGGGGGGGGGGAGGATGGTGAAGTCTGAGACAGCTCCCTCCCTGCATTACTAGTGAGAGGCTGGCTTCACAGACAGGGGGGAGCTGCCTGACCCTCACTCCTGACTTCCCCCATGTCCCAGCTAGTGAATGGTGTGTGGGTGAGGGGGGGGGGTGGATGGTGAAGTCTGAGACAGCTCCCTCCCTGCATTACTAGTAAGAGGCTGGCTTCACAGACAGGGGGGAGCTGCCTGACCCTCACTCCTGACTTCCCCCATGTCCCAGCTAGTGAATGGTGTGTGGGTGAGGGGGGGGGGAGGATGGTGAAGTCTGAGACAGCTCCCTCCCTGCATTACTAGTGAGAGGCTGGCTTCACAGACAGGGGGGAGCTGCCTGACCCTCACTCCTGACTTCCCCCATGTCCCAGCTAGTGAATGGTGTGTGGGTGAGGGGGGGGGGAGGATGGTGAAGTCTGAGACAGCTCCCTCCCTGCATTACTAGTGAGAGGCTGGCTTCACAGACAGGGGGGAGCTGCCTGACCCTCACTCCTGACTTCCCCCATGTCCCAGCTAGTGAATGGTGTGTGGGTGAGGGGGGGGGGAGGATGGTGAAGTCTGAGACAGCTCCCTCTCTGCATTACTAGTGAGAGGCTGGCTTCACAGACAGGGGGGAGCTGCCTGACCCTCACTCCTGACTTCCCCCATGTCCCAGCTAGTGAATGGTGTGTGGGTGAGGGGGGGGGGGGGGGAGGATGGTGAAGTCTGAGACAGCTCCCTCCCTGCATTACTAGTGAGAGGCTGGCTTCACAGACAGGGGGGAGCTGCCTGACCCTCACTCCTGACTTCCCCCATGTCCCAGCTAGTGAATGGTGTGTGGGTGAGGGGGGGGGGGGGTGGATGGTGAAGTCTGAGACAGCTCCCTCCCTGCATTACTAGTGAGAGGCTGGCTTCACAGACAGGGTGGAGCTGCCTGACCCTCACTCCTGACTTCCCCCATGTCCCAGCTAGTGAATGGTGTGTGGGTGAGGGGGGGGGGGAGGATGGTGAAGTCTGAGACAGCTCCCTCCCTGCATTACTAGTGAGAGGCTGGCTTCACAGACAGGGGGGAGCTGCCTGACCCTCACTCCTGACTTCCCCCATGTCCCAGCTAGTGAATGGTGTGTGGGTGAGGGGGGGGGGGGGGGGAGGATGGTGAAGTCTGAGACAGCTCCCTCCCTGCATTACTAGTGAGAGGCTGGCTTCACAGACAGGGGGGAGCTGCCTGACCCTCACTCCTGACTTCCCCCATGTCCCAGCTAGTGAATGGTGTGTGGGTGAGGGGGGGGGAGGATGGTGAAGTCTGAGACAGCTCCCTCCCTGCATTACTAGTGAGAGGCTGGCTTCACAGACAGGGGGGAGCTGCCTGACCCTCACTCCTCCGGGGTATTGTGATCTTCCTGCACACAGTGCCCTATCCCTGATACCAGGGGTGTTGTGATCTTCCTGCATGCAGTGCCCTATCCCTATTAATACCAGGAGTGTTGTGATCTTCCTGCATGCAGTGCCCTATCCCTATTAATACGAGGAGTGTTGTGATCTTCCTGCATGCAGTGCCCTATCCCTGATACCGGGATGTGTGCAAGAAGATCACAACACCCCCGGTATCAGGAATAGGGCACTGTGTGCAGGAAGATCACAACACCCCCAGTATCAGGAATAGGGCACTGTGTGCAGGAAGATCACAACACCCCTGGTATTAGGGATAGGGCACTGTGTGCAGGAAGATCACAACACTCCTGGTATTAATAGGGATAGGGCACTGTGTGCAGGAAGATCACAATACCCCTGGTATCAGGGTTAGGGCACAAGTTCTAGTCACATTGACTGATCACATTACTTGTTTTGTCAAGCTACCAACTGTTTCCATTTCCCATCCCCCATATACTGTCAGTAGGAAACTTGGTAACATGAATAAATAAGAGGGCAGCCAATAGGAATACATATTCATTCCTAAACTGACCTTAACTGACCTGAAAAGTGTCAAATTGTATCATTTTCAGTTAGTGCGCACTAACTCCCAGTTAGTGCGCACTAACTCCCGTTAGTGCGCACTAACTGGGAGTTAGTGCGCACTAATCGGAAAAAAACGATTTTAACGATTTTTTAACTAAAAAATCGTGCCTAAGACGATTTTCTTGCCCTGCCACACGATTTCTATCGTTAAGACGATATGGAAAACGATTCACATCCCTATGCCCTATCAATTGCTGGCCCCACCCGCTGGAATGCACGACCCACGAACCTCCGCCTTGAGCCTTTCTCCTTCAAAGTCAAGACAAAGCTAAAGACCTGGCTTTTCCACCAGGCCTATCCAGACTAGGTCAATGGACATCAACTCATTACTACTAACTTATGCCTTCTAAGTTATTACGGTAATATGCCACCTCTCCAGTTTTTCTTTTCTTGCTCATCTATTTAGTTTTCTCTAGTTGTTGCACTTTGTTGTCCCCTCCCCATGTCCCTGTTTTTTTGGATTTTCCATCTACTGTTTGATGTAAACCGATATGATGTACCTACTAATATCGGTATAAAAAAGCCTTTAAATAATCACTGCTTTTGGCCAAGCTCCCCCCCAGGAGGGGGCTAGTGTCAAGGCCCAATGTTCCCTTTCAATTTTTAGAGAGCCTTTGCTATTAGAAATGCGAAGTATTTCTGAGAACCATTTTGAAAAGAAAGCACAGGTGTCATTACCTTCAGTGGTCTCAGGGATCCCTAAGAAGTGAATATTGTTGCATTGCCTTGCTCTATTGACCCGATGATCAAGTTTATCTTGGATGAAGGTAACATTACATTCCAGTTTAACCAGCTTAGCACCAACACCTGTGAGGCCGACTCTTTGGATCGCGCCATTACTTCCTCACGGGCACATTCAATTAATTTTCTATTTTTATTCTTCCTACCCACATTGCTGGCAACAAACGATTGCTGGTACTTTTAGCTTGCAGCATTTTAAAATATGACGGCAAGATCCAAAAGAATAAGGTTATAAAGTTAATCTGAGTGGGAGCACCAAAAAGCTGCGATCTCTCAGGCCACAGCATAACTGGAAGTTCATGTCTGGTATCTTTCAACTTTAAATTTAACTGAAGGATACAGTCATTAATACACAAGGGGACAGTATCAATTTAAAGTACTCCCTTTTGGCGTATATGGAACTCCATATGTTTTTCAAAGATGGATCAATATTGTAGATTGTGTGGTAATATTTTCTTCAACATGGCAGAAATATTTAAAGCATCTTATGGTAGTATTAAAATCCCTCTGATTTGACTGCCATTCCAAAGAAATGTTCCTTAGCTAAGACAGAGACAGTACGTAAGAGAAATTATAGGCAATAGGGAAATAAAGCCACTCATAAAGAAAACAGAGACTAGAAACAACAGTCCAAAACTCAGGACATAGAAACTGATCTGCACCTTCCTCAGCCTGACAGAATATCACTGGAGATTCATCCCATGTTTTGCAGAGCTTAGAGCCCCAGTAACTAATTTTCTAAAAAAACCAAAAAACAATCAGCCAAATCAGATTCACTGGGATTAAATCTGTGAAAAAACTTTTAAGCAACTGAAACAGAAACAATATCAGGGTACCGTGTTATAGAGTACAGATTTATTTAAAAAAAAAGTTTTTGTTACAAACTGATGCCTCCAGTCCTGTACCTCAGCGGAAAATTAGAAAGTAATGAAACATTATACAACAATGAAAGAAGAATGCTTAGTCATTAACTGGGCAGTAGAAACCATACAATATTACTTTTTGGGCAGACAATTCACCCTTACTAAAGATCATGCACTCTTGAAATGGCTGAATCAAATGAAAAATTCTAATGCTTGCTTTTCCAAGTGGTGCATGGCATTGCAATCTTTTAATTTTATAGTACAATGTTGGGTGGGAAGAGAGCACAAAAATGTGGATTTTTCTGTCTAGGGAAGTTGTAACGAAGGAGGACAATAACTCAGAGACATCAAGAAAATGGATGGTGTTATGTATTGGGGGGTATGTCCAATTCTCCAAGGCAGGACAGAAAAAGGGCTTGTCTGGGATGAATGAGACTCTCCAGAGCAAGAGCCCGCATGGAAGAGGCAAAAAGACCACAAATCCCAGAAATACATGGGGGTTCTGAAAGGGGAGGTTTCTGAGAGAAGGGAGGGAGAGAACCTTTCAAGCCTTAATACCAGGTGAATAATAAAGAAATTGGAAGGACTGCAGGGTCTGGAGCAGCTGGAAACAGGAGAGGATGCCTGAGAAGCAGATCTGTGGATCTGAGAGCAGCATCCAAGCAACCATCAGCTAAAAGTGTTTTAGATTTAAATATGCAATGTGGAAAAAAAAAAAAAGATTGTCAATGGGTGGCTGTAGGATAAAGCTGGGAGAATTATGAAAAGATTAAACCCAGTCCTTTCCTGCAAGTGGGAGGTAGCAGTTAACTCTAAAAACTTTTGTTTTGTTTTGTTTTTTTCTTGCAGAAGAGGTTTACAGTAGGTATGTTCAAAGGGATTTGTCAATAAGCCCCCATTATGCCTCCGTCAAGGGTGGCAAACATTTAAGATTAGCGAGCTGGCTAAGATTTGGTATCTTCCAGCTCCACTGAATCTTATTCAGCAGTGCTCTGCCATTATATGACAGACCCTTTTACAAGAGGTGGAGAGATGAAAGGACCAAAGAGCTTAGGGGGGGGGGGGGTGGCAAAATACTAAATCTGTCCATGGGTATCTCAATGTATTTCATTGTTCCAAGCCAAAAAAAAATGTTAATTTGTTTCAATTGCTTTTTGTTTTATAGTGTTGTCAATGCGGGAAAGTTCCATTTACTTCACTATAAAAGAAAAACGGGCCTGGGATCCGGTCCAGTTGTGGGTCCAGTTGCCGAGGCCTAAATCTGGGCCTAGGCTTAGACCTGACTCCAAGGCCCAGACTGAGGCTGGGTACCAGGCACTAAGGACGTCATCTAAGCCCAAGGCCTAATCCCGAGTCTGATGTCAGGGCCCAGCTAAGACCCAGTCCCATCACCAAGGCCTAGGCCTAAGCAAAGGCCGAGGCCTGATGCTAGGGCCTGTCCTGAGGATGGCTTCTGATCTCTGAGGACTAGAGCAGGATCCAGTACTGGGGTCTAGCTTAAGCCTGAACTTGGGTTTAAGCCAAACACCATAGCACACAATGAGGCCGAGTGCTGGTTGTTGAGACCTGGATTCAATAGCAGTGTCCAAAAGACTGGGTCCCAATACCTAAGCCCAATGCTAGGGCCCAGTCTAAAGCCAGGACCTGATTATCAAGGCCTGGACATAAGACCTATACCCATGCTTGATGGCAGAACTCGGACAAGGCCAGATTCCAATCTCTAAGGCCCTGTCCCAGCCTAAGGCCCAGCTTCAATTGCTGAGGTGCAGGCCAGGCCCAAGGCTGGGTTCCATTGCTGAGGCCCAGGCCCAATGCCTGGAATCCACCCAAGGCTGGAGCCCCATCTGTAAGGCCCAGGCCTATGGCCTAGGCCTGGTCTCAACACAATGGCCTTGCCAGGGCTGGGTCAGGACAACCATGAAGACTAGGACTAGGCCTCCGTGACTGGGAATAGGCTTCAGTCCAGGTCCCAGTGCTGGGACTAGGCCTAGGCCAGGCCCAGACCTCATTGACCTGGACATTGGCCAAATCCTGACTTCAGACCCAAGCCTAGGCCCAGGCCCGAGCTTCAGTGATAGGACACATTATTGGCCCCGGGCTTAGGTCTGGGATTCTGGGACCAGGTCCTGGCTTGGACAAAGCCTTTGGGTTTGTTCTTGGTATAGGCCATTGGCCTTGGCCTGGATCTTGGTGACCAGGGTCCAGCCTCAGGCCTGGCCCCAGAATTTTGCTTAGTCCTAGTCCCTGGCCTGGTCCTCAGACATGGGTCCTAGCTTTAGACCCAAGCCTGGGCCTCTACAATGAGACCCGGCCTTGGATGAGCACTGGAGAATGGACTAGGCTGAAACTTGATCCCGTTGGAGGCCTATTATTTGTTTTGGGGGGTGGGGTATTTTAATCCAAGGTTAAGGTTTGTTTCATACCATTTTATAAAGTGAAAATAGCCTCTTTTGTTATGTTTTTGTCATCTGTTCAAAACAAATACACATCCCTAGTTTACAGTTGAATGAACTGTTAGGGCTACTGCTGGTTGTGGAGCCATGTAACTCCTAAACCGTGTTGAAAGCCTTTCAGGTTGAACTGGAATAAAGTCTAAGACTACTACAATTTACGTTGTACATTGAATCATTATAAACTCTGATTGCACTGGAGTTTTGACAGGTGTTTCAGTGTACACTCAGTATCCTGCAGTTAGGAACAGAGTATGGAAGTCTGAAAAGCAGAATTGGTTGATGGAGACCTCAGTGCAGCAATACTCCAGCCTAGCATAATGGATAGGCATATAGAAATATTTGGAATAAATAAATTAAATAAATAAACAAAGCAAACTGTCAAACACAAAGCATTTACTTTAAACAACAATCAAGCAAGAAATATGTTTCATAGCACAAGAAAACTCCCTCAGCAAGCAGACAACTCCCAAGGAGACAATGATGCTACTTTAAAGCTTAATCAAACTCCTCTCAGTAAGCAATATCATTTTGCAAGATAAAGACTAAACTTTTCCATTCGGTCTGTCCAGCCAGGTGTTTCGGGTTGTAACTTCTGCTTCTTAAAGGTTACCCTACTCTGCTTTTTTTCAGGGTTGTAACTGTTGCTCTAGGCAGATTACCCCGCACAGTCAAGTTACCCTGTCTACCCCAGACCTTCATTTCCATCCTCTAGCCACAAGGAGTTTTCTTGTTTATCCCACACCCGTTTGAATCCTTTCGTTGATTTTGTCTTAATCACCTCCTACAGTCACCTACCACCCTATTCATGAAAGTTTTTCTGATCTGGTTCCTGGTGCACGACCCCCCTCCCCCTAGCTTCTTATCATGGCTTCTGGTTCCATTGGAAAAAAGGTTGTTGTTTTTTTCCCCCCTGAGGATTTGTAATGCATTTCAGATATTTAATATTCTGTGTCATATCCCTCTGTCTTCTCTCCATTAGAGCATGGATATTTAGGTCCTCAAGTCTCATCTCATGTGTCTTTTGATGCAGACCCCACACAGTTTTGGTTGCCCACCCGATATGTAGGTCAGCTTATGTGCTGCTTAGGTCATGTTCAAGCATAAGTTTACCCTGACTAAAGAAAGGTGTTCCTGAAGGCAGAGTTGGGGAGGGTTTTAACTTACATGCATACTTGCCACAGACTCCCAGTTTTTAACTCACCAGCTCTTGCTTCAGCATTGATTTCCACAGGAAAGTAAGGGGTTTTTGTTTTTTTTTGGACAAGTTCCATTTTTTTCAAATTCCTACTGTATACAAGGTAGGGGAATTTCCAAACATCCCACTTGAGAGTTGGCAAAAACCACATGTAAGTTACATCAGTTTTCAAACTGGACTTGCATGCATACATCCACTTTGAATATTATCCCATCAATTCTAGCCCATATAAGTTATTCCTGGTATTTGGTGCATGCAAACATTTCCTGCAAATGTATGTGCACATGGACAAACTTGACAAAGTATACCTGAAAGTCTAAATCCCTCTCCAACTCTGCCTTTTCTCAGGATAAACTTATTCAAGAACATGACAAATGCACATCATTTACCTGCATATCGGGTGGGAAAGTTTTAAAAACATGTTTTCTCCCTCAAAAGCCCCTTTGAAAATTATCACATAAAGCATACATTGGTTTATTCTTATGTCTAAAACACTTTCCTCTTCATGTTTTACATGTTTGCACTTTGCTAAAAAAATTAAGCACTTTTTAATAAAGCTTAAAACTGTACGAATTAAAGAAACACCAACTATCTGCGGAAGATTAAGATACAGATGGATATGGTTTGGTAATTATACAGAGTAGTTCATTAAGCCCAGTCATTAATTCAGTCTAGCACTCCAGTCTTTGTCATAGTGTTAATTTATTTAAAAGTTACTAGATAAAAAATAAGTCAGAAGCTATAATATGTATTCCCTTGGGGATTGTAGAACCATTTTGTACAACTCAATTTAGGAAAAAATTGAATCAAATTGTATTGTAGTCCCTCGAGGAAAACATCCTTCACAGATGAAATATTCCCAATAGAAAATAATGCTGGAGATGGCCTGGAAGTTCATTTGCTTGTCCTTCTTTCTTGTTTATTTATACAGGGGGGCAAAAATTTAACTGCTGACATTGGTGCAAACACTGCAGGTAGTTCCCACCCCCATAGGATTTAAACTAATAAATCAAAATAACGCACATAGTTTTGCTCAGATTATTTACAGCATGAAAAGTATCGCCATAGATGTGCCCCTCCTTTTTCTTTGGGCACGTTTTTTTTTTTCCCAGGCAAAAAAATGCAAGTAGTTGGTTGCTCCCCTGACCTCACCCCACCCTTAGGAATGCCTCTTCACACAGGATGGACATTTTCAGAAAGTCCATTTCTGCCAATAAAATGCAGTTTTACCTGTGGAAAGGGTTTTGGATATTGCTCTCTATGCTAGCAATACAATTCACCCAAAATAATCAACTTATCCGATTCTTCAATCTATCCTTCCCTCTGATGACACTATTCCTTTCTTTCTCTCTATTTTTTTTTTTTAAAGGCATCATTCAACACAGAGGAACCCTTTCACCTCTACATGTTAAGAGATCTATTCCACTGATAAATGATTGCACTTTTTTTTTTTTGCATGCTTAATAGGATGACCTCCTTTTGACTAGTTGATTGAACTACTGTCATTGGATCAGAATGCTACTGTTTTTTGATTCCACTAACAGTGAAAACAACAATGTAATCCTATGATCCAGCATGTAATGTATGTACTGAGGAATATTAATAAAAATGCTGAATTTTCTGTTTAATGTAGGCATGCAGCGAGTTTCAAAACTATCTCTGTCTATGACAGCCTGCTTTTTTTTTTTTTTCTTTTTTTTTTTGTAGGAAAAACTACTCCAGAGTCATTGTTCTAGTTGGGTCTTCAGATTGATTGGCAGGAAAAATGTCAAAGTGGAACAATCAGCAAAGCTAAGGTTTTAAAACTTCTGTCACTCAGGTCCGTGCAACAAATGGTGAACTTTGTGAATGTTCTCAAGTTACTAGGAATATCCATGTGCAACACTGGCAGACCTAGCCAGCTAGGGCTATCTGAATTATACATTCAAGGATATCACAGAAAGCCATAAGAAAATATCATTGAGTGCCACTTTACTCAGCTCTAATTATGGGTCCAAGGTGCTAACCTTCCGCATGGAGGAAAACAATTACTTTATTTGGCTCCATGTGTGAAAAAAATTGTGTTTCTGTAATATCTGATAGCTCACAAAAGTCCCCTAAGTCTATTAGCTAATAAAAGTACTGCAAATTGTTCCCCTTTGTTTCCAAGTTATTAGATATCTAAATAGAGTAATAAGAAAATATAAAGAGGTCAATATTCAAAGCTGGCCATTTAAGTAACTTAATCAGATATAGCTTATCTGACCTACAGGGTCATTTATCAAATTGCATTGAGGGCCTAATGTGCATTAGACAGTGACTAGCGCCTAGACATGCGATAAATGTCTCAATTCAATCTAGCCTGCACATTTTACAGTGAGTATGCAGATGAGAGGATTTAATGCAAATTAGGCTATCCTAGTGCAGTTTGCTCTGATTTAATACACAATATCATGGATTTAACGACAGAAATAACAATACATTTTTATGTGTTAGAGTGGCCAAAAACCTTTTAGCATGCGACAGTAGCCATTATCATGGTTTGCGGCTATTATCATGCACAGTAAAATGAGGCCTTCTATCAGAAACACCTACCAATTCATCCTGGGCCAATAAAATCACCTTTTCTTACCTGGCCTGTCTTCCTAAAGCTATTATGTTAGGGGTGGGTTTACTTGCAGTGGGATACTGGCTTCTTCAGAATTCTCGGCAAAGACATCAACAAGAACAACAACAACCACAACAGATGGCATGGGAGGTTCCAACCCCTCCTAGGGAAGTCCCCTGTACCAGAGCCATAGCCACTGGCCCAGTAGAGGGAGCATCAGGGTCCACGGCAGCTCTTGCCACCCAGGCGGGCATGGCACAGATTCAAGGAGTGCATCTTTCCTCCCAGAACCACATTGTTGGACATGTTAGAAGAATATGTGGTTAGCAGGTATTGCCTCAGCTCTCAAGCTATCCTGGAATTATATGAAGAAATCAGAGGGGAATTGATCACGGGAAGGTTCCATGCAATACCAGGCCTCACCAAACTATTGCCCACCCTGCATTTCATGGCATCTGGCTCCTTCCAAACAACAGTAGGGATCATATCCCAAACCTCTTTTTCCCACTGTTGGAGCCAGATCATAACAGCTGTATGGAACTGCATTAATGCAACATAGCATTCCCTCATGACAGGCAGGTCTTGATGGAACTGAAGAGAGCTTTTATGCCATTGCTAATTTTCTGAATGTTCTAGGAGCTATCGACTGCACACATGTAGCCATCATCCCACCCTGTTGCAGGGAGAAGATCTACTACAATAGAAAGCTCTTCCACTCCATTAATGTGTAAGTGGTCTGCACATCCTCAATGTGGTGGCCAGGTACCTGGGAGCCATGCATGATTCTTTTATACTTAGGCAATTGGCCCTGTTTTAAAATTTTGAGGACGGCCTCTGTGGTGACTTTTGGCTTGTACATAAGACACATGCTTTGATCTCTATTCTCTTTCCATCTATGTCATTCCAGCCAACTGCACAGACATTGGATGGAGGGGTCAGTGGGGGATGTGACACCATCAGGTACATGACAAATGGCTTGTATGGTTAAGTCTTCAAGCAGGTGCGCCAGGGCCCAACTTTCTTTCTCTGTGCTGGAGCGGCTTGCTAATGTTGTATGCCCAAAGAATGAACTTGCCAAAAAGCTTTCTGGGTGACTAGCCACAACACACATTTTCCATGGGTTCACTTTAAACAATAGGTATACTCTGATAGTGATCAGTCAACCAGGACATCGGCCTCAGTTTGTCTTGACCATCACAATGGTAAAACAAAAGCTGCGGCCTATGCATTTAGGGCCAAGCATATTCACTGTGTCAGGTCAGACAATTGTATATCTCTGGAGGACATATTGCAGAACAGGCAGGGACTTGCACAAGCACAGCACCAGGTGGATGTTTTGCTGCTGTGACATGTGTGGCAGCTGCCATGTACAGCTTCATTATTTGAACAGTGCTACAAATGGGTAGTGATAGTTTGGAATGAGTGACATGAGCACATTTGGTAGGAATCCCAGATGCAGTTTCCCATTCTGGGAGATCTGGCACAACATAATCAAGTGATATACTGTTCATATAATGTCACAGAAATAGGTGCCATGGACTTTTGTTTGGGAAAAAGGCTTTTAAGGCTCATGCTAAGTTAAAGCTTAGCTTCTGCTCTCTTAGTGTATGCAGTGGGTTGTCAGCGATATCAGAACGTCACGGTGGTGTGAATGATTCAGCCCTTCTCTCTTTGTCACAGGAGATTCGGTATATGGTTGCAGGACCTGTCTTCTACCCCCCACCGTAGCAATTCCCAACACGCCAGTGGAGACGTGGTACAATGAGGCCTTAATTTCTACCTGCAGTGTCTTAGGATGCACCTTTGGGGGCTCTCAAAAGTACATTTTGCTGTTTAGATAAAACAGGGGGAGCTTTAATGTGTAGCCCACCCAGAGTAGTGGAGATAGTGCTGCTCTGCTGTGTAGTCCATAATCTCGCTCAGCACCATGGTATCCCAATTGACATACTTCCAGAACTACCCGAGGATCCCCCATGTTCACCTGCAGAAGCAGAGGACACAATGCTGACTGGCAGCCAGCTTTGACAAAGCATCATACAAGGCTACTTTTCTTGTTAGGCCTCAACTACCCTTTCCCCTTCCATGGAAGAGAGCCCAGTAGAGTATTTCTGGCTGTTGTCCTCTCTGTCTTTCTTTTACTCACTGCTTCTTTGTCTGGCTCACTGTCACAGAAACCATGTAGGCCTAGTTAGGCTACATCTTGACAAAGGAGCAAAAAGTATACACAGAATCATGTAGTTTTGTGTGTACTATATGTTAACCCCCCAACTCCTCCCTCCCTCCCTATTAAACAATGTCATGTCACTTTATTGTTATGGTAGACAAGTGGTACACTGCATTCCAAAACTATTGTATATCTTACAGATTTTATATACTGCTTTCTTTCTCAATAAAATTTAAATTATAAAAAAAAAAAAGTATACTCAAAGTAAAGATTACACCAAAGACATGTGGCATGCCTATTGTTTTCTGACTGATATTGAATCTAAAACTGCCATATCTTGCAATAGTGTTTGTGTAGGACTGGCAACACAGTATATATAGAATGCCCTAGCTTGTGCTGCTTGCTTGGTAGCCCCACACTTTGGACCCTGTCCTAGGCCTCACATGTGGGCAAGATAGTGGCAAAGGTATGAAGGAACTCCAGCAGGGACTTGAAAATGGAGCCCAATTGATCTAGAAAGCATATAGATCACAAGTAGCTCAGCTGTTTAAAGGCACAGCCTAAAGCTATAGGTTGAAAGTTTAAGGTATCAATCACAGACTTGCCATTTGACAGGTTCATTCCCTAGCTGACATCCTTGTGCATCTGAAGATATGCACCTGTACATAGGATGCATTTTGTCACATGGGCCTGCAAACATACTGATGATAGCACTGCCTCAGCTGTTTGAGAGTCAGTGCTGACAACGGAGTGTTGACATAAGAACATAAGAAAATGCCATACTGGGTCAGACCAAGGGACCATCAAGCCCAGCATCCTGTTTCTAACAGTGGCCAATCCAGGCCATAAGAACCTGGCAAGTACCCAAAAACTAAGTCTATTCCATGTTACCATTGTCCACGTGTTTATTAACTCCTTCAAAAAAGTGAAGCAGATTTGTGAGGCAAGACTTGCCCTGGGTAAAGCCATGCTGACTTTGTTCCATTAAACCATGTCTTTCTATATGTTCTGTGATTTTGATGTTTAGAACACTTTCCACTATTTTTCCTGGCACTGACCTAGCAGTTCTTCACTTAAAGCCTTTTGGAAAACACATGTAAATGATTGTGACAATGCCTAACTTCTCACAGGTCATTGCAAGTGAGCATAGATCATTGGGATTGGACCAACCATATAGCACTGGGACCTGCTACAACTAGATAAGCAACCTGTCAACTCTCATATACAGATAGTGAGGGCCTTGGCCCTTTGGCTGACATGTTGGCTCTGTTAGCTATTTGGGGAGGCTAGACAAGTATGCTGGGCTGAAAGCTGCTTTGGGAATAGGATGCTGTCATGTCCAAGTGTTTTGGAAAGTCACCTCTGAAACGGATAGGTCAGAGTAAGTTGCGCAATGAATATAACAGCACCCACATATCACCTAACAAAAGGTTCCACTCATTCCACCCAAGGCAAAGCCGTGTTATAAGCTCTGGACCAAGCTTGACATGCCACAGGTAGCCATTGGGAAATATAAAGTTGCAGGAAATCAGTCTATATAAATGAAAAAATAACGCGCCATGCATAAATCAACACACACCGCATAAAATGATGCATGATGCATTGACACTACGCACAATGCACTAATGTAATGTGCACAGCAAAATGCTCCTATGCAATGCAGTAGATAGGAAATTAGCCTAACCACACCCATTTTTTTGCTGTGGGTGCTATTTCTGCTATATTTATAGAAATTTGATAAGTCTAGGCCTAAGTTACGTATATATTCCAAGCATGGTAAAACTGCTGAATATTTCACAGATAAGTCTACCCAGCTAAATGTAGACATCCTCTTGAGGCATCTAAACTAAGACATCCATTTATACACCTAACTCTGAATATTGGTAGTTAGGTGTATAATTTATACATCTAACTTGCTTCACCCCCAAACTGCCCAATGGACGCCCACTTTTTTGCACATACAATTTAGCCATATAAGTGACTAATATGGGAAAGCATATTAGCATATAGTGCCTATACAGTAAAATGGATTGCACTTCATGGACGCGCTTTGGACGCGCGTTGGACACGGCTTACATTTGCATGCCATTTAAATACAGTATCGAGCGGTAGGTGATCCGAACTGTGGGTGCGACAAACGCGGGTGCGCACAGCACTAACGCACCTCTTTCTACCGCACCTTACTGTATCGGCCCAAATGTCGTGAACCTGCTGGTGCTCTCCAGCCAGTTTAACTACCCTACGGGCCGATACAGTAAGGTGCGGTAGAAAGAGGTGCGTTAGTGCTGGGCGCACCCGCGTTTGCCGCACCCACAGTTCGGATCACCTACCACTCGATACTGAATTTAAATGGCATGCAAATGCAAGCCGCGTCCAACGCGCATCCAACACGTGTCCATGAAGCGCAATCCATTTTACTGTATAGGCGCAATACAGCGCCTATACAGTATCCTGAGTGCGCTGGTACCTGTCAATTCAAACGTCATTTCAAATGACTTTTGAAATGACAGGTACCAGAAAGTGGATGGTTCTCCTACAGACCCCGCTGCCTTGAGCGCCCGGCGCCAGCAAGCCCCAGCAACCGGCGATCGGAGGCAGGGAGCGCAACAAAGCACCCTCCTTCGGACGGACAAGAGAGATGAAATTTCACAGTCCCAAACCAACCCAATCCAAGCCCCAGCAGAGAGAGACGAAATTTAGCCGCCCAGTCGCAAACCAACCCAATCCACAGAAAAAAATGCTTCTTGCACTTAGCTGCCCAGTCCCAAACCAAACCAACCCAATCCAAGCCCCAGCAGAGAGAGACGCAATTTCACAGTCCCAAACTTTCCCCCAGCCCCCGCTCACCTGCCCTGGCCATGGCCACGCAAGCCCCCAGCAGCATCAGTAGAAGGGTGTCGAGAGAGAGCACCAAGAGAGAACGGCTTCAGCAGCCCCGCCGGCGAAGATGAATACGTGTACCCCTATACGTCCAATATGGGTGCTCAAGGCAGCGAAGGCGCATGAGCACATGCCATGACCGGCTGGACGTCGGAGGTCATGGCGTGTGCGCATGCGCCTTCGCTGCCTAGAGCGCCCATATTGGACCTACAGGCGTGCACGTATTCACCTTCGCCGGCAGGGCTGCTGAAGCCGCTCTCTCTCGCTGCCCTTCTACTTCTACCGCTGCTGCTGGGGACTTGCGTGGCCGCGGCCAGGGCAGGTGAGCGGGGGCTGGGGGAAAGTTTGGGACTATGAAATTTCATCTCTCTCTGCTTGGGCTTGGATTGGATTGGGTTGGTTTGGTGTGGGACTGGGCGGCTAAGTGCGAGAAGCATTTTTTTTCTGTGGGGTGGGTTGGTTTGGGACTGGGCGGCTAAGTGCGAGAAGCATTTTTTTTTCTGTGGATTGGGTTGGTTTGGGACTGGGCGGCTAAATTTCGTCTCTCTTTGCTGGGGCTTGGATTGGGTTGGTTTGGTTTGGGACTGGGCGGCTAAGTGCGAGAAGCATTTTTTTTCCTGTGGATTGGGTTGGTTTGGGACTGGGCGGCTAACTGCGAGAAGATTTTTTTTCCTTGGATTGGGTTGTTTTGGGACTGGGCGGCTAAGTGCGAGAAGCATTTTTTTTTCTGTGGATTGGGTTGGTTTGGGACTGGGTGGCTAAGTGCGAGAAGCATTTTTTTTTCTGTGGATTGGGTTGGTTTGGGACTGGGCAGCTAAATTTTGTCTCTCTCTGCTGGGGCTTGGGTTGGGTTGGTTTGGGACTGGGCGGCTAAGTGCGAGAAGCATTTTTTTTTCCATGGATTGGGTTGGTTTGGGACTGGGTGGCTAAGTGCAAGAAGCATTTTTTTTTTCTGTGGGTTGGTTTGGGACTGGGCGGCTAAGTGCGAGAAGCATTTTTTTTTCTGTGGATTGGGTTGGTTTGGGACTGGGCGGCTAAATGCGAGAAGCATTCTTTTTCTATGGATTGGGTTGGTTTGGGACTGGGCGGCTAAGTGCGAGAAGCATTTTTTTTTCTGTGGATTGGGTTGGTTTGGGACTGGGCGGCTAAATTTCGTCTCTCTTTGCTGGGGCTTGGATTGGGTTGGTTTGGTTTGGGACTGGGCGGCTAAGTGCGAGAAGCATTTTTTTTCCTGTGGATTGGGTTGGTTTGGGACTGGGCGGCTAACTGCGAGAAGATTTTTTTTCCTTGGATTGGGTTGTTTTGGGACTGGGCGGCTAAGTGCGAGAAGCATTTTTTTTTCTGTGGATTGGGTGGGTTTGGAACTGGGTGGCTAAGTGCGAGAAGCATTTTTTTTTCTGTGGATTGGGTTGGTTTGGGACTGGGCGGCTAAGTGCGAGAAGCATTTTTTTCTGTGGATTGGGTTGGTTTGGGACTGGGCGGCTAAATTTCGTCTCTCTCTGCTGGGGCTTGGATTGGGTTGGTTTGGTTTGGGACTAGGCGGCTAAGTGCGAGCATTTTTTTTCTGTGGATTGGGTTGGTTTGGGACTGGGCGGCTAAGTGCGAGAAGCATTTTTTTTTCTGTGGATTGGGTTGGTTTGGGACTGGGCGGCTAAATTTCGTCTCTCTTTGCTGGGGCTTGGATTGGGTTGGTTTGGTTTGGGACTGGGCGGCTAAGTGCGAGAAGCATTTTTTTTCCTGTGGATTGGGTTGGTTTGGGACTGGGCGGCTAACTGCGAGAAGATTTTTTTTCCTTGGATTGGGTTGTTTTGGGACTGGGCGGCTAAGTGCGAGAAGCATTTTTTTTTCTGTGGATTGGGTTGGTTTGGAACTGGGTGGCTAAGTGCGAGAAGCATTTTTTTTTCTGTGGATTGGGTTGGTTTGGGACTGGGCAGCTAAATTTTGTCTCTCTCTGCTGGGGCTTGGGTTGGTTTGGTTTGGGACTGGGCGGCTAAGTGCGAGAAGCATTTTTTTTTCCATGGATTGGGTTGGTTTGGGACTGGGTGGCTAAGTGCAAGAAGCATTTTTTTTTTCTGTGGGTTGGTTTGGGACTGGGCGGCTAAGTGCGAGAAGCATTTTTTTTTCTGTGGATTGGGTTGGTTTGGGACTGGGCGGCTAAATGCGAGAAGCATTCTTTTTCTATGGATTGGGTTGGTTTGGGACTGGGCGGCTAAGTGCGAGAAGCATTTTTTTTCTGTGGATTGGGTTGGTTTGGGACTGGGCGGCTAAATTTCGTCTCTCTTTGCTGGGGCTTGGATTGGGTTGGTTTGGTTTGGGACTGGGCGGCTAAGTGCGAGAAGCATTTTTTTTCCTGTGGATTGGGTTGGTTTGGGACTGGGCGGCTAACTGCGAGAAGATTTTTTTTCCTTGGATTGGGTTGTTTTGGGACTGGGCGGCTAAGTGCGAGAAGCATTTTTTTTTCTGTGGATTGGGTGGGTTTGGAACTGGGTGGCTAAGTGCGAGAAGCATTTTTTTTTCTGTGGATTGGGTTGGTTTGGGACTGGGCAGCTAAATTTCGTCTCTCTCTGCTGGGGCTTGGGTTGGTTTGGTTTGGGACTGGGCGGCTAAGTGCGAGAAGCATTTTTTTTTCCATGGATTGGGTTGGTTTGGGACTGGGTGGCTAAGTGCAAGAAGCATTTTTTTTTTTTCTGTGGGTTGGTTTGGGACTGGGCGGCTAAGTGCGAGAAGCATTTTTTTTTCTGTGGATTGGGTTGGTTTGGGACTGGGCGGCTAAATGTGAGAAGCATTTTTTTTCTATGGATTGGGTTGGTTTGGGACTGGGCAGCTAAGTGCGAGAAGCATTTTTTTTTCTGTGGATTGGGTTGGTTTGGGACTGGGCGGCTAAGTGCGAGAAGCATTTTTTTTTCTGTGGATTGGGTTGGTTTGGGACTGGGCGGCTAAATTTCGTCTCTCTTTGCTGGGGCTTGGATTGGGTTGGTTTGGTTTGGGACTGGGCGGCTAAGTGCGAGAAGCATTTTTTTTCCTGTGGATTGGGTTGGTTTGGGACTGGGCGGCTAACTGCGAGAAGATTTTTTTTCCTTGGATTGGGTTGTTTTGGGACTGGGCGGCTAAGTGCGAGAAGCATTTTTTTTTCTGTGGATTGGGTTGGTTTGGAACTGGGTGGCTAAGTGCGAGAAGCATTTTTTTTTCTGTGGATTGGGTTGGTTTGGGACTGGGCAGCTAAATTTCGTCTCTCTCTGCTGGGGCTTGGGTTGGTTTGGTTTGGGACTGGGCGGCTAAGTGCGAGAAGCATTTTTTTTTCCATGGATTGGGTTGGTTTGGGACTGGGTGGCTAAGTGCAAGAAGCATTTTTTTTTTCTGTGGGTTGGTTTGGGACTGGGCGGCTAAGTGCGAGAAGCATTTTTTTTTCTGTGGATTGGGTTGGTTTGGGACTGGGCGGCTAAATGCGAGAAGCATTCTTTTTCTATGGATTGGGTTGGTTTGGGACTGGGCGGCTAAGTGCGAGAAGCATTTTTTTTTCTGTGGATTGGGTTGGTTTGGGACTGGGCGGCTAAATTTCGTCTCTCTTTGCTGGGGCTTGGATTGGGTTGGTTTGGTTTGGGACTGGGCGGCTAAGTGCGAGAAGCATTTTTTTTCCTGTGGATTGGGTTGGTTTGGGACTGGGCGGCTAACTGCGAGAAGATTTTTTTTCCTTGGATTGGGTTGTTTTGGGACTGGGCGGCTAAGTGCGAGAAGCATTTTTTTTTCTGTGGATTGGGTTGGTTTGGAACTGGGTGGCTAAGTGCGAGAAGCATTTTTTTTTCTGTGGATTGGGTTGGTTTGGGACTGGGCAGCTAA
This sequence comes from Rhinatrema bivittatum, assembly GCF_901001135.1. Taxonomy (NCBI): domain Eukaryota; kingdom Metazoa; phylum Chordata; class Amphibia; order Gymnophiona; family Rhinatrematidae; genus Rhinatrema; species Rhinatrema bivittatum. The sequence continues at coordinate 799,998,287 of NC_042615.1, read as the reverse complement.
ATTTCGTCTCTCTCTGCTGGGGCTTGGGTTGGTTTGGTTTGGGACTGGGCGGCTAAGTGCGAGAAGCATTTTTTTTTTCCATGGATTGGGTTGGTTTGGGACTGGGTGGCTAAGTGCAAGAAGCTTTTTTTTTTTCTGTGGGTTGGTTTGGGACTGGGCGGCTAAGTGCGAGAAGCATTTTTTTTTCTGTGGATTGGGTTGGTTTGGGACTGGGCGGCTAAATGCGAGAAGCATTTTTTTTCTATGGATTGGGTTGGTTTGGGACTGGGCGGCTAAGTGCGAGAAGCATTTTTTTTTCTGTGGATTGGGTTGGTTTTGGACTGGGCGGCTAAGTGCGAGAAGCATTTTTTTCTGTGGATTGGGTTGGTTTGGGACTGGGCGGCTAAATTTCGTCTCTCTCTGCTGGGGCTTGGATTGGGTTGGTTTGGTTTGGGACTGGGCGGCTAAGTGCGAGCATTTTTTTTCTGTGGATTGGGTTGGTTTGGGACTGGGCGGCTAAGTGCGAGAAGCATTTTTTTTTCTGTGGATTGGGTTGGTTTGGGACTGGGCGGCTAAATTTCGTCTCTCTTTGCTGGGGCTTGGATTGGGTTGGTTTGGTTTGGGACTGGGCGGCTAAGTGCGAGAAGCATTTTTTTTCCTGTGGATTGGGTTGGTTTGGGACTGGGCGGCTAACTGCGAGAAGATTTTTTTTCCTTGGATTGGGTTGTTTTGGGACTGGGCAGCTAAGTGCGAGAAGCATTTTTTTTTCTGTGGATTGGGTGGGTTTGGAACTGGGTGGCTAAGTGCGAGAAGCATTTTTTTTTCTGTGGATTGGGTTGGCTTGGGACTGGGCAGCTAAATTTCGTCTCTCTCTGCTGGGGCTTGGGTTGGTTTGGTTTGGGACTGGGCGGCTAAGTGCGAGAAGCATTTTTTTTTCTGTGGATTGGGTTGGTTTGGGACTGGGCAGCTAAATGCGAGAAGCATTTTTTTTCTATGGATTGGGTTGGTTTGGGACTGGGCGGCTAAGTGCGAGAAGCATTTTTTTTTCTGTGGATTGGGTTGGTTTGGGACTGGGCGGCTAAGTGCGAGAAGCATTTTTTTCTGTGGATTGGGTTGGTTTGGGACTGGGCGGCTAAATTTCGTCTCTCTCTGCTGGGGCTTGGATTGGGTTGGTTTGGTTTGGGACTGGGCGGCTAAGTGCGAGCATTTTTTTTCTGTGGATTGGGTTGGTTTAGGACTGGGCAGCTAAGTGCGAGAAGCATTTTTTTTTCTGTGGATTGGGTTGGTTTGGGACTGGGCGGCTAAATGCGAGAAGCATTTTTTTTCTATGGATTGGGTTGGTTTGGGACTGGGCGGCTAAGTGCGAGAAGCATTTTTTTTTCTGTGGATTGGGTTGGTTTGGGACTGGTCGGCTAAGTGCGAGAAGCATTTTTTTCTGTGGATTGGGTTGGTTTGGGACTGGGCGGCTAAATTTCGTCTCTCTCTGCTGGGGCTTGGATTGGGTTGGTTTGGTTTGGGACTGGGCGGCTAAGTGCGAGCATTTTTTTTTCTGTGGATTGGGTTGGTTTAGGACTGGGCAGCTAAGTGCGAGAAGCATTTTTTTTTTTCTGTGGGTTGGTTTGGCACTGGGCAGCTAAGTGCGAGAAACATTTTTTTTTTCTGTGGATTGGGTTGGTTTGGGACTGGGCGACTAAGTTCACCACACTAACGCAAGGGTCAGGGTAGGCGGTAAATTAGTAGGCTAAAGACATGGCAAGATAGCAGGTTAAAAAGGCGATAGTCAGGGCGCACTTTACTGTATGGGAGGGAATAGCTAATCGGATCATTTACATACATATACATGCCGCGGGCGGAAAGGGATACACGTCGAGTTAAAGAAGTGGAAAAGATCAGTAAAAAACAGATAGTGAATCGCGGTGGGTTAGACTTACACGGCAAAATTGTGAGTACACAGCGGGTTAGAAACGGGGTAACTGCGGCTGCGCTTTACTGTATCGGCCTGCTAGTGATGTGTGTGCCATGTGCTGGATGTGAAGGACACCACGCCCATCTTCCTTGATACCTTGTTGCTTCTCTCCTTCTGCAAGGACGCGGATGCTGTCAGCTCATCCTGGGCAATGACGCGAAGATTGCACTGTACTGGGGGGCCAAGGATGAAGAGGCTGGGCAAAGGGGAGCCGGAGGGTTTTAAATATCCCGCCAATCCCTCCCCCTACCAACATCATTGTATTGCTCCTCCTGGCCAATCACGTGGTCTAGGTCAGAATGTGTTCCGATGACATCACCGCGCCTGACGCCGGACCAACCAGGAGGAGTGACATCATCACCAGTGCACAGGCAAGGAGCGCTGCCCATGGTGCCGGCTGGATGCTGTCAGCTTCCTATGACTGCCGTGCACCACTGATAAGCCCGGTGCAGCAAGGGTGGTGCCCGCATGGATGCATTGGGCACCCGGTGATTCGCAGCACCCGCACATCTGTGATGGGGCACTTCCCATTTCTGTGTTGTTGGCACTTGCCACTCTTGCCACTGTTGCTCAGCCTGCCCCCCTCCATGCCCTGCTTCTCTCTTAGTTCAACTCCACTTTTCCATCCCCCTATTCTTCACGTGTGCATAGGCATGTACGTGTCTGCTTCTTGGATTCTTAAAACTTGCGTTGCTCACACGCGGCCCGCATACGCGTGTATGTGGCCGTTTTTGCAAGAGCAATGCTTTTAAAATCTACCTCATACTGCTTTCTTGGTGACTAGGACTGTTCATGCGACTGTTGATGCCCTTCGCCCTTCCTATGATGCCTTAGGGTTTTGATGCTGTAAATTAAAGGTCCGCATATTTTTCCTTTTAGTGTAATTTGTATATATTCCTTTTTATATACACAAAAGTAGTTTGCAAGTGTTTTTTTAGATTGACTGTAACAAATAACAAGCTCTCTTACAGTACCACTGTGCTTGCTACCATATAGCTCTATGCTTTCGGGTGTTTTATACACTTCTAAGTCGATTTTAAATCCCTGGAGAGTGCAAATACTGGGAGATATGCGTGTGGCCTGGCCGTGTGCACGCCGCGCGCATTTTCCAAGCGGCCCGACCACATGCATATCTCCCAGTATGTGCGAAAGTGCTGGGTTTCTAAACAGGGGAGGGCTGATGAAAGTCCAGGGGCGGGGTGTGGGTGGGGCGGGGGCCAGCCAGGACAGCGCCATTAGGAACTTACTGCTGCTCGTGAGAGCAGGTAAGTTTTAAAACAAAAAAATGTAAATGAGTTGGGGGGGGGGATAGGGGTTGGGGTAGAAAGGGGTAAAAGCAGGATGGAAAGTTAGGGAAATTCCCATCCGGTCCGCTCCTTTATTATAGTGGACTGGGAGGGAACTGGGGAAGGCCTGATTTTGTCACCATGCGTTTTAAAAAGAAAAAATACCCCCCACTTGCGAGTGGGCATCCATGTGCATGTTATAAATTTGGCACTTCTTTTTTAAAAATGTACTTTTTCATGTTTTGAGGTTTTGAGGTTGCTATGCTTGCTTTTTTACCCTCAATCTATACCTTGGTGTTTTGAAAACATTGCACTTGCTGGCTTACACCTCACTCTATGCTTCGAGGTGCTGTTGCTGCTGTATTTGCTGCTTTAAGTCTTACCTGTAAGCTTTAGGGTTTGGATGCCACTCTGCTTGCTTTCTTATCCCTCGTTCTATGCCTCGAGGTGTTCATGCCACTCTCCTCGCTGTCTTACCACTTAGCGATACTCATACTAGGATGCATATAAAACTCTACAGAAATTGAAGAGGGCCATCACAGCTTCAATAGTGGAACTGAATTATTAGATTCTGTTACCCCCCCTAGAAAATCATTAGACAGTGGCTTTGGCTGCTGTACTATCTGCATAGGTCAATAGACAGAAGAAAATCACAACACTCTAATGAGTGCCAATGCTTTGTGTGTATGCAGCATGCCTTCACCCTCATGATATGTGAAGACTGCCTTTGACTTTGAAAAGTAAAAGTCATGAGGACCGTAAGGGCTGTTGATGTCATCAGAAGTTTACATTTTTCAAGTTTTGACATTTTACATTTGCCAAAGTTTTTCAACTTCACAGTTAATTTACTTTTCCTTACTTCCCAATTTTGTGTTGTTCTTGCTCTTAATTTAAAGTTAATGTATCATATTGTGTACATTGTTAATAAAGACTTTGAATTTTTAGCTTAAAACAAATTCAGTCAATGTTATTTTCATGGAATAATGATAATACATATGATGGGAGTACATAATTGCTCCATGGTACTTGAAATGCACTTTTTTTTGGATATGGAGTTTCTCCTCAGTACAAGTAACAATTTTAATATTACAACACAGGACGAAGGTTAAACATCTCTCATTTTTCTTAAGCAAACATTTCCGCTCAGTTAACTCTAGAAAGGAGATACTTCATCTGTTGCATAAAACAGGGTAAGAACTGCTCACAGTGCATGACTAGATTAGATTATCCCATTGGGAAACCATCTCCTTTAGTTATTACATTTCACTTACAACAGAATTCTCCTCGTTGCTTTATGCCTTGACTAGAAGCAACATTACCTACCTGACAAAGTGATGTATTTTATGAATAATACATTTCTCTTGGGCTTCAGCCTATTTTATATATTACAGAACTGTAATTCATAATGTTTAATATTGGCTCTTCACCCAATACTTAAGAATCCCTTTACATCTTATCTGAGTAGCTTATTTATTTATTTCTGATATTTTTTTACTCAGCTTTCCAGATGATTCGCAATATAAAATTACAAACAATAAATTGGACAATAAAGAAACAACATATCAATTAAAACAGAAAAACATAAAATATAATATTGTGAAACAATCAGAAAATAACAATAACCTGCATAAAAAGGGCCAAACAAACTATTAGTAACCCAAATTAAAATATAGTATTAAAACATATTAAGTATAGAGTAACAAATGCATAAAATAATCAAAAGCACCCAGAAAGAACAAATAAAATCAATAGATTAAAACATAAAATGGAAGGAAAATGAAATATGTGAGTAAGACTAACTGAACGAGTACCAAATATTTATACCTTAAAATTCTAAAACCAATCTGATAAACTAATTTTTAGTATCAAAATGGCTCATCCAGTCTGACTAATTAAGGTTAATCCTTTTTTGGAAGATATGAATATATATTTCCTAAATCCAGTCCAGCATCATCATCACTGCACTGGCTCCCCATGCTTTTTTTCAGAGCCCTGATGAAATCAGACTGCTGCTGCTTTGGGTTGCACCCACCACGCCTATGCAGATGTACTACTGCTATTTTGGGTTGCAAGTTATCTTTCAAATCAACTTATTCTCTACAATCAGTGGCAAAAAATGGACCTTAGTATACTTTGTAAACTTATGAAGACATTTTCAAAGGAGTTACATATGGAAAATGTACATATATGTGCATAAGTAGACTATATTCACATATATGCTAATTTCTAAACATCGAAAGTATGCATATATTTTCAGTATTGCACACACATTTACCCGAGCACATTTACCCTTCCTCTATCTAACCCACTCCCCCGGCCCTATCTAGACCCCCCCCCCTACCTTTGTCGGGGGATTTACGCCTCCCGGAGGGAGAAGTAAATCCCCGCGCGCCAGCGGGCCTCTAGCGTGCCGAGACGGGACCTGGGGGCGGTTCCGGAGGGTGCGGCCACGCCCCCGGGCCCGCCCCGAAACACCGCGTCCCGGCCCCAAAACGCCGCACCGATCCGACACGCCCCCCGAAATGCCCCCGACACGCCCCCCTCAAAAAACCCCGGGACTTACGCGAGTCCCGGGGCTCCGCGCATGCCGGTAGGCCTATGGAACATAGGCGCACCGGCTCGCAAGGCCCTGCTCGTGTAAATCCGGGCGGATTTACGCGAGCAGGGCTCTTAAAATCCGCCCCACTATGTGTACATTTTCTAAAATATACATGTATATGTTAATAAAATAGGTAGGAAAAGTAAGCACTCTCAGGGTCTGATTTTCAAAAGCATTTACAAGCTTAAAACTGGATTTTCACATGTAAATGAACTTTACCTGTGTAAGTGGGCTTTTGAAAATTGCTAAAGTATATGCCATTGAATTGTCTATAGGTTTTACCCGTGTTAAGTGCACATTAATGTGGGTAAATGGCTTTTGAAAATTGCTATGATAGCATATAATATTTATTGCATAACTCCTTTGAAAATTCACCTGTCATTGTAGTAAAAATATACATGCATTCTGAAACATATGTGCATTTTCATCACATAATTATCTGGCATTTTATAAACCGTACAGCTCTTAATATCCAGTTTAAATATACTACCCAAGAAATGCCCCAACTCATACTCAGCCCTCATTCATACCACACACACATTACCCACCTATTAAAATACACAAAAATGTACAAAAATATACAAAACATAAAAAATTGTATTGCCTTGAAAATAGTATATTTTGTATACAATTTATAGATGGTTTCACTTCCTCCTCCAAGATCCTCATTTCACCCTGTGCCCCAAGGCTTTCTCAGGGAGATTTAAAGTACTGTTCCACTCTCAAATCTCACCCCCGTGCTTAATTCTACTCGTTCGTTGTTTCTCAATACTATTATCTTCAATAATATTTATTCTCATCTCTAATATGGTCCAACTCACAAAATCCCATTAAAGTTCCAGAACATCATCAATTAACTATTTCCGAATGTAACACATCCATTTACAGGTTTCACAGCGTCTCACTTTCTCAAATTAATTCAACACCTTCAAGATTCCTCTCCTCATAATGCTAACACCGAGTCTCTGCTTTTCACAATTATTAAATTGATATTTTGTAAAGACACTGAAAGTGTCTCCAGCAACTTGACACAAAGATAGCCTCTCCAACGCTTACACCATGTCTCTTCTCTTCACAATAAATGAAGCATTGAAGACGCTGTCCAGCATCTTGATAAATATCAATGTATTTATTGTGAAGAGAAGAGATGTGGTATAAGCGTTGGAGAGGCTATCTGTGTGTCAAGGTGCTGGAAACGCTTTCAGAGTCTTTACAAAATATTGATGTAATAATTGTGAAGAGAAGAGACTCGGTGTTTAGTGTTATGAGGAGAGGAATCTTGAAGATGTTGAATTAATTTGAGAAAGTGAGATGCCATGAAACCTGTAAATGGATGCATTGCATTGGGAAGTAGTTAGTCGATAATGTTCTAGAATTTTAATAGGATTTTGCGAATTGGACCATATTAGAGATGTGAATAAAGAGATATTATTGAAGATAGTAGTATTGAGAAACAACGAAAGAGAAGAATTACCATTCTTACTCCTTCATCCACTTTGTCTCCTCCTCCTCATTACCTTATACTATATCATTACCATTGTATTATATTTCAATATTTATTTCTAAAAAAGTATGTATCTTTTTTAAAAATGTAAACTGTTGTGATGGATTGTCTGAATGACGGTATAGAAAAATTGATAAATAAAATAAATAAATTTAGCACGGGGGTGAGATTTGAGAGTGGAATGGTACATGCGACGATCTTGCCCGTTTCTTCTCTGAGAAAACCACCAACCTCATAGCTCGCAAACTCCACACAAACGAAGATTCACCAACCCCAACCAATGAACCTCAAACCATCTGGACCAACTTTGAGCCCATCACCTCAACCAAAGTAAAGAAGATTATCCAGAAAATCAACCCAGCCTCACACCCCATCGACACAATCCCAGTCAAGACCCTCAAACTCATCCCTGACATCATCGCCAAACCCATCGCAGACATAATAAACACCTCACTCGAACAAGGTATTTTCCCAGAAGCACTTAAATGTGACATAATTAAACCCATCCTCAAAAAACCACACCTCAACCCATCCGACCTCTCCAACTACAGACCTATCTCAAACCTCTCCTTCATATCCAAGATCATCGAGAAACATGTTAATATCCAACTATCTGAGCCCCTATAAAGTCATAACATCCTTTTCCCCAACCAACATGGCTTCAGAAAATCCCTAAGCACCGAGACCCTCCTCTTATCACTCACAGACACAGCACTAAGAGGCATCGATGCTGGTCACTCCTACCTTCTCATCCTACTGGACATCTCCGCCGCCTTCGACACCGTGAACCATGACATTCTCATGACACGTCTGGTGGAGATCGGCCTAAGTGAAAACACCCTCAATTGGTTCCATTCATACCTATCCAACAGATCCTACAAAGTTCACCTCAACAACTGCGAATCAGAACAACACCCACTCCCCCACGGAGTTCCACAAGGATCCTCCCTTTCATCAACCCTGTTCAATATATATATGCTCCCTCTCTGTAAACTCCTCTCCAGCATGAACCTCATCTTCTACATCTACGCAGAAGACGTCCAGATTCTGCTCCCCATCAAAGAAAGCCTAACCAACACCATCACTCTCTGGGACACCCTCGCCACACAAATAAACAACCTCCTCTCGCTGATATCCCTCACCCTCAACCACAAAAAAACTGAAATTCTTCACATAGCAAACAAACCTCCCACCAAAACCAACAAAGACATCGCCTCCAGCCAACCAGACTCTCTCCTCATCAATGATGTCAGAGATCTTGGCATCACCCTGGACTCCAATCTCAACATGAAAAAACACATCAGCACGACAATCAAAGAGGGCTTCTACAAACTACAAGTCCTCAAAAAACTCAAACCACTACTCTTCTACAATGACTACCGCACAGTACTCCAATCCCTCATACTATCCAAGCTGGATTACTGTAACTCCTTCCTCCTAGGACTGCCCGCCTCCACCTTAAAACCCCTCCAGCTGCTCCAAAATGCAACAGCCAGATCTCTCACAAACACCAACCATTCCAAACACATCAGCCCAATACTAAAACAACTCCACTGGCTCCCCATATCACACAGATCACAATACAAAATTCTCACCATACTTCACAAAACCATCAACATGCAAAATATCAAGTGGACCAACGACTCTCCCCAACTACAACACTTCCTCAAAAACCTGCAATCTCAAAACACGGGCCTACTCATAAACCCGACACTAAACTAGCACGCCTCTCCTCCACCAGACAACACACTTTTTCTGTAGTGGGCCCCACCCTCTGGAACAAACTTCCCCCCCAACTCAGGCTGGAACCCTCCATCCACTCATTCAAAAAGAAACTGAAAACTTGGCTTTTCCTCAAAGCCTACCATCACACAACCTATACCCCCCCCCCCCCCCCCCCCACCATTCCCCACAGCGCACATCTTAACCTTGAGCTTCCCTCTCAGCAGAGTTAATTCATAAGCTCTCTTTTTGCAAGCATTGTACATCCGGCCCCCTACATTGAACCCCTCCCCCACACTAACCTTCCTTAACATCTATAATTATTTTCATTACTTGTTACTCTTGTTACCTGTTCTCCTTCTTAGGTTAATGTGAAAATAAATTACAATGTTAATACAAAATTAAGTTACAATGTTACAATATTATAATGTTTTAATGTAAAATAGTCTGACCTCTAGTCACACTATTCCATTTGTTTTGATGTGAACCAATGTGATGTACGCCAACGAATGTCAGTATATAAAAGCAATAAAATAAATAAATACATTGAATCTCCCTGAGGAAGCCTTGGCCATAAGGTGAAACGAGGTTCTCAAAGGAGGAAGTAAAACCATCTATAAATTATATACAAAATACTGTATTTTCAAGTCAATACAATTTTTTATTTTTTGTATATTTTTGTACATTTTTGTATATTTTAATAGGTGGGTAATGTGTGTGTGAGATATGAATGAGGGCTGAGTATGAATTGGGGCATTTCTTGGGTAGTATATTTGAAATGTTAGAAAATAGTGGTTTTTTTAAATGTAATTTTGATGATCTATATATGATGTGTATATGGTCCAATCGGAATATTAATTGTTAGATGTAAAAATATGTTATGGAATAAAAGATAATTATGAAATGTTAATTAATATGACCTCTGATTTGGTTGTTATTATTGTATGTATTATCAGAGGATTATGCATGTAATATATATCTAAAGAAGGGGGGTTTAAGCGATGAGGTTGAAAGGGGGTAGGACTCAGGAGTAGTCTTAGGAAATATTTCTTTGCAGAGAGGGTAGTAGATGCATTGAACTGCCTCCTAGTGAGGAGGTAGAGACAAAAACAGTATTTGAATTCAGGAAAGCATGAGATAAATATAGGGGCTCTAAAAGGAAGTGATGGAAATTATAATGCTAAATTAATTGGGTGAATGGGCAGACTAGAAGGGTCATAAGGGCCTTTTCTGCCATAATGTTTCTATGCTTAGTGTACACTTTCCACTGGAATGGAGTAGTCGTCTAGTGGTAAGAGTAGCAGCCTGAGAAGCAAGGGTTCAAATCCTAGTGATATTGCTTCAGATATAAATTTAGGGGCAACTGTGGTATACCGTATGATGGGGCAAAATTAATTATGTCGACAACTGGTGCCATTTCAAAAATGGGTGCTCTGACCCCATTGTACTAACCTTAATGGGTGCTCTGACCCCATTGTAATAATATGGCTATTTGGACTAGGGGAGAGGTTTGGGGATTTTTTACAAAAATGGGGCAGGGTTTGGGAGGGGTCTGCATCAGAAAAGTTACACTTTTATTCATATTTTTATACTTTGACCACTTCAAGTGGTGGTAGGGGATGGGACAGGAGTCTCTTGAGACCCCAAGGCTTTCTTCTGTACTTGGGCAGTTGAATACCTGGGGCCTTATAAGGACAGTGCTGGGATCAATGGGACATGTTTTAGTATCCCAATGCTCCCAGGGAAAATAAGCTTCACCTCTTAAGGTATAATTAACTTTCCATAAAATAGCAAGGCTTGCATTTTTTGAGGCAATCTATGTTATATTATTTACCATAAAATTACCTAGTAATGAAAAGATTTGTGTGCATTAGCATGCAAATGAGCTCATTTAAATATATACACAGTGCCATGTTTAAGGAACCGAAGACAGCACATGGTATTTTCAAATGCTGCATATTATCTATGCCTTAAATTGTAAGCCCTCTGGGGACAGATAAATTCCCGCAGTTCCTGAATGAAATCTACTTTGAATTGGCTGACCAGCCACGAAGATGGAATACGAATCACATCAAAATAAAAAAAAAATAAGAGGGAAGCTGTAAGCTTTTGCTTTTAGAATGATATATCAGCTGGGCTAAGAGCAGACACAGTGTGTGAGCGTCTTTAGGAAAGATGCACCGTCTCACAGAGATTTTCTTTTGTTTTGGGTGTGTTCAGTGCAGTGATTGTGACAGATTGCTCTCTGTCTCTGTTTAAAAGGGGATAGTGCATTGCATGACACATATAGCAGCAGTAGAGAGAGCGCTGCACTACTGTTTATTTTTGTCAAAAGTGTGTGTGTTCACTCTACTGTGTTCACATTATAACATCAAACACATTCTATCCACCGGAAATCTATTTATTAAGGAAAGAGATTACCGGTCATGTTAATGTCATTAAGAGGCAGATGTGGGAATGAGAGAGAACAGAAGTTTGCTCTAAGGCAGCCTCTACCAGCGAAAGCTGTGGCCAGGACTCGCAGCAGTGGTGGTGTGATAGCTAAGGAATCAGCAGCATACGTCCCCCAGCTAAGATAAAAAGCATGATTTATTAAGGACAGGGGGGGGAGGAAGCAGAGATGCAGGGTTGGATAAACAGCAGCTGCTATCTCCGTTGCTGGTATGGTGTGAGGGCAGAAGCAGGCAAAATCAGTGGCGGGCAGCAGCAGCCGAGAAAGGCCACAAAGTGGTTATCAGCTAAAGCCAGAACCGTACTCCCAGTAAGTATTGTTCTGCTCAGTGTCTAGATCAGATCTTTCAGAATCCTACCGATTCAGATGAATCATGTTTGGGAAGGGAAGGTTTATGGGAAGGGATACCAAAAATCTGGTCATTGTGAAGGGTTTTGAGAAATGGGTCGTATTATTGGGATATCTGATGAGCAGCCACAGGTAGATAGCATAGCTTTAGAGGCAGGAACTGATACTGCTGGGATCAAGAGAACTCTGCCCTTCCACCCCCACCCAGGAACAGCAGGTAGATGAGAGCAGGACAGATGCCCCTGGGCCTTTTAACCTCCTTCTCTGCCTTCAAAGCTGGCCCCCAGCAGAGGTCCCCAATAATGCAGAAAGGGGATCCTGCAACAAGTGACTTGGAGGTGTAGGGGCACTTTGGGGCTCTGGAGGATCATACGTTTTGCTGAATGTCTTCACTGGCAGAAGGCAATCAGTAGAGGAAAGTTACTGGAAAATGCAGTATCATGTCCAAAAGCAATGCCTGTTGGCACTGGCTTCAGGGAAGGCCCATTCTAGTATGAGGACACCATCCTCCATCAGTGAGGTCATGGGAAAGGGGAAATCCCCATTCCCGTAACAGCAGCAAACAAACACGCTGAAAAGCGGAATGCAAATGAAATCAAATCAAATAAACAAATGAATACATGGAGCAGATGGGAGGGTGTTCTACATCACTTTGCCAGAGCAAGAGGCAGGCAGCATTGAAGGTGGTGATTTGGTGCACTGGGGAAATTATTTCCTAAATGACAAGCATTTACAAGTCTTAAGAATATGAAGCCTGACATTAAAAAAAACCAAACCAGCCAAATAAGCCTGATTTCTCTGGCTAAGTGGCACTGCTGAATATCAGGCTACGGTCAGCGGGTACCACTTCACTGGATAATTGACTCATCCAGCTAAGTTTTTTATCCACACAACTCAGGGGCGGGGAATGGGCAGATCACAGAGGAGTTGACCTAGCCGGATAACCTATCTGACTAATTCTGATCATGCCACAGGGCTGCCCTAAAGACAGCTGGATAAACTTATCCAGCTAACTGGAGTTTAATGGGCTGCTCCACCTATTTAGCCCCCAATTGTCCTTCAGGACAGTTTTTAGTAGGCACATGATCCCCACTTTGGAAAGTAAAACCCATTTCACTGGTGGCATCTGGATGAACTAGAATGCTATGCACATCGAGCTCTCCTTGATGGTACTCTGGTGGCAGCTAGATGAGGCAGGGACAGGTAACAACATTAGTGGGGATACACCAGCAGAGCACAGTGGGGCTGTGCTCTGCACACTGAGGTGAACAACAGCCATACCTCAGCCCAGACATTAGATGCAATCAGAGACATGAATGATGGCTAGTTTGGCCAGAGAGACAGGGATATTCCTGATTTGATTTCACCACTGCTGGCAACAACATGGTCCGGGCAATAAGACAATGGGGGCCGCAAGGGAATTCAATGATTTGCAAACTTGCTTTACCTGAACGAAATCACTGTGAACCTGGAAGATGTAGTGGGCCAGATTGAAAAACTAAAGATTAGCAAATCACCTGGACCGGATGGTACGCATCTATTAGTTAAAATTTGTAACCTATTATTAAAAACATCCATTGTACCTGAAGATTGGAGGGTGGCCATTGTAACCCCAAAATTTAAAAAAGGCTCCAGGGGCGATCCAGGTAACTATAGATCAGTGAGCATAACTTCAGTGCAGGGAAAAATAGTGGAAACTATTCTCAAGATCAAAATCATACAGCAAATAGAAATACATGATTTAATGGAACACAGTCAACACGGATTTACCCAAGGGGAGACTTGCCTAACAAATCTGCTTCTTTTTTTTTTTTTTTGAAGGGGTTAATAAACATGTGGATAAAGGTGAACTGGCAGATTTATTTTATTTATTTATTTAAATTATTTTAATATACCGATGCTCAAGACCAGGTCTTATCGGACCGGTTTACAGTAAAACTAGGGGTAACCAGTTAACAGAGCAAACAACAACAAGAAGAACAAAAAGTTACATTATAACAGGGAATGTAGAACTAGGCTGTTAGAGAAAAAATAAGTTAAACAAATTCTAACAAATTTTAAAAGTTAAATTAAACAAATTCTAACTGGAGAGAAGGGCAAAGGAGGAGAGGGTGCTTACAGGATAAGAATTATGTACAGATTTACCTAGTATATATGAAATTAAGCAAATTTACAAATTTGCTTAATTTATTATACAGATGTAGTGTAATTTATTATACAGATTTATTATATATTATACTTTATTTATTATTATACTTTATTTAATATTATTTATTTATTATTATACTTAATTTATTATACAGATGTAGTGTATTTGGATTTTCAGATGTTTGACAAAGTCCCTCATGAAAGGCATCTACGAAAACTGAAAAGTCATGGGATAGGAGGTGATGTCCTTTCGTGGATTACAAACTGGTTAAAAGACAGGAAACAGAGAGTAGGATTAAATGGTCAATTTTCTCAGTGGAAAAGGGTAAACAGTGGAGTGCCTCAGGGATCTGTACTTGGACCAGGAATACGACAACTGAGGTTATCAAATTTGCAGATGATACAAAATTATTCAGAGTAGTTAAATCACAAGCAGACTGTGATACATTACAGGAGGACCTTGCAAGACTGGAAGATTGGGCATCCAAATGGGAGATGAAATTTAATGTGGACAAGTGCAAGGTGTTGCATATAGGGAAAAATAACCCTTACTGTACTTACACAATGTTAGGTTCCATATTAGGAGCTACCACCCAGGAAAAAGTTCTAGGCATCATAGTGGATAACACTTTAAAATTGCTGGCTCAGTGTGCTGCAGCAGTCAAAAAAGCAAACAGAATGTTAGGAATTATTAGGAAGGGTATGGTTAATAAATCGGAAAATGTCATAATGCCTCTTTATTGCTCCATGGTGAGACCACACCTTTAATACTGTGTACAATTCTGGTCGCCACATCTCAAAAAAGATATAGTTGTGATGGAGAAGGTACAGAGAAGGGCAACCAAAATGATAAAGGTGATGGAACAGCTCCCCTATGAGGAAAGGCTGAAGAGGTAAGAGCTGTTCAGCTTGGAGCAGAGACTGCTGAGGGAGGATATGATAGAGGTCTTTAAGATCATGAGAGGTCTTGAACGATTAGATGTGACTCGATTATTTACACTTTCGAATAATAGAAGGACTAGGGGGCAGTCTATGAAGTTAGCAAGTAGCACATTTAAGACTAATCGGAGAAAATTCTTTTTCACTCAATGCACAATAAAGCTCTGGAATTTGTTGCCAGAGGAGGTGGTTAGTGCAGTTAGTGTAGCTGTGTTCAAAAAAGGTTTGGATAAGTTCTTGGAGGAGAAGTCCATTAACGGCTATTAATCAAGTTTACTTAGGGAATGGCCACTGCTATTAATTGCATCAGTAGCATGGGATCTTCTTAGTGTTTGGATAATTGCCAGGTTCTTGTGGCCTGGTTTGGCCTCTGTTGGAAACAGGATGCTGGGCTTGATGGACCCTTGGTCTGACCCAGCATGGCAATTTCTTATGTTCTTATGTTCTTACCTGGCCCTTGGGGATGCTCTTGAGAGCATCAGCATTGTCCTTTGTGTGCATTATTCTGTGCCTTTCAGGAAGCTGCTTTTAATTTAATTAAGAAAAAAGGAAAAGGCTGTGTTATGGCTCAACCCTCCCCTACCCCCCAAAAAAATGTCTGTAGAGCGACGCTGTTGGTAGCAATTTGATAGCCATTAGACTAGTGTCTTCTTGCAAGTCTTTACCACATATTGGAGTACTGATTGTTTCACAGTAGATTAGAAAATGTCCCAAGAAGTTCATTTCAAAGAAAAGTTGTGTTTGCTGACAATATCAGCTGTTAAAAACCACCCCCTCTACCCACCTACCCCTAAGCTTCCTTTTCTAATACAGTCTTGCTAGGAATCATAATTATAATAATTGATAACAAGGTACTTTGAAAATCTTTATCATATTTAATGTGCTGCATATCAGAACAAATTAACAAAATTACTATTATTCAATATAATAATTGAGGTACCTTTGTCTTAAGGAAAAACATCTGGAGGCTTAGAGCTTGCGCCATTTGTTTTTAGCTCTCTTCAATGAAAAAGGAGTTGACTCAACTCAGTTTAGAATTAACTACATTTAAAAAAGCTAAACAGGAATTAGCAACCAACAAAGAAGTCTGCCACACTATACAGCATTCTGAGAACCTGTCTGCACAGAAATTTCAGAAACCCAGGAATAAGAAGTTTACAGTGGGATCTGGTATGATAAGAACTGTGACCCAGATGTATCTACTCTCCGCAAACATGCAGCCAGATGTCCACTCCCACTTCCACAGAGCATCCAGAAATCCTAGAATAAATGGATTACAGTGGGCTCTGGTAGGACAAGTTCTGTAAATCAACCACAATAAAGAGTACTAACACTATCTCATCCAACCATAATAAAAAAATAATACAGAAATAGTATCAATACAAAAAAGTTCTATATCTGCAAGCTCAACTTTGCATTATTATAAAAAAGGTTGATAGCAAGCTTGAATCATTTAAATCCTAATTCTACGCCACTCTTTTCTTTCCTGTCCACAAACCAACTTGCCTAGTGAATCAGTGTTCTCTGTCGCGGGGAACATCATGTTCACATAGTTCACAGATGGCATCAGAATTGTTGTTCTTCATTAAGATAAACCTTCCTTTGCTGGGTTTCCATAAATTTCATATAAGTGGCAGGATGACTGAGTATATAGCTACATTTCATATCTTTTGAGGTTTCCCCCACACAATGAACCCAATGTCCAACCCTTTTAGGTTTACTCTAACTGAACAAATGCTAATATTATGTCACTCAGTGCCTTTCTATATTGTGCTATTCTTGTTGCTGCTGGCTAGCCTTTTCCTGCTGCCCTGCTACTTCCTGGATTTCATTGTTGTCTTTTGTAACTGAAAACAAAAAGATTAAGAAAAGGAAAAACATCATCCACTGTTCTTCTCTCAATGCTTTGGGAGCTTATCACCACTGTTGCTCCTGCTGCTCTTCTAGCTCAGTCTCTTTCTTTTTTAAGCACCTTGTATTTTTTTTCCTGTCTTGCTGTTATTGCCTGGCCTTCTTATTCTTCTTCCCTGCCTCTCTTTTGTTTCAGTATTTGCTGTGTTGATGTCACTCTTTCTGCTTTGCTCTGCATTCTATATCTTGATGCCACTCTTCTGGCTGCTTTAACCCTCAAACTTTAAATAACTTTCAAACAAATGTGTACATTTATATGCATGAATATAGCCATAAGCAGATACACGCAAGTATTTTTGTAACCTACTGATATGATATATGCAAGTTTTATAAAATAGATGTATCTCTACCCGCAACATATGTGTTTATGTAGGCTTATGCCCAAAATCATAAAATGCTTGTAAACTACATATATCAATGCATTGAATGTGTATAATTTTCCTAATTATTTAAAAAAATTACACTCACATATTTCACAAATGAAAGTAAAATAGGATTTGTATAAGTCCCAATTTATGAGTGTAAGTTGGTCAAGTTTATTTCTTATACCAAGTAATTATCAGGTGTAAATACATATGAGTAGGTTGGCAAATGTAAGTGCATAAGTATTGGCCCTGCCACGGAATGCCCCTAAAATATATTATTTTGTACTTGTTGCATATAAGTGTGCACAAAAAAGAAAATCTATCTGTATTTTAAACTTTTCTAAAATGCAAAATACACAAGTAGAGGCAATATATGAGCATATATGTTAATTTTTATGGGCATAAACTTTTTAAAATTCATCTTTCAATGTCTTGGGATGTTGATACAACTCTTTTGCTGACTTGTTCTGTATCTATGTTTTTGAGTCCTATTGCCAGTGCTTCTTCAGCTTTGTCCTCTCTTGGTACCTTGAGGCCTTTTATCTCCAGTTCTACTGATTTGACCCTTGGGTATCAGGATTGTAACACATGACATAGGCATGGTAGAATTCATCTACTCTGTGCAACCAATTTCTACTTCTGTGCAACCAATTTGAAAGAAATCATCCTAAAACCCTAGCCCAACCTGCTAGGCCAAGTTCAAGGACAAATGTTTTAACTGGGCAATAGCAGTAACTGTCAATGAAAATCTGGTGGAAATGTACTTCATGGACTCAGGCAACACAGAGATGTCCATTTGCTTGTTTCTATTCAGCTGCCAAAGGAAAATACTAAAGTTAAGGGACTGTTTCACTAATGCTTTTCTCCCATTGTGTGTCTATTGGGAAAATGCTTAGTAAATGAGACCTTCATTGTGTTAATGCTATGATCAGAGGTGTGGACCCTTGGTCCGGCGATGTCTGATTAGGCCACCGTCGGTAGGTGAGGCCGATCCTCAGGATTGCAGGTAGGACGGAAGAAGATCTGGATGCAGGCACCTCCTGCTGGTCGTGTAATCCAGATGCTGGCGCCTCCAGCGGGTCGAGAAACAGTAGCTGACGCCTTCAGCAGGTCGAAGAGCCAACCCCGAGGATCCCTCAGAAGTCCTGTCCACAAGTCGAGAGCCAGAGAGGTCCGTAGCCAGTCCAGGGGTCGAGAGCCAGAGATGTCCACAGCCAGTCCAGGGATCGAGAGCCAGAGATGTCCACAGCCAGTCCAGGGGTCGAGAGCCAGAGATATCCACAGCCAGTCCAGGGGTTGAGAGCCAGAGAGTTTTGTCGCCAAGCCAGGGATCGAAAACCAGGAGAAACGTCAGCCGGTCCAGGAATCAAATACAGGGAAGCCAAACAGGAACCAGGAACAGAACAAACTCAGGAGCCAAGAAGTCAAGGCAAGGTCTAAGGGTACAGACCTTGCTTAAATAGTCTCCAGCCACTTAGAGTGCAGCAGGAAGGAACCAGCTCACATCCTGTGAGCGTTCCTTTAAATTAAGGGCCAGAGCCGCCCGCGCGGCCCTAGCAGAAATCAGGGGGCGGAACTTAGCCACGCGGGGAGAAATGCCGCGGCCATCTTGGAACGGCAGCGGCTGCTGCCGCTGAGGGAACACATGCGGTCCGCCTCAGTGCTGACGGTCCATCCGGCCCTTGGGGAAAGGGGTAAGTCCCGGTCGCGGCTTGCCGCGGCCGGTATTCATAACAGTTAATGGTCAGCAGGTCACTTTTTGATATTTTATATAGAAATACAATATATTTTTATAGAGGATTTAAAGCCTACATACAGGGAGGGGTTTTTTTTTCTGTTTGCTTTAGTAATACAGATATTTTCTGTCTATGAAATATCTATATATTAGGAGTATGCAGAAGGAAAAAATGTCTTTTGTTCTGAAATTCATTTCATATGGACCCTAATTTATTTCTTTGGTTACAAAATGAAAAAAAAAAAACACATTTTTTAGCTTGATTTGTTTTTGTTTGCCATTAAAGTCAATGGAGGAAGTATTTACAGGTAATTTCCAGCTTATATTGGGCTCCTGAATAGAAGTTTTCTCATTTGTTGTTTTAAAACTTTAGGAAAGAAATAAACAGATGAGGAAAGGAACTCCAAGGTAACTAGAAAGATTGGTGAGACTGAATTGTGGCACAAAAAGTGGCATGAATACTCTACAACTCCATAAAGGGGCAAAGGGGTACCAGTGTAACCGTCTCTTTTTAGTCAGTAAGGAGGTCCAGACAACTGATCCGTAAAGATAGACTTTTATTGCCAGCAAGATGCAGCTAAGACAAAGGCTCAGTACAACTGCATGCCCCTCCCCTTCAGGAGCAGACTCTTATGCACTTTACAGTTCTTATCTTTTACACATGCGTTCTAAGCATTGCTGAGCAAGCATATTCCGGCTGAAGGGGCTACTGACCCCCTCCCTAGACACCCTGGAACTTTCGTGAAACTTCTCCCATGTTCTGCAGGAGAGGCTGCTGGGACTTGCAGTTCTGGAAAGGAATTCGCGAGTCTGCAGTAATACAGCCCATCACATAATACATCCATTGTTCTAATCTAGGTTACAGCAGTGAAAGCTTATCAGAGAATAAGAACAGCGAAGCCAAAAAAAATGAAAATGTGCAATGTGCTGACAGAGAGTTTCTCAATGTCCTAATTACAGCTGTATTGCAGACTGTAAGTAAACCCGTCATGAAGCAGGGAATTCTGGTACATGAAGTCCTTTGTCAGGTTGAAGCGTTCAGACCCCTTCATTCCCCCCTTTGATACTTATCATTCTTTATGAAAAGTATCACACCATCACAACGCAACTGTGGAGCTGAAAGAAACAGAAACAAGAAAAATTAGCAATTTGAGTTCTCAGGGGGCCCTAATTTCCCAAACAGTCCGATGGTTTCTTCACGGGTTTGAGACGGATGGGCCCTATTGGCTCCACCCCCCTTTGTAGCCCGAACTTGTCATGTATGGGAAGATGGCCCAGGATAAAACATGAGGATGGTTAAACAGGTTCTATAGGCTCAGAGGAATACATGTACAGTGACAGAAGCTGCGTGGCTGTTTTGCGTTCAGCTATGTCCTTCATCACCCGACGAAGGCGGTTTGAGCAAGAAAGGAATAATTCAGGGTCCTAAAAGACAAAACAGAATTAAACTGGCTGGGATAACAAACAAGCTCTTAAATCCACCGATCATGGAAAACCAACCACGGAATCCATTGGTCCAGTCCCAAGCACTATTCCACTGCTGGACAGGGACGTGTGCCATCTTGACCATGCGATCAGTGATGTCTTGGATAACCTTGTTTTGGTCATCTACCTGTAAACAACAATTGGAGAGGTTAAATGTTCCACAAACCCTCCTTCCTGGGCCAGAGGATAATCTAAAACCAATCTATTCTGGTACACTGCAGTCATAATTTTGGTATTTTGTTTTGCCCAGAGTTTAAGAGCGAAAGCAGTCGTTGGTGATGAGCTCCAGGACTGCCTGAAGCCTGATGATTCGATGCAATTAATACTGCTTGGAAGGGTTCCCGAGTTGCCCCTTTTTGCTGCTTCATCTGCTCTCTGATTTCCTTGACAATAGGGTTTGATTTCCTGGTGTGTGCTTTGCAATGCATTACAGCCACCTTGCGAGGCAGCCAAACTGCGTCTAGTAATTCACGTACTTCTGATGCATTGTTCAATTGTTTTCCCTCTATAATGCTCCATGCACTTGAATTGTAAGGAAGGCATATTTAGAGTCTGTATAGATATTTACAGTTTGTCCTTCTGCCAACTGCAGAGCTCGAGTAAGGGCAATTAGTTCAGCTTTTTGTGCAGACGTTCCTGGGGGAAGAGGTTGAGCCTCAACGATTTCATCTTCGGATACAACAGCATATCCAGCAGAACGTATCTCATGAATGATTTGGCTGCTCCCATCAGTGAATAAAGTCCAAGCTCCTTGCCAGGGTTGATCCCTCAGGTCTGGTCTACTGGAATGTATTGTAGTCATGACTTCTTCACAATCATGGGCAACTGGTTCTGGTGCCGGCATAAGAGTGGCCGGGTTCAAGTTTTTGCTGTCTTGTATTTGAATTTCAGGAGTTTCACATAACAGAGCTTGATACTTTACAAGACGTGAATTAGTCATCCATTTTGGCCCATGAGTTTCTAGTAGTCCTTGGATAGTATGAAGAGTTGTTACGTTCAAGGTTTGTCCAAAAGTTAATTTGACTGCTTCTGGAATTAGTAAGCATGCAGCCGCAATGCTTCGAAGACAACCTGGCCATCCTTTTGTAACATTGTCCATTCCTTTTGACAGATATGCAACAGGTCGTTCCTATGATTCTAGAGTTTGAGTCAATACCCCAATGGCCATTCCTTTCTTTTCATCGACGAACAGATGGAATGGTTTCATTACATCTGGCAATCCTAAAGCAGGTGGTTCAATTAAGGCTTCTTTTAATTGACGTAAGCTTGCTAGCTCGTGTCCTTCCCATTGAAAAGTTTGAGACTCTGATTCCTTACCCCGCAACTTGTCGTACAGGGGTTGGGCCATAACAGCATAGTTAGCAATCCACAGCCTACAATATCCTGCAGCTCCAAGGAACGCTCGGAGCTCTTTCTTGCAAGTGGGTACAGGTTGATCTCTTATAGAACTGGTGCGAGAAACTCCCAGACAACGGGTTCCTCCACGTATTTGGAAGCCTAAATACTCTACTTCCAATTCACAGATTTGCGCTTTCTTTTTACTTGCACGATACCCTTTTGAGTACAACGTCTTTAGCAGCTGAAGAGTGGATACCGCACATTCGAGGTACGTCTCTCGAAACAACAGAAGGTCATCCACGTATTGTATGACTGGCCCATACTTTACTTGATACATCTTTAAATCTTTTGCCAGTTGCTCACCGAACAGCGTAGGTGAGTGCCTAATAGGGGTGTGCATTCGGATTGACCGCATTAGTAAAACGCAACTCATATTTTTTTTTACTTAAAAAATTGATTCGACATAAACGATCGGATTTCCCACATATCGAACATAGATATGTTCGATATGTGGGAAATCGCGATTGTTGAGCCAAAATAAAAATATAAACCCCCTCACCCTCCTTAATCCCCCCCCCCCCCCGACTTACCACAACTCCCTGGTGATGGAGCGAGGAGTGAGGACGCCATTTCTGCAATCCTTGGCGAGAAGCATGTGACGTCGGCGGCACGTCGAGTGACGCCGGCGTCACGTGATTCCCGGCTCGTTCGCGCCGGACGGCTCGTTCGGCCCAAAAAGAACTTTTGGCCAGCTTGGGGGGGTCAGGAGGCCCCCCCAAGCTGGCCAAAAGTTCTTTTTGGGCCGAACGAGCCGTCCGGCGCGAACGAGCCGGGAATCACGTGACGCCGACGTCACGTGATTCCCGGCAAGTTCGCGCCGGACGGCTCGTTCGGCCCAAAAAAGAACTTTTGGCCAGCTTGGGGGGGCCTCCTGACCCCCTCAAGCTGGCCAAAAGTTCTTTTTGGGCCGAACGAGCCGTCCGGCGCGAACTTGCCGGGAATCACGTGACGTCGCGTCTGAGTGACGCGGCGCCACGTGATTCCCGGCTCGTTCGCGCCGGACGGCTCGTTCGGCCCAAAAAGAAATTTTGGCCAGCTTGGGGGGGTCAGGAGGCCCCCCCAAGCTGGCCAAAAGTTCTTTTTGGGCCGAACGAGCCGTCCGGCGCGAACGAGCCGGGAATCGAGTGACGCCGCGTCACTCGACGTGCCACCGACGTCACATGCTTCTCGCCAAGGATTGCAGAAATGACGTCCTCACTCCTCGCTCGATCACCAGGGAGTTGTGGTAAGTCTGGGGGGGGGGATTAAGGAGGGTGAGGGGGTTTAAATTTTTTTTTTGCACATATGTACATATACCCAACTCATTGGATTTTTTTTATGTCCATATTGGCCGCAAGTGGGACCCCCTTTCGGACATAAAAAATATGAACATAAAATTTTGCTCTGCACATCCCTAGTGCCTAAACCCTTGAGGCAACCGTGTCCATGTGTACTGCTGCTTTACTCCAGTATCTGCATCTTCCCATGTGAAAGCAAAAATCTTTTGACATTCCTCCGCCACCGGGACGGAGAAGAAGGCATCTTTGAGATCAATGACACTGTACCACTTTGATGCAGGAGAGACTTGAGCCAAGATTGAATATGAATTTGGCACGAGGGCTACTAGATCTTCTACTTGACTATTCACTTTCCGTAGGTCTTGTACTGGTCGATAATCATCAGATCCAGGTTTCTTTACGGGCAACAAAGGGGTGTTCCAAGCAGATCGGATTCGTCGGAGAATGCCCAAGTCGTACAGTCTCTGCAGATGTATCTGGATTCCTTGCCTGGCCATATATGGAATGGGGTATTGAGGTTGATTAATCACCTGTGCATTCTGTTTCATCTCTATCCATATGGGGGTAGCGTCGATAGCTATTCCTCCCGGGTTCTGTTCGGACCATACTTGGGGTACACTATCCATCAGTTGTCTTCGTTTTTTGTTGAGGGGGGTGTTGTTTTCATATCGATGTTCGATGGTTCGTTCGACTATGGGAAGATGTAGTCTCCATTCTTCTTGGAGGGGACAGATGAGTATCACTGGATGGTCCCCGAAGGAGGCTTTAACTTCCCCTGTTGGTTGAAATCTCAATGTGGTCTGAGGCTTACACAGCAGGTTCATCCGATAAGGGATACCATGGTCCCGCCTACTTGTATACTTCATTCTTTCTGCAGAGGGGCAGTGAGTACCTGACCTGAGGCACCCACTATAGAAACAGTCTCTTTTGTCGGGGGGGCCGATTGGTGCAGTCATGACAGATCGTTGGCCTCTGAGTCCAACAGGCCCCTGATTTTTGTTGTGTTACCTCGGTGGATCTCCACCAGAGGGTCAGTGGGGATTCTTCCCTCCCGGTCTCTTCAGGCTGTATGCTCCTTGTCGCCTCCCCCGCCATCTGCCAGTGGGGGTGTCCGATCTCCTTCCTCTCTCGGCCCCTTTGTGTCGGTGCAGGTCCATTTTTGTCGTTAGTATTCACTGCAGGGCTCCCGTATTTCTTTTGCCATTCTTCACAGTCTCTCTTCCAATGGCCTTCATTTTTGCAGTACGCACACTGATTCTTTCCCAAAGGGGGTCTTGTTCCCCCTCCTCTTCGCGTCTGCCATTGTCTTGGCTCCTTCCCGTCCGCGTGTCCTCGAGAGCGGCGGCTAACAGTCACTTTCTCCTTCATGTCTCTACTTGCTTCTCTCTTTTCTCTTCCACTTCTCTATTTCCACATACCTGGTCTGCTATAGCTTTTAACTGGCTGAGGCTCATGCCCTCAAAGCCTTCGGCCTTCTGCAGCTTCTTTCGGATGTCGGGTCTCTATTATTAAGTTCCTGGTTGCAGGGACGGGCCCTTTTCTTCTCTTCCTGATCCCTGTTCCCATACATCTCAAAAATACGATGAAAAGATCACAGTCCATCTGGAAATTGAATAGGTGACCTGCGCCTGGAGGCAAATCATTTCTGACGAGGCTGAGAAGCTGCAAAACATTGCTTTCCTTCATACTTGTAAGTTTGGCATTGGGTTAATTCAATAAAGTCAACCTGGATCTGCAGGCAAGGATCCAGGGGGGGCGCTTTAGGTGTGCAGGAGTGATGATCAAACCCTTGGAAGCCTTGTATCAATTACAATTGCAAACACTAAGAACTATGGTAATAGCCAGAGCCCAGCCCCCACCAGTGGTCAAAGAACATAATTGCAATATATATAATATTATATATATATATATATATATATATATATATATATATATATATATGTGTGTGTGTGTGTGTGTGTGGGCCACTACTTTATCATTTGGGCCGACTCATATTTGCTCTTGTTCTAATCTTGCATAGTGGGCCCCTTCTCTTGCCCACAACTTCCATAATCCTTATCTTGCGCCTGCCACTGAATCAAAAATTTTTATATTAAGTCTTTGTTTTCTCTGGTTTTTTTTTTTTTTTTTTTTTTACAAAACGGCATCCTGTAATTCTCACAGTCAGCGCTGCACATGCTTGGCTGTCTTATCTTGCCAGTTCCTTAAAAACAGGGAGTAGCTCTGCATATTTAACTACTGCTAGCCAAAGAAGCAACAAGAAAAACTTTAACAAAGAACCCATTCTTAATCATTCTCTAAATTTCCCAGAGACAGCTTCAAAAATTAAACCTGCGTCAGCAAAAGAGAGTTCATACTTTTATCATGCGTTCCAATGTAACTTTTTAAATAACAGATAATATATAGGAGACAAGTAAGAACAATAATTACATGGTATTAGAGAATAGAAAGATAAGCATAGGGAGGACACTGTGGATAGAAGATATGAGAAAACTGAAAGCTTCTGATTAACAACGTCAGCATGAAACGCACAGCCATATTGAATCACTACGCACTGGCTCAACGTCTTTTTTTTTTTTTTTTCTGGCTCGATTCCCTCCTCTCTCCTGTAATTATCTCTGCCGTAACCCTTAACTGCCATCAAGTTCTAAACTTCAAACACCAGTAAATGCATTCTCCAGTAATCAAATCAGTATTTTAACTTAACACTGTACATTAATTTGTGTATAGTAGTCTTGTGCAGCATCTGTAAACCAAAATCTCTCCTTATTAGGGTTTAAAACAATTAAAAACAAGAATCCCTGGTACATTTGCTTGCAATTCACAGATAGCAGTTACATACATTACAATCCTTAATTATAATGGGGACTTCCAGTTCCCCATTTTGTGCGCCTGAGCCACCATTACGAGGGCGGCTCCCTCCACTAACTTCTTTGCCCACGACGGAGGATTTTCAATACTGCAAATCCAAGCAGTTATGTATG
This sequence comes from Rhinatrema bivittatum, assembly GCF_901001135.1. Taxonomy (NCBI): domain Eukaryota; kingdom Metazoa; phylum Chordata; class Amphibia; order Gymnophiona; family Rhinatrematidae; genus Rhinatrema; species Rhinatrema bivittatum. The sequence continues at coordinate 799,972,189 of NC_042615.1, read as the reverse complement.
GTATATCCTCAGGGCAACCCGGATTCCCTTCTTCACTAACTATTTTCTGGACCCTCGTGGCCGTTTGGAAATCGAAAGTTCCTACCGGAGGCCAATTTACACACAAACTGGGCCACCTATGGGTGCCATCGTTGAATCATTCCGGGTTAGTACATTTATGTCTATCGAACACTTCCCTATAGTGTTCCGTCATGACTTTTAATGGAGTCGAACCGCCCCTCCCATCAGGATAGAATTCACAGACAAAGGAGGGAAGGGAAGACGGATAGGTAAGGGGTCCGTACCCGTCAGACACAAAAGGGTCACAATCGCCCCGACTAGGACGCGGTCAGACCGGCCTAGAACTGCGAGGCCATTCACTCTCTTTCACACAACAAGAAACCTATTCCCACTATCGTATGCGTTACTTCTTTTCCTCTTTTTATGCGCGTGGCTTCGGAATGCAATTCCTACCAAACCACCGCTTGGGGTGTGATCAAAGCCCCCTCGGTCCCCTCACGGATGGACCGGTTATTTGCTACTCTTTTAGCTATTCTTCACTTTTCCCATCATTCCATAATACTCGCCTGCAGGGTTCTTCCGAACGTCATGAAAGCCTTCTTCCCGGATCACCAGCCCAAAGGTCACAGAGGATCTCCGTGGAATGACCCCCTAAGTACCTGATCACTGAACTCAGCGGTGGCCACTCACCAGGCAAGTCTGGGGATCACTCCGCCACAAAATCCCTGGACCAACTGGGGGGCTAAAATAGCGTCCCCGGTACCTCCTGGCTGGCTCGCCAAATGTAACCGTCTCTTTTTAGTCAGTAAGGAGGTCCAGACAACTGATCCGTAAAGATAGACTTTTATTGCCAGCAAGTGCAGCTAAGACAAAGGCTCAGTACAACTGCATGCCCCTCCCCTTCAGGAGCAGACTCTTATGCACTTTACAGTTCTTATCTTTTACACATGCGTTCTAAGCATTGCTGAGCAAGCATATTCCGGCTGAAGGGGCTACTGACCCCCTCCCTAGACACCCTGGAACTTTCGTGAAACTTCTCCCATGTTCTGCAGGAGAGGCTGCTGGGACTTGCAGTTCTGGAAAGGAATTTGCGAGTCTGCAGTAATACAGCCCATCACATAATACATCCATTGTTCTAATCTAGGTTACAGCAGTGAAAGCTTATCAGAGAATAAGAACAGCGAAGCCAAAAAAATGAAAATGTGCAATGTGCTGACAGAGAGTTTCTCAATGTCCTAATTACAGCTGTATTGCAGACTGTAAGTAAACCCGTCATGAAGCAGGGAATTCTGGTACATGAAGTCCTTTGTCAGGTTGAAGCGTTCAGACCCCTTCACCAGCACTGGCAGAATTTCACCAAGTCACTGTGAAAGGAGTAAAGAAGCAGAAAGATTTGAAGAATATCCAAAGGCTCTAAAAGAGGGCACCAGCAACAGTGTCATGAACTCCTGATGTGATCTCAAACATGAAACTGGCATCCAAAGTGCCATTAGTATCCTAAGGCAGCCTGGAGTGTAATCAAAGCAGAGAAGCTGTCAGAGAAACTTGCAAGACAGGCACAAATGAAGAGGCCAAGCAGCACGAAATGTGGCTTTAAGACTCCAAAGCACCATGAGGTGCAAAGCAGCCCATCCCCTATCCTGACTGGCAAGGTGTTAGATCGGAGTCTGACAGCAAGGCAGTATGACAAATACAAAGAGGGGTAGATTTCAAAAGGTTTACATGCGTAATATAGCGTATAACCCTTTTAAACCCCTCCTGCGCGTGTCGCCGAGCCTATTTTGCATAGGCTCGGCGACACGCGCAAGCCCCGGGACGCGCGTATGTCCCGGGCTTGAAAAAATGGCAGGGTGTGGGCAGTCCGGGGCGGGGCAGGGGTGTGGCCAGAGGAAGGCACAACTTAAATAATAAAGGTAGGGGGGGATTTAGGTAGGGCTGGGGCGGGTTAGATAGGGGAAGGGAGGAAGGTGGGGGGGGGGGGCGAAAGGGAGGGAAGGTGGGGGAGGGGAGAAAGGAAAGTTCCCTATGAGGCTGCTGCTGATTCGGAGTGGCCTCGGAGGGAATGGGGAAAGCCATTGGGGCTCCCCTAAGGGCTCGGTATGCGCAAAGTGTACAAGTATGCACCCTTTCATGCGCCGACCCTGGATTTATAACATGCGCAAGGCTGCGCGCACATATTATAAAATTGGGCGTAGATTTGTGTGCGCAGGTTGCGCGACATATCTACGCCTGTGCGTAGGTTCGAGAATCTGGCCTAGAAACTTTAAGTTGTAAGAGCTGGCATTGAAGAAAGGCTCAGTGACATGAAGACCCCAAGGTGCAGGGAGGAATTTAGATTTTTTTTGTAAAATGGGCTTGCCAAATGAAAAGTTTTATCACAATCAGTACATAGCAATAGTTTTTTTTTTATGACTTTGTTGTTATTTTTCTGGAAAGTGGTGAGGGCTGCTTTATTTGCAAACCATTTCCCAAATTATTTAGCTGACATTAGGCTGTTCCAGTTCCTGATTTTCTGATGTTGCATAACATTTCTCATTCTACTCTAAGTGTTATCAAAAGCAGAACATCAAAATGGTTTCACATGAGCATTTTTTTGACTTGTGCCTCTATATTGTCCTTCAGAATGAGTGATTTTTTTGGACAAAAATCCACCCCAGTATAACCAATCATTCTCAATGTGGTGGGAAAACCAGGCTGATATTTCAGGAGGAAAGGAAGAACTATGGATGTTACAGGTGCCTCTGTGCCCTGATTGTGATGAAACTGGTATATTTTATTGACTTTTTCAAATTTTATTTCTGGGGACAAAACATCCCAGTGTAATAAAAGAAGAAGAAAGCAATTGTGGGAAGAACACTCAAAGGTTCCAAAAGAGGACACCAGCAACAGTGATATGAGCCCTTCATGGCATCTCAAGTGGCTAACTGGCACCCAAATTGCAAATAACATCTTAAGTCAGCACTACATTTTGGTTTTTTTGCTCCTTTGCCTTTCCCTATTCCTGACAGGATTGATTCTATCAGTGGGATGGAGGATTAAAATGATTTAAAGTTTTGCAGTGGTATTGAAGGGGTCTGAACGCTTCAACCTGACAAAGGACTTCATGTACCAGAATTCCCTGCTTCATGACGGGTTTACTTACAGTCTGCAATACAGCTGTAATTAGGACATTGAGAAACTCTCTGTCAGCACATTGCACATTTTCATTTTTTGGCTTCGCTGTTCTTATTCTCTGATAAGCTTTCACTGCTGTAACCTAGATTAGAACAATGGATGTATTATGTGATGGGCTGTATTACTGCAGACTCGCGAATTCCTTTCCAGAACTGCAAGTCCCAGCAGCCTCTCCTGCAGAACATGGGAGAAGTTTCACGAAAGTTCCAGGGTGTCTAGGGAGGGGGTCAGTAGCCCCTTCAGCCGGAATATGCTTGCTCAGCAATGCTTAGAACGCATGTGTAAAAGATAAGAACTGTAAAGTGCATAAGAGTCTGCTCCTGGAGGGGAGGGGCATGCAGTTGTACTGAGCCTTTGTCTTAGCTGCATCTTGCTGGCAATAAAAGTCTATCTTTACGGATCAGTTGTCTGGACCTCCTTACTGACTAAAAAGAGACGGTTACATTTGGCGAGCCTCAGCCAGGAGGTACCGGGGACGCTATTTTAGCCCCCCAGTTGGTCCAGGGGATTTTGTGGCGGAGTGATCCCCCAGACTTGCCTGGTGAGTGGCCACCGCTGAGTTCAGTGATCAGGTATCTGAGGGGGTCATTCCACGGAGATCCTCTGAGACCTTTGGGCTGGTGATCCGGGAAGAAGGCTTTCATGACGTTCGGAAGAACCCTGCAGGCGAGTATTATGGGAATGATGGGAAAAGTGAAGAATAGCTAAAAGAGTAGCAAATAACCGGTCCATCCGTGAGGGGACCGAGGGGGCTTTGATCACACCCCAAGCGGTGGTTTGGTAGGAATTGCATTCCGAAAGCCACGCGCATAAAAAGAGGAAAAAGAAGTAACGCATACGATAGTGGGAATAGGTTTCTTGTTGTGTGAAAGTGACCCTTTTGTGTCTGACGGATACGGACCCCTTACCTATCCGTCTTCCCTTCCCTCCTTTGTCTGTGAATTCTATCCTGATGGGAGGGGGCGGTTCGACTCCATTAAAAGTCATGACGGAACACTATAGGGAAGTGTTCGATAGACATAAATGTACTAAACCCGGAATGATTCAACGATGCACCCATAGGTGGCCCAGTTTGTGTGTAAATTGGCCTCCGGTAGGAACTTTCGATTTCCAAACGGCCACGAGGGTCCAGAAAATAGTTAGTGAAGAAGGGAATCCGGGTTGCCCTGAGGATATACCGTACATAACTGCTTGGATTGCAGTCATTGAGAATCCTCCGTCGTGGGCAAAGAAGTTAGTGGAGGGAGCCGCCCTCGTAATGGTGGCTCAGGCGCACAAAATGGGGAACTGGAAGTCCCCATTATTAATTAAGGATTGTAATGTATGTAACTGCTATCTGTGAATTGCAAGCACATGTACCAGGGATTTTTGTTTTAATTGTTTTAAACCCTAATAAGAAGAGATTTTGGTTTACAGATGCTGCACAAGACTACTATACAACAAATTAATGTACAGTGTTAAGTTAAAATACTGATTTGATTGCTGGAGAATGCATTTACTGGTGTTGAAGTTTAGAACTTGATGGCAGTTAAGGGTTAACGGCAGAGATAATTACAGGAGAGAGGAGGGAATCGAGCCAGAGGAAAAAAAAAAAAAAAAAGACGTTGAGCCAGTGCGTAGTGCATTCAACATGGCTGTGCGTTTCAATGCTTGTCTCATATATATTATCTGTTATTTAAAAGTTACATTGGAACGCATGATAAAGTATGAACTCCTTTTGCTGACGCAGTTTATTTTGAAGCTGTCTCTGGGAAATTTAGAGAAATGATTAAGAATGGGTTCTTTGTTAAAGTTTTTCTTGTTGCTTCTTTGGCTAGCAGTAGTTAAATATGCAGAGCTACTCCCTGTTTTAAGGAACTGGCAAGATAAGACAGCCAAGCATGTGCAGCGCTGACTGTGAGAATTACAGGATGCCGTTTGAAAAAAAAAAAAAAAAAAAAAAACGGAGAAAACAAAGACTTAATATTAAAAATTTTGATTCAGTGGCAGGCGCAAGATAAGGATTATTGGAAGTTGTGGGCAAGAGAAGGGGCCACTATGCAAGATTAGGAACAAGAGCAAATATGAGTCGGCCCAAATGATAAAGTAGTGGCCCCCACACACACATATATATATATATTGCAATTATGTTCTTTTACCACTGGGGGGGCTGGGCTCTGGCTATTACCATATGTTCTTAGTGTTTGCAATGTAATTGATACAAGGCTTCCAAGGGTTTGATCATCACTCCTGCACACCTAAAGCCCCCCCTGGATCCTTGCCTGCAGATCCAGGTTACTTTATTGAATTAACCCAATGCCAAACTTACAAGTATGAAGGAAGCAATGTTTTGCAGCTTCTCAGCCTCGTCAGAACTGATTTGCCTCCAGGCGCAGGTCACCTATTCAATTTCCAGATGGACTGTGATCTTTTCATCGTATTTTGAGATGTATGGGAACAGGGATCAGGAAGAGAAGAAAAGGGCCCGTCCCTGCAACCAGGAACTTAATAATAGAGACCCGACATCCGAAAGAAGCTGCAGAAGGCCGAAGGCTTTGAGGGCATGAGCCTCAGCCAGTTAAAAGCTATAGCAGACCAAGTATGTGGAAATAGAGAAGTGGAGAGAAAAGAGAGAAGCAAGTAGAGACATGAAGGAGAAAGTGACTGTTAGCCGCCGCTCTCGAGGACACGCGGACGGGAAGGAGCCAAGACAATGGCAGACCGCGAAGAGGAGGGGGAACAAGACCCCCCCTTTGGGAAAGAATCAGTGTGCGTACTGCAAAAATGAAGGCCATTGGAAGAGAGACTGTGAAGAATGGCAAAAGAAATACGGGAGCCCTGCAGTGAATACTAACGACAAAAATGGACCTGCACCGACACAAAGGGGCCGAGGAGGAAGGAGATCGGACAACCCCCACTGGCAGATGGCGGGGGAGGCGACAAGGAGCATACAGCCTGAAGAGACCGGGAGGGAAGAATCCCCACTGACCCTCTGGTGGAGATCCACGAGGTAACACAACAAAAATCAGGGGCCTGTTGGACTCAGAGGCCAACGATCTGTCATGACTGCACCAATCGGCCCCCCCGACGAAAGAGACTGTTTCTATAGTGGGTGCCTCAGGTCAGGTACTCACTGCCCCTCTGCAGAAAGAATGAAGTATACAAGTAGGCGGGACCATGGTATCCCTTATCGGATGGAACCTGCTGTGTAAGCCTCAGACCACATTGAGATTTCAACCAACAGGGGAAGTTAAAGCCTCCTTCGGGGACCATCCAGTGATACTCATCTGTCCCCTCCAAGAAGAATGGAGACTACATCTTCCCATAGTCGAACGAACCATCGAACATCGATATGAAAACAACACCCCCTCAACAAAAACGAAGACAACTGATGGATAGTGTACCCCAAGTATGGTTCGAACAGAACCCGGGAGGAATAGCTATCGACGCTACCCCCATATGGATAGAGATGAAACAGAATGCACAGGTGATTAATCAACCTCAATACCCCATTCCATATATGGCCAGACAAGGAATCCAGATACACCTGCAAAGACTGTATGATTTGGGCATTCTTCGGCGAATCCGATCTGCTTGGAACACCCCTTTGTTGCCAGTAAAGAAGCCTGGATCTAATGACTATCGACCAGTACAAGACTTAAGAAAAGTGAATAGTCAAGTAGCAGATCTAGTAGCCCTCGTCCCAAATCATACTCAATCTTGGCTCAAGTCTCTCCTGCATCAAAGTGGTACAGTGTCATTGATCTCAAAGATGCCTTCTTCTCCGTCCCGGTGGCGGAGGAATGTCAAAAGATTTTTGCTTTCACATGGGAAGATGCAGATACTGGAGTAAAGCAGCAGTACACATGGACTCGGTTGCCTCAAGGGTTTAGGCACTCACCTACGCTGTTCGGTGAGCAACTGGCAAAAGATTTAAAGATGTATCAAGTAAAGTATGGGCCAGTCATACAATACGTGGATGACCTTCTGTTGTTTCGAGAGACGTACCTCGAATGTGCGGTATCCACTCTTCAGCTGCTAAAGACGTTGTACTCAAAAGGGTATCGTGCAAGTAAAAAGAAAGCGCAAATCCGTGAATTGGAAGTAGAGTATTTAGGCTTCCAAATACGTGGAGGAACCCGATGTCTGGGGATTTCTCGCACCAGTTCTATAAGAGATCAACCTGTACCCACTTGCAAGAAAGAGCTCCGGGCGTTCCTTGGAGCTGCAGGATACTGTAGGCTGTGGATTGCTAACTATGCTGTTATGCCCAACCCCTGTACGACAAGCTGCGGGGTAAAGAGGCAGAATCTCAACCCTTCCAATGGGAAGGAAACGAACTGGCAAGCTTACGTCAACTAAAAGAAGCCTTAATTGAACCACCTGCTTAGGATTGCCAGATGTAATGAAACCATTCCATCTATTCGTCGATGAAAAGAAAGGAATGGCCATTGGGGTATTGACTCAAACTCTAGAATCATAGGAACGACCTGTTGCATATCTGTCAAAAGGAATGGACAATGTTGCAAAAGGATGGCCAGGTTGTCTTCGAAGCATTGCGGCTGCATGCTTACTAATTCCAGAAGCAGTCAAATTAACTTTTGGACAAACCTTGAACGTAACAACTCCTCATACTATCCAAGGACTACTAGAAACTCATGGGCCAAAATGGATGACTAATTCACGTCTTGTAAAGTATCAAGCTCTGTTATGTGAAACTCCTGAAATTCAAATACAAGACAGCAAAAACTTGAACCCGGCCACTCTTATGCCGGCACCTGAACCAGTTGCCCATGACTGTGAAGAAGTCATGACTACAATACATTCCAGTAGACCAGACCTGAGGGATCAACCCTGGCAAGGAGCTTGGACTTTATTCACTGATGGGAGCAGCCAAATCATTCATGAGATACGTTCTGCTGGATATGCTGTTGTATCCGAAGATGAAATCGTTGAGGCTCAACCTCTTCCCCCAGGAACGTCTGCACAAAAAGCTGAACTAATTGCCCTTACTCGAGCTCTGCAGTTGGCAGAAGGAAAACTGTAAATATCTATACAGACTCTAAATATGCCTTTCTTACAATTCAAGTGCATGGAGCATTATAGAGGGAAAACAATTGAACAATGCATCAGAAGTACGTGAATTACTAGACGCAGTTTGGCTACCTCGCAAGGTGGCTGTAATGCATTGCAAAGCACACACCAGGAAATCAAACCCTATTGTCAAGGAAATCAGAGAGCAGATGAAGCAGCAAAAAGGGGCAACTCGGGAACCCTTCCAAGCAGTATTAATTGCATCGAATCATCAGGCTTCAGGCAGTCCTGGAGCTCATCACCAACGACTGCTTTCGCTCTTAAACTCTGGGCAAAACAAAATACCAAAATTATGACTGCAGTGTACCAGAATAGATTGGTTTTAGATTATCCTCTGGCCCAGGAAGGAGGGTTTGTGGAACATTTAACCTCTCCAATTGTTGTTTACAGGTAGATGACCAAAACAAGGTTATCCAAGACATCACTGATCGCATGGTCAAGATGGCACACGTCCCTGTCCAGCAATGGAATAGTGCTTGGGACTGGACCAATGGATTCCGTGGTTGGTTTTCCATGATCGTGGATTTAAGAGCTTGTTTGTTATCCCAGCCAGTTTAATTCTGTTTTGTTTTTTAGGACCCTGAATTATTCCTTTCTTGCTCAAACCGCCTTCGTCAGGTGATGAAGGACATTGCTGAATGCAAAACCGCCACGCAGCTTCTGTCACTGTACATGTATTCCTCTGAGCCTATAGAACCTGTTTAACCATCCTCATGTTTTATCCTGGGCCATCTTCCCATACATGACAAGTTCGGGCTACAAAGGGGGGTGGAGCCATTAGGGCCCATCCGTCTCAAACCCGTGAAGAAACCATCGGACTGTTTGGGAAATTAGGGCCCCCTGAGAACTCAAATTGCTAATTTTTCTTGTTTCTGTTTCTTTCAGCTCCACAGTTGCGTTGTGATGGTGTGATACTTTTCATAAAGAATGATAAGTATCAAAGGGGGGAATGAAGGGGTCTGAACGCTTCAACCTGACAAAGGACTTCATGTACCAGAATTCCCTGCTTCATGACGGGTTTACTTACAGTCTGCAATACAGCTGTAATTAGGACATTGAGAAACTCTCTGTCAGCACATTGCACATTTTCATTTTTTGGCTTCGCTGTTCTTATTCTCTGATAAGCTTTCACTGCTGTAACCTAGATTAGAACAATGGATGTATTATGTGATGGGCTGTATTACTGCAGACTCGCGAATTCCTTTCCAGAACTGCAAGTCCCAGCAGCCTCTCCTGCAGAACATGGGAGAAGTTTCACGAAAGTTCCAGGGTGTCTAGGGAGGGGGTCAGTAGCCCCTTCAGCCGGAATATGCTTGCTCAGCAATGCTTAGAACGCATGTGTAAAAGATAAGAACTGTAAAGTGCATAAGAGTCTGCTCCTGGAGGGGAGGGGCATGCAGTTGTACTGAGCCTTTGTCTTAGCTGCATCTTGCTGGCAATAAAAGTCTATCTTTACGGATCAGTTGTCTGGACCTCCTTACTGACTAAAAAGAGACGGTTCAGTATCATAATGCCCATTAACTGTGCAGTGCCACACTGATGTGTATGTGTGAGCCAAACAGAGTCACTGCTGCAACTGAGTGTCACACTGCTGACACTTGTTCTCTAACACTGACAAGCTTTACAACACATCCTGGTATGATTCAGTCTCTACCCTGCCTCAGTGCTCCCTTGTGTCCACTGCCCACACTGCCACTGCCCGGGCAGAGACAAAATGTGTACCAGCTCTGCAAGTAATTCAACAGTCTTGCCTCCAGTCACCATAAAGCACAGAGAAACAGCAAGAAATAAATATCTGATCTGAAATACAGAGTTTCAGACGAGCACGCCTCACTGCTTTCCACTTTTTGTGTGACTGACTGGCACAGTGACAGACTGTAAAATGGGCAGCAGCAAAATGTTGATTGGGAAAACTAAAACTTGTATTCAGAGAGAAACTCAAATAACAGATGCTTCCAGAAAAAGACTTTAGAATGCATGCACAGCAAAACTGACATATTCCAGATCAGCGTCACTGTACCTGGTGCACTGCGATAGTTCCAATTGGAAAAATTGCTTCACTGTGATACATCATCCCGGTTGTTCCTTGACACACATCCATCCTACCCAGGTCTTCTGACTGCCTGCTCTAAACTTTGTATCAATTTCTAACTGTACACCTGTTGCTCTCCCTATGATTTCTATGAGCCCATTGACTATAGGGCTTATATAAATCATATAATTTCAAAT